>NW_028318404.1:1610937-1933125 GCF_062004578.1 Staurois parvus | reverse complement strand
TGACAGAGGAGTGAAAAGAATTCTCAATTGTCCAAGAGCCAAGGACCACTTGTGGAGAGCTTCAGAAAGACCTGGAATTAGCAGGTACAATTGTTACAATGAAAACAATAAGTAATGCACTCAACCGCCATGGCTTGTATGCACGCTCACCACACAAGAATCCATTGATGAAGAAAAAGCATGTTGAAGCTTATTTAAAGTTTTCAGCACAACATTTAGACAAGCCTATGAAATACTGGGAGAATATAGTCTGGTCAGATGAGACAAAACTGAACTCTTTGGATGCCATAATACACACCATGTTTGGAGGTAGCAATGCACATCACCCCAAAAACACCATACCAACAGTGAAGTTTGAAGGTGAGAACATCATGGTGTGGGGCTTTTTTTCAGCATATGGTACTGCAAAGTTCATGTGATTGAAGGAAGGGTGAATAGAAAAATGTACCAAGACATTCTTGATGAAAATCTGCCATCTACCAGGATGATGATGAAATGAGGGTGGACATTTCAGCAAGACAATGATCTCAAACACTAAGCCAAGGAAACTCTTAATTGGTTTCAAAGAAATAAATTTAAAAGTAAAGCTGCTATAATGACCCATTCAATCACCTGACTTGAATCCAATATAAAGAACTAAAGATCAGAGTTCATAGAAGAGGCCCATGGAACCTTCAAGATTTGAAGACTGTGTGGCAGAATGGGCCAAAATCACACCTGAGCAATGCATGCGACTAGTTTCTCCAGACAAGAAGAGTCTTGAAGCTATCATTACCAATAAAGGTTTTTGTACGGAGTATTAAATACATTTCAGTTAGTGTGTTCAATACTTTTTTCCCTATGTTATTCCATTTTATCACACATAAATTATTTATGAACTTATTTGTTTTGGTTTCTTTGTATATATAGATTACATGGGTTGTTACGGACATGTGGTGAACATTTCATGCCAATCGCACCTTTAGAAATATATTTACCTAGAAAAATGGTGATGTGTTCAATACTTATTTTACCCGCTATATGTTAACTCCTGGGAGTTAAGATGATGGTAGATTTCCCCCAGGACCAATTAAACCAGAGAACCCCCTCCTTCCCAAACTTAATTCTGAAATTGGTAATTTTTGGATGTGGTAAGGTGTATTTTTTTGTTTTGTTTATTTTTTAAGATCTAAATTATTGAATTTACAGAAATGGCAGTACAAAACATTGGACTGTAGTTGACAGTGGCATCGGAGAATGTTGAAAGAAATGTTCAGAAACTAGAAAACATAGTCTCACAGCTACATTATCTTAATCATAGGGTACAGGATGTCACGATCAAGGGTCAGGTTTGAAGACTAGTAGCTGTAGCAGTAGAGACCAGCTGGAAAAGTACACAGGCAGGTTACCTTGGTGGATGATGCAGGTTCACCCAAGGTTGAAGTACAACCAGTGTTCACCAGAGCTTCTGATGGTGGAGATGGATTTTTCTGCATATTAGTACCAAGCTATAGTCCTCAGGATCACCCAACCAGGAGGTGAGCAAGCTGGGGACCAGTAGCAAGGTAAGCAGTTAGGGATCAAACAGAAGTGTAGTCAGTAAACAAGCCAAACATCAGTAACAAGTAGTCACAGTTTGGGATCAGGCAGAAGCGTAGTCGAGGAACAAGTCCAAGCCAAGGGTCGATAACGAGTGGTAGCAAAATATGGACTGTAGCAGAGAAGACGAAAACAAGATACTGGCTGAAAAGAGCACAATAATCTGGCAAATAGGAAGTGCAGAGACATGGTTTAAATCAGGAAGTTCTTAGGAGGAGCAAACAAGGTTATGGCAAGATCATTCAAGTAATTGTCCAGGGAGCTGTCCAGAATTCCAGTTGGTTCAGCAAGAAGAGACATTGCCAGACACAGCAGAAGTCCCAGGTTCTGAAACAGGATCTGCAGTCATAGACCAGGGGTTATATTCTGCTACATTTAGGTGATTGGACACTGGCAAAACCTTTTGATATCGACACCTCCAGTGCACCCCCACATAATCCCACAACTCCGAGAGACTTCAGTTTTTGTTAGTGTCCTTGGGTGATGGACCTTTTCTCCTCCTGGATAACTTACTACACTTATTTTTATTCACTACGTAAATGGATACTTCTAGCAAGGTCCAACTGCTTATTGCCTCATGGCTCAGTAGCAGTTTCTGGAATTACCTCCCTTGATGTACACCTTGGGAACTGTACCTGGACCCCGCATCAGCAGGGCTGGCCTGTATTGATTGCTTCAGGGAACAATCACATTAGCAGCGCATGTAGTTATCCCCAGGGTGCTATAATGGGCCATGGTCAATTCCTATGGTACGCAGACACTAAAGATCCCATTATGTGTTTGCCCACCATCATGGGTAAAGTTTGGTCCCCACCAGGAATCTGCAGTGTGGATAAGGTAAGATAGGGTTTCAGTATAATTGTGACCATATTCTGTTTTACATTTGGGGTGTTTTCACTTAGTGTGTTATCCCCCTCTGTAAATGTCTCTACTACATGGACGGAAGGTAATTTGGTGGGGTTTTCACATGAAACATTGCTGCTTAGGTGATGATATAGTTGTAAATGCCTTCCAGCTGATGTACCTCAATCTGCCATTTCCGCCTAGAATGCAAGAAGTACGTCTGCTCCTAGCTACTTCTCCAGAAATATAAGAAAAATTAATAATAGCGCCTATGGTCAAAATTATATAACTTACTAATAGTGTACCAGCTGCAAAAAATCACCATATATAAAGTGTACCAATAAATAAATAATTTGCGCTAGTAAATGTGTATAAATATATAAATGTATATAAATAAATCATCAAATCATAAGTCCAGAAAAAAATATATATATGCCAATACCACAAAAAAATATAAAAAAAACTTTTAAGTGCAAAAAACTTTTGTGCAAAAAAAGTGTCTAAATATTAAAAATTTCACCAAAAAACCTTGATAATATAATGGCAGATCATCCATAAATATATCTTCAAAAACGGAAACTCTGCAACACACCGATCCTCATCGATCGAAATAACAGGATGAAAAACTTTGTAGTTAATCGAAAATCCACTTCTCCAATAGATAAAGGACCACCTTCAAACGTATCCATGGGGGGAAATGCCAAGCACTCGAGAGAAACAGAAAGACTTCATGGTGCAATATTATAAAAACCAATTCCTTTATTAGGTACTCATTGCACTTACTCAAGAGGTGTCCCAGCCGACACCAGCATCAACAGCATAACAGCAATCACATAAACGAGCCTGGCTACTCGGCACATGCGCAGTAGCTGGCAGCCAAAAACGTAATGACGTCACATCAATCAAGCTCCACCCTACGCGTTTCGTCATCGACATCCGCTCCGTGAGGACGCCGATGACGAAACGCGTAGGGCGGAGCTTGATTGATGTGACATCATTACGTTTTTGGCTGCCAGCTACTGCGCATGTGCTGAGTAGCCAGGCTCGTTTATGTGATTGCTGTTATGCTGTTGATGCTGGTGTCGGCTGGGACACCTCTTGAGTAAGTGCAATGAGTACCTAATAAAGGAATTGGTTTTTATAATATTGCACCATGAAGTCTTTCTGTTTCTCTCGAGTGCTTGGCATTTCCCCCCATGGATACGTTTGAAGGTGGTCCTTTATCTATTGGAGAAGTGGATTTTCGATTAACTACAAAGTTTTTCATCCTGTTATTTCGATCAATGAGGATCGGTGTGTTGCAGAGTTTCCGTTTTTGAAGATATATTTATGGATGATCTGCCATTATATTATCAAGGTTTTTTGGTGAAATTTTTCATATTTAGACACTTTTTGCACAAAAGTTTTTTGCACTTAAAAGTTTTTTTATATTTTTTTGTGGTATTGGCATATATATATTTTTTTCTGGACTTATGATTTGATGATTTCTCCAGAAATATACAGGACATCAATCAGCACCTTGGGATATATAATCCCTATGCTGTCCATATTGTATATTATGGTTGAGATATATATATCCTTATTGTCATATGGGATGGCTCGGCTCATGTGGTAGAATTTTTTTTGCCAAATGTTGTAACCAGCATAATCTAGGCCTTTCTTTCACCTATTTCCAAGATTCCAATACTTTGGCATTTCTGACTGAGCATATATTTGGTTACCTTTGTGGCACAGTGGAACTATGTAAAGCCCATAGTAGGGAACTTCTTTATCCATTTTTGGAGTTGCCACCATTCAAGATGGGTGTGGAATACCGTAGGGAAAATAATTATTTGATCCCCTGCAGATTTTGTAAGTTTACCTACTTACAAAGAAATTAAGGGTCTATATTTTTTATCATAGGTGTATTTTAAATGATGGAGACAGAATATCAACCAAAAATCCAGAAAAAACACATGATACAAATGTAATAATTTGAGTTGCAGTTCAGTGAGTAAAAGAAGTATTTGATCCCCTACCAACCAACAATAATTTTCTCTTCCACAGACTGGCTATGTGCTCATGTGGTACACAGATTAGTCCTATCAATTTAAGAAGGAGCTCCTAACGACAACTCATTATGTATAAAAGACATCTGTCCACAGATTCTTTCTTCCATTCAAAACTCTCCACCATGGGCAAGACCAAACAGCTGTCAAAGGATGTCAGGGACAAGATTATAGACCTGCGCAAGGCTGGAATGGGCTACAAGACCATCAGCAAGAAGCTTGGTGAGAAGAAGACAACTGTTGGAGTGATTATTCGCAAATGGAAGAAATACAAAATAACCATCAATCGCCCTTGGTCTGGAGCTCCATGGAAGATTTTGCTTCATGGGGTAAGGATGATCATGAGAAAAATGAGGGATCAGCCCAGAACTACATGGGAGGAGCTTGTGAATGATCTCAAGTCAGTTGGGACCACAGTCATCCAAATAAACCATTTGTAACACAATACGCCTCCATGGATTGAAATCCTGCAGAACCCGCAAGGTTCCCCTTCTCAAGGCACATGTACAGGCCCATCTGAAGTTTACCAATGAACATGTTAATGATTCAGCGAAGGATTGGGAGAAAGTGCTGTGATCAGATGAGACCAAAATTGAGCTCTTTGGCATTAACTTGATTCACCGTGTTTGGAAGAAGAAAAGTGCTGACTATGACCCTAAAAATGCCATCCCTACAGTCAAACACGGAGGTGGAAACACTATGCTTTTAGGTTGTTTCTCTGCTAAAGGTACAGGCCAACTTTGCTGCATTGAGGGGCCAATGGACAGGGCCATGTATTGGATGAGAACCTTCTTTCCTCAGCCAGAACACTGAAGATGGGTCTTCCAGTAAGACAATGACCCAAAACATACCGCCAAGGCAACAAAGCAGTGGCTCAAGAAGAAGCGCATTAAAGTGGAGTTCCAGCTGAAAAAATAAAATAAGTCAGTAGCTGCAAAAACTGTAGCTGCTGACTTAAAATACAGCCACTTACCTGTCCCTCAGTCCAGCGAGTCAACAAAGGAGTGGCTCAAGAAGAAGCACATTAAGGTCATGGAGTGGCCTAGACTGTCTCTAGACCTTAATCCTATAGAAAATTTATGGAGAGAGCTGAAACCAAAATCCCTCCTGAGATGTGTGCAAACCTGGTAACCAGACTACAAGAAACATCTTACCTCATTTTTTTCCTTTGGGATCAAATACTTATTTTACTCACTTAACTGTAACTCAATTTATAACATTTGTTTAAATTGTGTTTTTTCTGAATTTTTGGTTGATATTCTATCATTTAAAACACACCTGCACTGCTCAAAATAAAGGAACACTTTTTAATCAGAGTATAGAATCAAGTCAATTAAACTCCTGGGATATTGATCTGGTCAGTTAAGTAGCAGAGAGGGTTATCAGTTTCAGCTGCTTTGGTGTTAATGAAATTAACAGGTGCACTAGCTGGGCAGAGATCACCTCTGGGATATCTTGTTTCGGTCCATCTGACGCCGCCAGGTTGCACCTCAGACTGTCCAGGAGCTCAGTAATGCCCTGGTCCAGATCTAGGAGGAAATACCCCAGGACACCATCTGTCGTCTCGTCAGGAGCATGCCCCGATGTTGTCAGGCATGCATACAAGCACATGGGGGCCATACAAACTACCATTTTGAGTTGCTGCAATTAAATTTTAGCAAAATGGACTAACCTGCTGCATAATTTTTTCACTTTGATTTTCAGGTGTCTTTGAATTCAGTCCTCTGTAGGTTGATAATTTTAATTTCCGTCAAACGATGGGGCATGTTCCTAACACATTACCCAGTCCATATCAGTATAGATATCCAGCATGATATTTTTCCCCATTGAGATCTGATGTGTTTTCAAAGTGTTCCTTTAATTTTTTTGAGCAGCGTATGATAAAAATTATAGACCTTTAATTCTTTGTAAGTGGGCAAACTTACAAAATCTACAGGGATCAAATAATTATTTTCCCCACTGTATACCAAAGAGCCAGTTCTGTCGGCTATGCAATATTTGTAGCAGAGGTGAGGATTTTCTTTTACATGGTAACCTCCTTACTGATAAATTCTTGGACCATGGATATCCAGCTCGCCTGGTCCAGGAGGCCTTCCAATTGTATTCCAATGGTCGCTCTCATTACCCTAGAGCAGGCATCACTAAATGGCAGCCCGGGGTCCGGATGCGAACCGAGTCACTGTCCCATCCGGACCCATGCAGTCCTGCCATTTAAGAGACTTTTCTTCCCCCAGCTGTCTTGCGGTCATTCTCACAGAGCTGACAGCGGGAGGCAGGACAGTTCTGGATGGAGGGTGGGAGCTGCCCGAGGTTAACAAGCAGGTTATTTGTTGCTAGGATGAAGGGCAGTCCTAGCAATCAATCACTGTCTGTGTAAGGTAGGACAGGGGGGGCAAAGTTAAAGGAGCTAAGGAAATTAGTGTGAAGGAGGGGATGAGGACAGTAATGTGGGGGGAAGATGTAAAAAGGGGCAGAGTACAGTACTATTGGGAAGTGGGGGGTTGATGTTAAGGAAGTGTGAGAACACTACTGTGAAAGGTGTGGAGGGGGGGGTGATGTGAAGGGGGAGCTGAGGACACTTATCAAGAGGGATCTTGCTGTGAATGAGGAGGAGACTGATGTGAGAACAGGTTCAGATCTGTACATGTGCATTTGGTGCACATGTTGTGGGTAGGTCAGCACTACCTGCTAGAAACCTGAAGAAGTCCCCGACCCTATTTTTTCACAATCGCACAGCAGCAACATGTGGTTTGGCACACATAAAAATGCACCACAGGGGCCTACATGAGATTCAGACCTCTGATGCATGCAAATTTTACTTCCCAGACCTTGGTGAATTTTAATTCAATACCCCTGCCCTAGAGGTTCAGCTCATAATTCCCATTTTCATGCCCAGAAGATGGAGAGGATTCTGCAAAAACATTGGTCAATACTCCTTGAGGACCCTTTTTTAAAGTCTTCCCTTACATCTAAACCTAAGGTATCCTATCGTAAAGCTAGGAGTATTAAAAGTAAGGCGGCCCCTAGTAAAATTGAAAATCCATTGATATAAAAACACAGCCCACCACCCTATTTTACATTAAAGGCATGCATCAATGTAAAAAAACACTATGCCTTACGTGTTCTTTTGTTAAGTGTGGCCAGAAAGACTTTCACTTATAGGGTATGTTTCCCTTTAACTGTACTTTTATAACTGCTCCACCGAGTATGTTGTATACTGTCTGTCTTGTCCAATTTTGTGTTGGTAGAGCCATTCGCACTCTAACGTAAGTGCTTTGGAGAACACAGGTGCTTCATAGAGGACGGTTGTGACATACACAGTGTTCCTAGACACTTCTTAGAACACCATCACAAGTCTGCTGCATGCCTAGTGGTATGAGTCATTGAGTCTGTTCCAAGGTCGTTTTTCATGGCTGAATGTTCTAATCGTCTCTGCCAACAAAAAACATTTTGGATATACACCCTTAACACCCTAACCCCAGCTGGACTCAATGAAGAGATTGAAGTGCATACTCTGTTATAATACCACTCCCATTTTTTATGCATATTGTTTATAATAATATTTTTTTTCCACGTTTTCCACAGTGGACCTTTGAGGTCTAGTCTAAGATTGGAATTCAGACCCATATGGTCTATGGGGGTGGTTATTTTCATCAGTTGTAAATATAATATGCTCACTAGCCACTTTATTAGGTACACCTTGCTAGCACGGGGTTGGACCCCCTTTTACCTTCAGCATTGACTTAATTCTTCGAGGCTTAGATTCAACAAGGTGTTAGAAACATTTGTCAAGAGATTTTAGTCCATATTGACATGATAGAATCACACAGTTGCTGCAGATTTGTCGGCTGCACATCCGTGATGCAAATCTCCCATTCCACCTCATCCCAAAGGTGCTTTATTGGATTGAGATCTGGTGACTGTGGAGGTCATTGGGATACAGTGAACTCATTGTTCTGTTCAAGAAACTCATTTGAGATGATTTGAGCTTTGTGACATGGTGAATTAACCTGCTAGAAGTAGCCATCAGAAGATGGGTACACTGTAGTCAGAAAGGGATGGACATGGTCAGCAGCAATACTCAGGTAGGCCGCGGTGTTTAAACGATGTTCAGTTGCTACAAAGGGCAGTGTTGCCAACCATGCTTTATTTTATGGACAGCCAGCAAAAACCCAGCACTTTTCTCCTGCCCGTATATGCCCGTAACAGGAGAAAAATGCCAGTGAAAATGACTGTGATGGCTCGGAACTGGCCATGCACATTTCCGAAGCCACTCGAGACCATGCCGACTGTGTTCGGCCAGTGGGGCGGGCAGGTTTGATCATGACAGTGAGCGACATGATGATGTAATGGCACAGCAGCCGCATTTCCCACCACACCACGCCATCCACTATAAAAGCCCAGAAGCTGAGCGGCCGGTGCCAGACTCGGAGCAGTGGACTGGTCACTCTCCAATTACAGATATGATCTCACCAATCAGCCTCAGATAGTCTGCAGAGGTGATATATGATTCCTGTGTTTTGCAAGATAATTGGGTAATGGAAAAAAAAAAGCAGCCAATGCAAGTAAGTGTATCTGTATTCAGCAATTCACATGAATATTGTAAATTTCAATTTCAGGTGTGAATGGGTACTCCGAGGTTGGATCAACTACTGACTCTTGACCTTTCCTTAGCTGCCTGTGTCTCTACTCTATTTCACAAAACTGTGCCAAAAGGTATCCTCATGTTGTAGCTGAACTTTTCAATCATACATCTATTCTAATTAAGGAATTAGGACACCGTGATTTTGCTTTGACTTTTGGAGCAACACTACAGTTAATAATGATGGATAAGGGGAGCTGATATTGCACTAGAGGACTAATATGGCTGTTTTGATGGTTGTTTTTAGAAATGAGTAAATCCAGTTTGCATCATAGCCCAAGAATTGGCTTGTTTACTGTGCACTATCAATGTGTTAACAAGGGAGCATACTTTCCTTTAGGATAGCACCTAATAATTTAGCACAACACAGGGATTTAGCATTCATTGGCTGTAGTCCAGAAGGTCATCCAAGGAGAAAGAAACCATTTTCTCTTTGAGCCTGGACTTCCTCTATGAGGGGAGCTCAGTGTCACTCTACACTTTGTGGACTGCCTTGTGCTCCTCTGGACCAGTGTTGCCAACTCTCAGTATTTTTACTGGCAGCCAGTAAAAGATGGGCACTTTTCTAATGCCAGTAGATGCCAGTGACAGGAAAATGTTGCCAGTTAAAAATATGACTGTGACACTTGGCTCGGACCTGCGCATAAGCAGTTCTGGTCTGGAGCCAGCATAAACCATCCGAGTGCCTGCTACAGTGTGTTCCAGATGGGTGCCAATGGGGGTGGGGTGGGGGGTTTCTGACAGAGGTGATGCCTTAGCATGTTGTGTGATGTCATGGTGCAAGGTAGCCGA
This sequence comes from Staurois parvus, assembly GCF_062004578.1. NCBI lineage: Eukaryota > Metazoa > Chordata > Amphibia > Anura > Ranidae > Staurois > Staurois parvus. The sequence goes on along the minus strand of NW_028318404.1, from coordinate 1,923,222 downwards.
GCGGAGTGGTCGCAGTCTTGTATGTGGGATGGGAGCAATGCAAGCCAGGGGCAGGACTATCAGTGCTGTGTGGACTGAAGGGACCACCTGGCATTGAAAGAGACTGCCACTGTGATTCAGGAGTGGACATGTCATGTCGGTGAGGTGTCATCATCTGTGCTGCTGCACACTGCTGTCAGTGCCACCGTGAGAGTCAATTTCATGTGTGTGTGCCTGCCCATTCTAATTTCTTGGACTCCTGAGTCCTGTTCCTGAGCTACTTAATATATCGAAAATAAAATGTTTTTTTGCCTTAATGTCTACCTTAAATCAAATTGCTAACTTTATATTTTACTTGTTTGTAACCTAAATACTGAAATTTGCACATAAAACTAACTTTTGGAAATGCCAGTAAAACCTTGGCTGTGCCAGTAAAATTTGGGTGTTGTGTCAGTGAATTTAAATCTGGTAGGTTGGTAAGACTGACTAACGTGACCAAAGTATGCCAAGAAAATATCCCCCACACCATTACTCCACCACCAGCCTAAACCGATGATTCAAGGCAGGATGGATCCATGCTTTCATGTTTACCGCAAACTCTGACCCTGCCATCTGAATGTCACAGCTGAAATCGAGACTCATCAGACCAGGCCATGTTTTTCCAGTCTTCTATTGTCCAATTTTGGTGAGCCTATGCAAATTGTAGGCTCTTTTTCCTGTTCTTAGCTGACAGGAGTGGTACTTGGTGTGGTCTTCTGCTGCTGTAGCCCATCTGCTTCAAGGTTTGATGTGTTGTACATTCAGAGATGATATTGTGCATACCTTGGTTGTAATGTAATTTTGCCATTTACTCTTCAATAGATCATAAGTATTATTGTTGCTGTGTTTTTATATATATATATATAAAAATTTTAATCTATGTTTATGGTATATGTGTTGCTATTGACACCATTGCTCCTAACCTGCTGGTCTATGTAGTTCCCCTAGCCGCGGTCTTTGATATGGTATACAAAGTAGCCTGTAGCATTGCAACCCCCAGGCCTATAGAAGGAGTAGGCTCCAAGCGTGTAGCCTTTTCCGGTCTTCCTCTCTCCAGTGATGTCTTTTCCGCCCATGGGTTCCATGCTGGCTGAGGACTTCCTGCTTTCCACAGGGCATCCCTGCCCCTACACTACCACCTACAGCCTTGTGATAGCGACTGCGGTTGTCCAGGATGGTGATGAGCGACCGATACCTTATATGATGATCTTCCATCTTCTGAGTGTTTTTACTTATTTGACAATAAATGGTGTATTTTATTATTACACTCAGGTGGTGCTTCGCTTTTCTCCTTTTTATTAGCTCCTGGGTTATAGCAGCTAGTTTCAAAGGCACATAAATATTCACTCATCCAATCATTCAGCATCCAAAACATAAATACCCTACAGGGATCCCTTCAGTTAGCAATGACAGAGGAGCTGAGTAAAAGGGCCTAATGGCACTCAGGCTATTAGATGGCATTCATCCAAACCAGCAAAATGATCAGTGCAATAGTTGTTCACTTGCACCACCACTCTCTTCCCTCTATTTCTAGCTCCCTCCCAGATGCACAAAAGACAACCTATCTGACTAAGCGAGATTTTACTGCAAGTATGTCTGATTGCTTTGCAAAACAGCCCCTCAAATCCCTTCTCTGGATCACCCACTGCTTCTGTCCAGCCAGGCAAACATCTCCCTGGCATGGTGGATCCTTTAAGCCCTGGAATCTGGGAAATTGTTCTTCCCCTCTCCCTAGGAGGTGGTTATGATAGAAGCTAGCCAGTCATGCTGGGGTGGTAGCTAGAATTCCCTAACTGTCCAGAGTAACTGGTCCAAACAGGAGTCAACGCTCCTCATAAATGTTCTGGAACTGAGAGCCAAAAGGCTGATTCTCCTACCCTTGACCCTTCTCCTGCACCTTCTTGCAGTAGGGGTAAAGCTAGAGGAGATGATGAATCAGAGTGACTTGCGAGCCACAGGTGTGATAATTACTAGAGGATCGCAAACCTGAAACACATAACTACAACTGTGTTGGAAATATCTACAAATATATGTTGCGCTCCTAAATACTTCTCAATAAATAATAATTAAATTTTTACCATTAAATCCAAATGGAGGACGGGATATATATAAGCTGGCAATGGATGAGTGATTGACCTATCACAACCCCCTGATGAAGCCACGTGATTGGAGGCGTAACGTGTAGGGGAGGGGCTACGTCATCACTCGGAGAGGAGCCGCACAACACGATAGACGGCAGGTGTATGACTCAGAGGCCAGCAGAGGATTTCCAATGGGATATTGCGTTACTTAAACCTGTGTAATGTGAGTTTAATACTTGGATGGTGTGAATAAAAAGTTTTAAAAGGTAAAGCACTATGTCCTCTATTTCTTCCTGCATGCGGAGTAACACAAGGAGAGGATAATTAGGAGGTCTGGGATAACAAAAGGAGTGTGTAATCCCTGAGGGGATAATCAGCCACCAGAGGATACATCCATTACTCCTAAAGGAAGGATCTCCCTATTTCACCAGCAAAAGTATATGTCTAGCAGGTTCCAGGGAAAGTGAACCGAAAGTGTGTATAGCCTAATTGCAGGCATCAAAGGAGGTGAGCGCACATCTTCACTATTTGAAGGATTCACAAAAGTCACAAATTGAAGAACAACAAGCACCAAGTCACTATATATAAACTATTGTTTATTCAATGGGACTATTATTTTGATGATATTTGGATTCATGCTAATCACTATTAATTATTTATGAGCATTTGGTTATTTTTATTTATGGGGGATCATTTAAATGCGTTTTAGTTGAGGGTTATTAGTTGGTTTACTATTTTTATTATATTAAATGAGGGTATTATGAATATAAATGAAATTGAGGGTATTAGTAAGTACATCATGTCACTAATAGATGATTTATGAGCACTTGGTAAAAATATTTTTTTAGAGGAGTATTTCATGTGGAATTATTTTGATATTTATTTGGAGGAGATTGATTAGTTGAAACTATCTATTTAAATATTTTTTTTGGTATTTATACACTTTTATTAGTTATTTGTATCATAATTTGAATTAATTTAACGGTAATAATTTAATTATTTATTGAGAAGTATTTAGGAGCACAACATATATTTGTAGATAAAGCCAGAGGAGAACCACATTTCAACACGTTCTGCCCTCTACAAACAAGGGTGGAAAATCGGCAGTTGAACTTCTGAGTTGCCAGCACCTGGACTTGGAAGTGGTCGCCTCACCCCAAGACCTTCCTGATCTATGATAAATGGGGAACACCAGATGTGGACATCATGACCTCCAGATTCAACAATAAATTGTACTGGTTTGTTACTAGATCCAAGGATTCCTTTTGCAGTGAATGCCCTGGTGATCTCTTGGACCTCATTCAGTCTGGCGTATGCATCTCCCCTAGTGAAGCTTCACACTTGACTGCAATAGAGAGGGAAACTATTTTCAGTGATTCTTATCACAGACATACTCAGGCTCAAACCTACTATCACGAGGTCAGGTTTAGATCAGGATCAGGCGAGAATTTTAACTGATGACATGTGAAATTCAGAAGCTTTCCCATAGAGGTTAAAGAGCCTGGATTCGCACATAAGCGGTCAGAAAACTGACAGGACTCTTTTTCAGTTTGCACTGAATCTGCATTCCAGTTGCACCACATATTTGTGAACAGGCACAATAGAAAGCAATGTTATTTCACATGTCATGTACATTGGATACAGTTCAAAATGCTCACTCCGCCAGATCAGGTTGGTTGGTGTTTCTTGGGCCTTTTTGCATCAAGCATCCATTTTACTGGTCTTTAAAGCTGCCACAAGGTGCTGCAAACTGTCATCTAAATGTTTCAGGTCCTTTTTACCCTTGTTTTTCTTGTGGGTCTGTTTGCTGTTGTTGCCCACCCCTCTGTTTATTGCTTGGGAACATTCCATGGTCTAGGATTACATATCCTGTTCCTTTTACTGTACGATTAAGATAATGGGAATTTTGACTTGCCTATAAATTCCATATCTTGGTGTACAGTGGGACACAGGTCCCTCCACTCTGCTTACTGTTTCTCCTTACTGCTTGCTACAAAACTGGATTTCCACGGAGTGGGTGAGGCTGTATGAGGGTGCACTTGGGGGTATTCACGGCAAAGCTTTTGCCAGTTTCTAATCACCCGAAGGTAGTGGCAAATAACCAATGGTCTATGACTACAGATCCTGTGTCTTGTACTTCAAGAAATGGAATTTACAGGTAAAACAAAATGCGCATTGTGTCATAGTGCTACTTCCTTGACTATAGCAAACTAAAGATCCTAAACTCCTAAGCGTGTGTTGTATAAATAGTTTTATTGTGAGTTGGCTTAAACCACAGTGTACCACAATGTAATAAACAGTATGTAAGGCTACAGAGCGGGAAAAGAGCAAGAGACAGAAAAATGGGAGCTCGAGGTGAAGGGTGCATAATCTTGTATCTGATACACTAAACATTTAATAATTGAGCAGTTTTCTTTCCACAGCCATACTAACAAAATATTTTCCTGGTCTAACTTATTTCTTTGGAAAATATTAAAATAGAAATACCAAACAAATCGGCTAGATTCTAGTTTTACATCCTCCATTACTATTGCGTAAATTGCTGTTAATGTTTGACAAATAACTGTCCTGTGTGTGTTTTTATCTTTCCTCTTAACTTTCAGGTTCTTGTCTGTGAACTGCACGTAAAGTGGAAACTATGAGGATATATGAGGGACTTGTGCCAAGAAACCATAAACCAAAATTACACAGATTGTAATATAATATTAGCTTGGTTTCATTCATGAGAGAAATATGTAAGCTACTGTTGCTGACCTCTCTATGAAAATTCTAGTTACCTTGTTGTCATACTTTCAAGGTAAGTGACTCAGAGTAGACAGCTAGTATGTTTAGGTGAAAGTCAGCATGTTTAGATTGGGGTCAACAATCCAGCCCATTTATTTTTTTTGTAATGATAAGTTTCTATCACAAGTATCCAATTTCTAGGAGTTACTGCAACCCTTCTACAGCATGGGCCACGTTCAGACACCTTGGGCTGAATACTGATTCTAAGAAAGTTATATGAATGGCATTCAATGGTGAATCTGCTTCAATGCCCAAAACCTTGCCCTGCTTGTTTTTCTCAGTAATCCCAACACAACATGACATGATATTTCAGTAAGGATAAGGCAAGTACAAAGTCCAAGGGTTTAACTTGGGGCCCAGATCACACCGAGGTAGCCTACAGAAGTGCATTAACACTTTTTGTTTTTGTTTGGGTTTTTTTTCCTGTTAATTTGCGTTACATAAAGACCGACCCTTTGTTTGTATGGGATGCCAATACCAAAATGAACCAGAAATTAGACAAATATTTTTTTTTTCTTTCAACACTGCGCACCACAACACTCAGGAGGTGCATGTCAGGGGTGAGGTGCCTTAGTGAGTTGAGATGTCATTAAAAAAATGTGTGGAACCACAATGTGTGTCTATGGTGGGCTGTGATAACCTGATAGGTGTGATCTTCATATTAGGGTAATGAATTATTTAATTTATATTAGTGTCTTCAACTAACTATCTCCTATAGCTACCAGTACAAAGATACAGTGTATGTGCTCTGATAGCATTCAAAAAGCAAGTCTACATGACTAAAAATCTCAGACCCTGATATTTTCATTCCTATGCAATCTACAGACAAAGACATTAAATTAAAAAAAACAATGTTGGTTTTCAAATAAGTTGTTACTGCAGATAAAAATAATTTTATTCTTTAGTTTATCCTGTGTATAAGAACATTAAAAACATTTCAGATATACATCATAGCAAAGTAATTTACAAATGGGGAAATTACATTTTTTTATTAAATTTTCTGCAATTATTTTGTAATACAAAACTTAATATAGGAATATATTGTAATTAAAAAAAACTTTTTTTTTTACTTGTATGGTTGTTCTAACTTATGTCATATACTGATCATAGATCACCCCTTTGATCCACATTGGATTTGTAAATGCAATGAAACATTGTTACATTGTATTCACTCAATAATACTTGTAGACTATCTGTAGGTGTTCTCTTCAGCTAGAGTGGCTGCATTTTGAGAGCTGCTCCTGCTACATGAGACACAGCAAAACCCGGCTGTTAAGATAGCTGTTATTTGCAGCAAGATAACAACTAGGACAGGGGGGTAAGCAGCAGGGCATATGAGTTACACTCTATAATTTTTGTTGAAGTTTTTTATGGCATATCTCTACCACCAAGGTCTTCAAGTGGTTAATATCAAGCATTGTCCTATAATCTGCGGCAAGCATCAGGAGCACTAGGCATTCTGATCTACTCATTGGCTAGATTCTGGGACACAGAATTGGAAGACTTGAAAACAATACCCATATTACTTAAATGTCATTTGGCCCGTCTCTTATCACAAGCTACTGAAACTATTGATTCAGCTATCCTTGACTAATGCAGGCCATAGAAGTGCCGTTTATCGGCCGAATTTTCAGCCGATAAACGAAAAATCGGTCGGCCCTGTTGCCGATGCTGCCACCAACGGCTGTTTTTCGTGGATTTTCCAGCATGACCACTGAAAATAAATGTAAAGATCCGCGAAAACCGGCCGACGGGCTGGCCCCACTAACGGCGTGAATTTCGGCCAAATTTTTGTCCGCACAACAACAACCCGTCTATGGCCTTCATACTGGATATCTGCATATTATTTTTTGGCTTCATCTATGCCAGGGGTCTCCAAACTTTCTAAACATAGAGCCAGTTTACTGCCCTCCCAAACTTTAGGGGGCCAGAATGTGGCCAGTAGGAGTGGAAAATATCCTGGTGTCAGTGGGAGTAAATTGCGTCCTCTCTTTGGTAGTAGGGGGAGGAATAGTGTCCCATGGTTGGCGTCAGTGTGAGGAATAGTGCCCCATCTGTGTCAATGGGAGGAATAGTGCCCCATCTTTAGTATTGGGGAAATAATGACAACTCATTTGTGTCAGTAAGAAGAATAGTGCCTCATTGTGCATGTCTCACAGTTGCTGACAGTAGGGGGAACAATGCCCCCCCCCCCCGGCTGGATAAAAGCAAGCAAATGGCTGCATCCGGCCCCTGGGTCGCAGTTTGGAGACCACTGATCTATGGTCCTATGCAAGGATCGTGACTGAATACAACAACTGCAGCATTTTTTATTATAGAAAGAGGTAAAAGAAAATAATTCAAGACATGCAGGGGAATTTATAAAAACTTGAGCAGACAGAATTTGGAGCAGTTATGCATCCAGTTGGCTTCTAAGTTTCATTTCAAAGCTTCCGGGAACAAGCTGAAGTTGGAAGCTGACTAGTTGCCATGCACAACTGCTCTAGATTCCATTTGCTCCAGTTTTGATACATTCCTCCCAGAGAATGGCATCAAATTGTAAAAGCAGAATAGTACAGTGCCTTGGAAAAGTATTCATACCCCTTGAAATTCTCCACATTTTGTCATGTTACAACCCAAAACTTAAATGTATTTTATTGGGATTTTATGTGATAGCCCAACACAAAATGGCACATAATTGTGAAGTGGAAGGAAAATGATAAATGGTTTTCAGAATGTTTTAAAAGATCTGAAAAGTGTGGTGTGCGTTTGTATTCGGCCCCCCGAGTCAATACTTTGGAGGTCTACCTTTCACTACAATTACAGCTGCTTGTCTTTTTTGGGGATGTCTCTACCAGCTTTGTATATCTAGAGAGTGACATTTTTGCCCAGTCTTCTTTGCAAAATAGCTCAAGCTCTGTCAGATTGGATGGAGAGTGTCTGTGAACAGCAATTTTCAAGTCTTTAAAAGTAAAATTAAATAAAATAGCGTTGTGCTACTTACTCATAAAATATAAAAATAAATATATAAACAGTGCCCAAATGTAAATAAAAGTCTTTCAGTGCTCAATCAGCCCAAAAGGCAATAAACTATTGTGCTTCCACAGATAGTGCTTAGTGCTTCACAGCAAAATAAATTATTGTGCTTCCACTGATAATGCTCCACCGCAAAATTAATTCAGTACCCCTCCACCTGAAATAGGATGGCCACTCACTTCAAATAATGGACCTGTATATCAACATAGGTCTAACAAGCATGATCCTTCCATAAATGGATTCCAGATGGCAGCAAAGAGCTTGTATTTTACATCAACAGGGATGGTAATAAACGATCATCCACAGGAACTTCTTCACAACTCAGCCTGCAATGGAATAGTATTGGGATCCTTCAGGATCTTCTTGTCCAACCACTTCTTCTTTTTCAAGTCTTGCCACAGATTCTCAATTGGATTTAGGTTCTGGACTTTGACTGGGCCATTGTAACACATGAATATGCTTTGATCTAAATTCCATTGTAGCTCTGGCTCTTGTTTAGGGTCGTTGTCCTGCTGGAAGCCCTGCCCTAGTCTCAAGTCTTTTGCAGACTCTAACAGGTTTTCTTCTAAGATTGCCCTGTATTTGGCTCCATCCATCTTCTCATCAACTCTGACCAGCTTTCCTGTCCCTGCTGAAGAAAAGAATCCCCACAACATAATGCTGCCACCACCTTGTTTCACGGTGGGGATGGTCTGTTCAGAGTGATGTGTAGTGTTAGTTTTCCGCCATACATTGCATTTTGCTTTTAGGCCAAAAAGTTTAATTTTGGTCTCTTCTGACCAGAGCACCTTCTTCCACGTTTGCTGTGTCCCCAATGTGGCTTCTCACAAACTGCAAACAGGACTTCTTATAACTTTCTTTCAACAATGGCTTTCTTCTTGCCACTCTTCCCTAAAGGCCAGATTTGTGAAGTGCATGACTAATAGTTGTCCTGTGGACAGATTCTCCTACCTGAGCTGTGGATCTGCAGCTCCTCTAGAGTTACCATGGGCCTCTTGGTTGCTTATTTGATTAATGCTCTCCTTGCCCACCTGTGTCAGTTTAGGTGGACGGTCATGTCTTGGTAGGTTTGCAGTTGTGCCATATTCTTTCCATGTTTGGATGATGGATTAAACGTGAGATGTTGAAAGCATGGGATTTTTTTTTTACATAACGCTGCTTTAAACTTCTCCACAACTTTATTGCTGACCTGTTTGGTGTGTTCTTTGGCCTTTTTGATGCTGTTTGTTCACTAATGTTCTCTAACAAACCTCTGAGGGCTTCACAGAACAGCTGTATTTATACGGAGATTAAATTACACACAGGTAGACTCTATTTTGTAATTACCATATTTTTCGCTCCATAATACGCACCTGACCATAAGACGCACCTAGGTTTTAGAGGAGAAAAACAAGAAAAAAAAATATTCTGAACCAATGGACTGCAGACATAGTACAGGGGATGACCAGAGACTGCGGACACAGTACAGGGGATGACCAGAGACTGCGGACACAGTACAGGAGATGACCAGAGACTGCGGACACAGTACAGGAGATGACCAGAGACTGCAGACATACTACAGGAGATGACCAGAGACTGCGGACATACTACAGGAGATGACCAGAGACTGTGGACACGGTACAGGAGATGACCAGAGACTGCGGACACGGTACAGGAGATGACCAGAGACTGCGGACACGGTACAGGAGATGACCAGAGACTGCGGACACGGTACAGGAGATGACCAGAGACTGCGGACACGGTACAGGAGATGACCAGAGACTGCAAACACGGTACAGGAGATGACCAGAGACTGCGGACACGGTACAGGAGATGACCAGAGACTGCGGACACGGTACAGGAGATGACCAGAGACTGCGGACACGGTACAGGAGATGACCAGAGACTGCGGACACGGTACAGGAGATGACCAGAAACTGCGGACACGGTACAGGAGATGACCAGAGACTGCGGACACGGTACAGGAGATGACCAGAGACTGCGGACATAGTACAGGGAAAATACCAGGGACACATTACAGATGACCAGAGACTGCAGACAGTGCAGGGGATGACAATAGACTGCGGAGAGTGTAGGGAATGACCAGAGACTGCTGACCTTTGGGGAGGGAGGGGGAGCGGGTACCTGAATTTGACAGGTACCCGCTCCCACTTCCGCGGTGTTGTCCTTCCCTCTTCTTCCTGCGCCGGCTTCTGTGACAGCCGGGTGCCCACTGCGCATGCGTGAGAAGCACTGCGCTTTGTGAGAGGCCCGGCGCCTTCTGGGACCTGTGTTGTGTCCCAGAAGACACCGCATCATTCACAAAGCGCAGCGCATGCGCAGTGGGCACCCGGCTGTCACAGAAGCCAGAGCGGGAAGACTGTGCAGCGCTGGAGCGAGGAACAGGTAAGGCCCTGCAGGAGAGAACAGCTGAGCGGCCGGCCCGGTATTCTGACATGGTGGCAGCAAAAATACTGGACCGGCCGCTTTATATTCGCTCCATAAGACGCACTGACATTTTCCCCCCTTTTTTGGGGGGAAAAAAGTGCGTCTTATGGAGCAAAAAATACGGTAGGTGACTTCTAAAGGCAATTGGTTTCACTAGATGTTAGGGGTATCAGAATAAAGGGGGGGCTAAAAACAAATGCACGCCACACTTTTCAGACATTTATTTGTAAAAAAAAAATGTTAAAACCATTTATCATTTCCCTTCCATTTCACAATTATGTGCCACTTTGTGTTGGTCTATCACATAAAATCCCAATAAAATAAATGTACATTTTTAGTTGTAACATGACAAAATGTATATGACTCATTTCACTTTATTTCCATTCCCTTATTCATTTATTACAGGTATTGATATAGGGGAGTCAGTTTATGCAGTGCTTTACATACTAATCATTCACATTAGTCCCTGCCTCCAAGGAGCTTACAATGTCAAGTCCCTGTGCACTATTCTTAGTCTCTACAGCTTCTTTTGGATGGTTAAACTCACTCTTTGTCATTCCTGAAGGTCCTTGGAATGGATACAAGGATGGAGAGATGAGCAGGTGATGTCAGTCTCTACCTCCGCAAATCAGAGGAAGCCTTGTATTAACCACTTGCCCTCCAGACGATTTACCCCCCTTCCTGACCAGGCCATTTTTTGTGATACGGCACTGTTTCTTTAACTGACAATTGCACGGTCATGCAACACTGTACAAATAAAAATTTTGTTCTTTTTTTCCCACAGATGGATCTTTCTTTTGGTGGTATTTGATCGCCTGTGTTTTTTTTTTTTTTTTTTTGTGCTATAAACAAAAAAAGACAATTTAAAAAAAAAACAGGTTTGCTATTAACCGCCTCCCACCCGCCATATAAGGTAATGACGGGCGCAAGGCGGTTCTCTCGTTCTGGGAGGACGTCATATGACGTCTTCCCATTCTAACCGCGCATGCATGGCTCCGGGAGCACGCAACTCGGCGATCAGTGGTGCGCTGTGTCCCTCGGACACAGCAGGTCAACGGTAAGAGCCGAAGATGTCGGCTCGGTCATGTGATCAGCTGTGTCCAATCACAGCTGATCGCATGTAAATAGGGAAATGCCGGTTATCGGCATTTCTCCTCACGGGCTGTCACGCTGACAGCTCAAAAGGAGAGGAGAGCCGGTAATAATCGGCATCCCTCAGAGGGGACATGTACACTGATCATCAGGCCACTGATGATCAGTGTGCCCTGATGATCAGTGTAGCCCCAGCAGTGCCACCTTTCAGTGCCCATCAATGCTACATATCAGTGCCACAGGTGACACTGAGCTGCCTTTCAGTGCCACCTATCAATGCCAGTCAGTGCTGCCTATCAGTGCCGCCTAACAGTGCCAGTCAGTACCACAAAACAGTGCCAGTCAGTGCCGCCTATCAGCGCCGTATATGAGTGATGCCTGTCAATGCCCATCAGTGCCACCTACCAGTGCCTGCATCAGTGCCACCTATCAGTGTCCATCAGTGCAGCTTATCAGTGCCCATCACTGCAGCCTCATTAGCGCACATCAGTGAAGGAGAAAAATCACTTATTTACAAAATTTTATAATAAAAACTAAGAAAAAAAGTTTTTTTTTTCAAAATTTTCAGTGGTTTTTGGTTTAAGAAAAAAATTAAAAACCCAGAGGTGATAACCACCAAAAGAAAGCTCTATCTGTCTCAAAAAAAGATAAAAATTTCATATGGGTACAGTGTTGCATGACCGCGCAATTGTCATTCAAAGTGTGACAGCGCTGAAAGCTGAAAATCGGCCTGGGCAAGAAGGGGGTGTAAGTGCCCTGTAGGCTAGTGGTTAAACATGTCCAGTGAAAAAAAATTTAAAAATCAAATTTTGTCATAGATTTAGGCCAAAATGTATTCTTCTACATGTCTTTGCTATAAAAAAAACCCAATACGTGTAAATTAATTGGTTTATGTTAAAGTTATAGCGTCTACAAATGGCGGTACATATACTGGAATTTTTTTTGTATAATAATGCCAGGGATCAGCGACTTATAGTGGGACTGCAGGACTGCGGCAGCATTCTGACACTGGGGGGAACTGACTGTCACTGACATCCTCAGTGACACTAATACAGTGATTAGTGCTAATAGCCTGGACACGGGGCAGGAAGGGGTTAACATCTGGGGCAATCAAATGGTTAACTGTGTGCTGTGTGTGTTTTTACTGTACAGTATGTGCTGTGTTTTACTGTGTAAGCACGCTGCTTTGTATTGCTTTGCTATGCAGAGCAATACAAAGCAGTGTGCTGGCACTAACAGGGGAGACATCTGTATTATTTACATACAGACCTCTCCCCCATCAGGGATACTTGGCGATCGCTGAGTGCCAGCGGGGAATCACCGGCAGGGACCTGGTGATCGACAGCTGAAGCCGCCAATGGCGGCGCGGGCAGGGTGTGCCCCCTACGCAGAAATACAAAATCACACATATATATATATATATATATATATATATATATATGTGTGTGATATTGTACAGCCCTGTAGCAGCAGTTTTGCTATAGGGCAGTGTGGAAGCTGTTAATATATAAAATACAAACTATCCTGTGAATGGAAGAGCAGGGCTTAGCCAGACTTCATTTTGTTCCGGAAGCAGGATGGGAAATGCCTGACCCACTGTTGGAGCACAGCATTGTATACTGTGTGTAGCTGATGCTACATACAGTTTATATGCACTCCCAGCTGCTGCATATGTTAGTGAAAGAAATAAAATAGAGGGGTGGGCAGCTAGATAGCATATGCATTTAATATTGAAAAATGTATAGTAATGCACATAGGAGCTAAAAATATGCATGCAAGTTATTTGCTAGGGAGAGAACTTCTGGGGAAACAAGGGTGGAAAAGGATTTGGGGGTCCTAGTAGATGGCAGACTCAACAATAGCATGCATTTCCAAGGTGCGGTAAGGAAGGCCAGCAGAGTATTAACATGTATTAAAAAAAAAGTATTTACTCAAGAGACAAAACTATAATTCTACCATTTAAAAAAAATGCTGGCTCTGCCACATCATGAGTATGCCATCCAGTTTTGGTCACCAATCCTGAGAAATAATGTTCTTGACCTGGAAAGAGTCCAGAAAAGGGCAACCAAACTAGTAAAGGGAATGGAGGACCTCAGTTAGGAGGAGTGACTACAATCAAGAAACGTATTCTCCCTTGGAGAAGAGACGCATAAGAGGGGATATGATTGCAATATACAAATCTTTATATGGGAGCAAACTATTTAACCTAGGGTCTCTAAAGAAGACATGCAACCACACAATGAAGTTGGACGAGATTCCACAATTGGTGGTGTAGGTCGTTTATCTACAGTCAGGTCCATAAATATTGGGACATCAACACAATTCTAACATTTTTGGCTCTATACACCACCACAATGGATTTGAAACGAAACGAACAAGATGTGCTTTAACTGCAGACTGTCAGCTTTAATTTGAGGGTATTTACATCCAAATCAGGTGAACGGTGTAGGAATTACAACAGTTTGCATATGTGCCTCCCACTTGTTAAAGGACCAAAAGTAATGGGACAGAATAATAATCATAAATCAAACCTTCACTTTTTAATACTTGGTTGCAAATCCTTTGCAGTCAATTACAGCCTGAAGTCTGGAACGCATAGACATCACCAGACGCTGGGTTTCATTCCTGGTGATGCTCTGCCAGGCCTCTACTGCAACTGTCTTCAGTTCCTGCTTGTTCTTGGGGCATTTTCCCTTCAGTCTTGTCTTCAGCAAGTGAAATGCATGCTCAATCGGATTCAGGTCCGGTGATTGACTTGGCCATTGCATAACATTCCACTTCTTTCCCTTAAAAAACTCTTTGGTTGCTTTTGCAGTATGCTTTGGGTCATTGTCCATCTGCACTGTGAAGCGGTGTTCAATGAGTTCTGAAGCATTTGGCTGAATATGAGCAGATAATATTGCCCGAAACACTTCAGAATTCATCCTGCTGCTTTTGTCGGCAGTCACATCAATAAATACAAGAGAACCAGTTCCATTGGCAGCCATACATGCCCACGCCATGACACTACTACCACCATGCTTCACTGATGAGGTGGTATGCTTAGGATCATGAGCAGTTCCTTTCCTTCTCCATACTCTTCTCTTCCCATCACTCTGGTACAAGTTGATCTTGGTCTCATCTGTCCATAGGATGTTGTTCCAGAACTGCGAAGGCTTTTTCAGATGTCGTTTGGCAAACTCTAATCTGGCCTTCCTGTTTTTGAGGCTCACCAATGGTTTACATCTTGTGGTGAACCCTCTGTATTCACTCTGGTGAAGTCTTACCAAAAGTGCCTGCCAATTACTGCCTTATTTCTTCTCTGTAAGCTCAGATTTTGCCAGTTCCTTCAACTGACAGGCAGCTGGGAGGGTTTGCTTTTCCTCTAGTCATATCTGTTCTGTACCCACATTGCAAGGGTTAATTGCTCGTTAATAATCTGGGGTCATAGAAAAGCAAACCTACTTCTTTTCTATGCCCCCAGAACTTGAAAAGCTTTTTATGTCTTTAGTTGTGAGAAACAGGTAGGTAGAATGAAAATACAGGACCAAGACGGGGGCGCGGTGTAGAAAGTGTAGGGAGAAAAAGCGTGGAAGGGGAGAAAGAGAAGGAGGGGGAGCAAAGAAAAAAAAAACAGAGGTGGGAGGGGGGGTCGCTAGAAGGAGGGTAACAGGACAGTGGTTCACTGAGTGTCAGATCTGAGAATAGTCTTGCCCTCGTCCAAGTATATAAACATGTTCCAGTGGATCCAGGTTTTGGAGTAGGTCCCATGTTTATTTTGAGCTGAGAGGACAAGTCCTCCTTCATATTCAGCTCTTCCACTGTCATAAGCCATAAAGAGATAGGAGGAGAACGTGGATCTGTCCATCTCAAAGCGATAATCGACTTGTCAGCGTTAAAAAAAAGTTTTAAGTTTTCTCAGGAATATTAGAAACATGTAAATGGAAAAAAACTGGGTCCTCTGCAAGTTATTCTGCCGACCTCCTTCCAGAAGTGTTCCCGAATGAGACAGAACCAAAAAATATGTAGTAGAGTTCCTTGCTCCTCCGTGCATCTTCAGCAGCAGTCTGAAACAAAGGAAAGCACTGTCGGAACTTTCACTTTTAAGTGAGGTTACACTTTAATCCTTGCAGCGCGGCTCACACTGCAAGTGAGAATTTTCTTATTTCCTTTAAAGGAAATGATAACCGTAAATTGAAATAATGGTCTGTGTAGCAATTGTACATGTTCAGGGGCGGACTGATCATTTGGAAACTCGGGCACTGCCAGAGGGCCCGGGGTCAGTAGGGGGCCCCATGAGATGCCCCTAGTACCTTTTTCATAGGCTCTTTTGAGTTTGGGCAAGGACACAGGGGCCCCATGATCCCCTATTGCCCGGGGGCCCCATGAGTTGTCAGTCCGCCCCTGTACGTTACATCATTTTGTTTGGATGTAAGTCAAGTTTTCTTTCTAACCTTTATGCAGACTTCTATTGCAGGCAATGAGATAAATCAGAGTAATTAAAAGAACAAGGTGAAGATGGAGAAATTTTTCCAGCGTGCTTAAGACTTTTGCAATTGGTGCAAGTAAGATCATCTTTAACAAACTTAGAGTTTACTGTAAATTATTTACAGGAATGCTTAGTATATACAAACATTAAATGATCTTGACATTTTTTATGATCTCCATTGGGCATTCACCCCTGGGTTTATCAGATGTTGGTATTGCACAATTGTAATCCTGCCGTGTGATAGATCCCAGTGCTCTGCTCCTTGTAGATATGTTTCAAGTTTTATAGATTTTACAACCTGCTTCCGAGATTACAAATGGGTGAAAAGTGTATGTATGTAAACCATAAAGCTAATATTCTATGTCTTGCTTCATGTATCACTGTGCCACTGTGCACGTTTCTGTAAATCAAATATTTCTATGAAATATTTCTGTTTTATTATCTGGAGATTTTGCCAGCATTATTCCTCTACAATGCATTTTCTGTTTCAGGCTATCAGTGCTAACATTGTTCTCTGCAGCTACCAGCAGCATTGTCAGCCTACCATTCAAGCTTTTATAGTAGGACTACAGGGTTCAATGTCAGCTATTTCTTTCTGCATTGCCATTTCCAGTTTAATGGCAGCTCCAGTCATTGGTGTTTCACACTTACACATGGCTATGTCTCTGGCTGTATCATCCAAATGAGCTGTGCATGTCCATGTCCATGTCCATGCATGGTTCAAGTGTTAAAAGTTAGTCTAAGTCAGGGCTTAAAATTTCAAGTCCTTAGCTACTAGCAGGCCTTAAGAGTTACTCGCCACCAGTTGCCCCACCCAACCCCTACCCTTCCCCGCCCCTAATTTCGCACCTAAACATGCCCTCATAAATTATCTCATGAAATGACTCTGAAATGTTTTATGCGGAATAAATATTAACAACATATTTAATAATATTAATAAAGCAACGTAAACACCTCCTCCATCCCATGTCTTTCTCCTTCTCCAGTCCCATCTCCCCCATCCCATGTCCTCTTCTACCAGTCCCCCTTTACCATCAGGGTCCCCCTGTACCATCAGAGTTCCCTTTTACCATCACAGCCCCCCCCTGTACCATCAGAGTCCCCCTGTACCATCAGAGTTCCCTTTTACCATCACAGCCCCCCCCCGCGCCATCAGAGTCCCCCTGCGCCATCAGAGTCCCCCTGCGCCATCAGAGTCCCCCTGCGCCATCAGAGTCCCCCTGCGCCATCAGAGTCCCCCTGCGCCATCAGAGTCCCCCTGCGCCATGAGAGTCCCCATGCAACATCAGAGCCCTCCTGTACCATCAGAGTCCCTCTTTACCATCGGAGTCCCCACTTATAGAAAGAGCCCTCCAGCTGTGCTGGAACTGTGCATGGCAGGAAAGGAGAAGAGGAAAGCAGAGAACAGGTGTGGCTTGACCAAGAAGGCAGAGAGGTGTAAAAAAAAGGAGACTGAAGCAGAATAAAACATCTACACTGGAGAGGAGGGGAGAGATTGTCGGGGAAGAAAGTGCAGCTGTAGCCAGAGCAAAGAGATCTAACCTGTCAGATGAGAACCAGCTTGTTAGGGAGTCAAGGTTGGTGCTGCAGCACCCTGTACACAGTGCCGGCCCGCACATGTTCCCCTTGGTGAGAGACCCGGAAGCACTTGAAACCGAGGCTGAGGGAGGAAAGCAAAACACTGCGGGTGAGCAGGGAGAGGAATGGGGGAATAGTGAGGGTGATTGGTGCACAGGTCTGGGACATGGAGTGCGGGGTCTGTCTACCCAGCTGCCTGTGCTGCCTTATAGTGGCTCCGGGTTTGCCAGTGACTCACCCCCACATTATTTCCACTCGACAGATGCGAGCAGGCGAGTGGAAATTTTAAGCCCTGGTCTAAGTAATCTGTTTGTTGCAGAGGTACATTGCGCCTGCTCGGACCAATGTAAGTATGGATATTTCATACCTGAGGGATTACTATAGAAGGTGACAAAACTGTAGTAGTCACTGCTACTGAAATGATCACAGAAATTTTCTGGGCCCTGTGCCAAGTGAGTTTCTCTTCTGCATAGTGGTCACAGTGAGTCACTTGCTTGGAACCACCACACCACCATTCAAAATTGTATTTTTTTTTTTTAAGAATACAAGATGTTCTCTGATCACTTCCACCTGAAAGCTGACAATCTGCTTGTGACATTTCATTCAGTCTTATTTTATTAAAGATTCGATTATGCAAAGAACAGAAATAAAATATACTGTATAATCTACTGCAAGACTCCACTGTAAGATACAAAGGCGTACATAGTCTATGTTCTCAGGTACATACAGAAACAAAATAGTATGCAAAACATAGGTAAATCTGCATCCGAATGCTATTGAAGAAGGGTTGACAATCGGACAGGCATCTGGTTTAAATAATCTATAGAGAACACATCTGTGCAGTGAATTTCAGTAGCATATTCACAGGATGTAGCTCATCAAGGAACATAGCAAAAAAAAAAAAAGGACAAAGCAGGTGAGAAGAAGGAATCGGGATGGGGTTAGAGTGAAGGGGGGACGACTCCATCAGGCAGTGCAGGAGAAGGGGTGGACCCATTTTTAACACAGGCCAGGGACTTGTGACATTTATATGCATATATACAACTCCCCACACAAAAGGGTTAAAACTAGCCCCCATTCACCTCTGTAGCTATAGGCATTGTGGATAAATATATCTTCAAAATTCAGAAACTTCTTCCCCTTTACTGGACAGTTGAAACTTACCTGACTTACAGACTTCAACAAACAGTAGGTACTGGTAAATTCCTCTGTTTAGACCCATAAGGTAAAACATGTCAGATGAGTGGTCCTAGGGGCAAGACCATGTGCCAAAGCTTGTCAGCTAATTAAACCTTTGCCCATGAAGACCTCATCCATGTGTGGCTTTTCCTTTCGATATGCTGAGCTGAAAGTTGCTGGTAAACCATTTCCAAACTGACAAAATTAGATTTTAGAGTCTGTTTTGGTCTTTCAGGATCGTTGTGAACGAATTACTTTACATTACAAGCAGTTAGAGAGGTCAGGAATGGTTTGTTTTAAAGCCATTTTTCTGCTTGTTAAAGCTGAAGTTTACTAAAGAAAAAAAATCTTCTCTATAGCTAACTGCAGCTACACCTAACTTACCTGTAATAAAGTAAGTCACACATTGTACAACAGCTGTATTCTGTTGAAATCTTCTGTGCAAGGATGCCTGTCCTCTTCCTGTCTTTGAACTTCCGTCCCAGTGGTGAATAAGAACTGCAGGAAACAAGCTCTAGCAAGGACCCATCCCCTCCTCCACCATCACAGATTGTGTTACAGGAAGTGTACACTTTGAAACAACCTTTACCAAAGGAGGAGGAGGGGGCAAGTCTGGGGGGGGTGATTAGGGGGGCTTGAGGGACAGTCATAAATATCGTAGGCTGTAGTTCCAGCTCTCTTATTCTGCAGTGCCTATGACAGACATGGCACAAAGAACAGGCTTGCACCCCTTTTGTTAATTAGGAGCAGTATCTGCTCCATTTTTTATGTTTAGAAGAGTGGTGCAAGCATTATACTTGCACTAATGTTTAATCAGGTGCTCCAACTATGGCTCATGGGACAAATCCAACCCAATACAGGACTGCACCCAGTCTGCAGCTAGGGTCAGGTTCACTCTGCTGTGCTGTGATCATCCCATAGGTTGGTTGCTAGGACAGCCATTGTCCTAGTAACCGATGATGTTCCCCTTGCTGCGCTGTTTTCCTCTACCTCTGTTGCTGGAACCATTGGCATCCTACCAACTGATTAAGTGCTTGCCCCAGCAGGAGATTGGACCTTCCTCCATCCTTATCTGCTCTGCCTCCTGCCGGGCAGTTAAAATGATTACAGCCACGCTGTCAGCAAGGTAAGGATGGACTACTGATTGGGAATCTGATGTAAGAGGGAGCATCTTAAACTGTTCATACACTGATCGAAATGTGGCGAGTCCAGCAGGAACCTGAGTGTGAGCTCCTCTTCTAAACAGAAGTTCCTGTTTTATTTGACTTCTGGCCAAGGGACATGTTGGAATATGTTCAATCTATCATTGTGTGCCACTGTCAAAATACAATGCCCTGTTGAGAGAATTCTGCCGTCCACCAATTTTTGTTTTGTTAAACCTGCTGTATGGCCAGCTTTATGGGCGCTCAGGTATAAAGGGGCACTTTGATTTGCTTTACTAGCGCTCCTTCTATTGTGTTCTAAATCAGGGATGTTCAAACCAATGCCCAAGATGACTATGACTGTGGCCCAACACAAAGTCGTAAATATACTTAGAAATGTTTTTTTTTGGGAATTTTTTTTTTTCTGTAAAAATGCGTTTACACTTGGTGAACACATGCGGCCGAAGAAATGTTTGACAGTGTCTCTTCACTGGACTTATATAAGTTTTATCTTCCTAAATAAAATTATCCCACTCTTCAGAATCCCGCCTTATTTGTATCATCAGTTTTTGCAGCACCTACAGTATATTTGTGAGGAACTATTTTAACCCCTTTATGCCAGCCGCACACAAATGTGCGGCCTCCCGGTGTCTGGGCCTAGACACCGAGCGGCCGCACATTTGCGTTCATGTAAGAAAAAACATATGGGCTGAGAGCGCGCTCCCAGCGCACATGTCCGGTACTCACAGAAAGGTCCCGGTCTGCTCTTTCGATCAGGACCTTTCTCGATTATGACGTCGCGTCACGGCGGTCACATGATCCCTAAACCGCGCCCCACCTCCCGGCGTCTGAAACTCTTAAAGGGCCGGGAGGCGCCGGCGGGAAGGGGTTAAGCATGAAGCACATGAAGGGCAAAATTAGAACCAAAATATCTGGAGTACCTTGAGAATCATTGAGGATTGCTACTCTATCTATCGAACCAGATATTTAATACGTTAATTTATCAAAAACATTGTCAAATATCACACTCATTTTATGTTTCCCTCTTTACAAAAAAAAATGGTTTTTTTACTCAGATAAGTACATAATTAGAGATGAGCGAATCGAAGTAGGCGAAGTGGAATTCGTTTCGAATATTAGGAAAATTTTGATTCGCGTCGAATCCGAAAATAAGCAGACTTCGAAATTTTTCCTAAAATGGCGGCGACATGTGCGGCGACGGAGCGGGGATGTCTGGGAAGGCGCGCAGACAAGGCGCGCTGACCCATAATGCATTCATTCATGACATGTGATCGCATTAGCCAATCAGCAGCCAGCACAGTGTAATGGTCGAGCTATAAATGGCGGCCATTTTAGAATTCTCCATTTGCCTCCAGTCATTCAACAGAGGCAGACCTGGCTGTATGCAGGGAGAGAGTTAGGGACAGAGAAACGTTACTTAGGGACACAGAAACGTTAGTTAGGGCCACAGAATCGTTACTTAGGGCCATAGAAACGTTACATAGGGCCACAGAAACGTTACTTAGGGCCACAGAATCGTTAGTTAGGGCCACAGAAACGTTACTTAGGGACACAGAATTGTTACTCAGGGACAGACAGAATTGTTACTGAGGGATACAGAATCGTTACTGAGGGCCACAGAATCGTTACTTAGGGCCACAGAAACGTTACTTAGGGCCACAGAAACGTTACTTAGGGCCACAGAAACGTTACTTAGGGCCACAGAATTGTTACTTAGGGACAGACACAGAATTGTTACTGAGGGACACAGATTTGTTACTGAGGGCCACAGAATCGTTACTTAGGGCCACAGAATTGTTACTTAGGGACAGACACAGAATTGTTACTGAGGGACACAGAATTGTTACTGAGGGACACAGATTTGTTACTGAGGGCCACAGAATCATTACTTAGGGCCACAGAAACGTTACTTAGGGCCACAGAATTGTTACTTAGGGACAGACACAGAATTGTTATTGAGGGACACAGAATTGTTACTTAGGGCCACAGAAACGTTACTTAGGGCCACAGAATCGTTACTTAGGGACACAGAAACGTTACTTAGGGACACAGAAACGTTACTTAGGGACACAGAATTGTTACTCAGGGACAGACAGAATTGTTACTGAGGGATACAGAATTGTTACTGAGGGCCACAGAATCGTTATTTAGGGCCACAGAAACGTTACTTAGGGCCACAGAATTGTTACTTAGGGACAGACACATAATTGTTATTGAGGGACACAGAATTGTTACTGAGGGCCACAGAACCGTTACTTAGGGCCACAGAAACGTTACTTAGGGACAGACACAGAATTGTTACTGAGGGACACAGATTTGTTACTGAGGGCCACAGAATCGTTACTTAGGGCCACAGAATTGTTACTTAGGGACAGACACAGAATTGTTATTGAGGGACACAGAATTGTTACTGAGGGCCACAGAACCGTTACTTAGGGCCACAGAACCGTTACTTAGGGCCACAGAAAAGTTACTTAGGGCCACAGAATTGTTACTTAGGGACAGACACAGAATTGTTACTGAGGGACACAGATTTGTTACTGAGGGCCACAGAAACGTTACTTAGGGCCACAGAAACGTTACTTAGGGCCACAGAATTGTTACTTAGGGCCACAGAATTGTTACTTAGGGACAGACACAGAATTGTTACTGAGGGCCACAGAATTGTTACTTAGGGCCACAGAATTGTTACTTAGGGACAGACACAGAATTGTTACTGAGGGACACAGAATTGTTACTGAGGGACACAGAATTGTTACTGAGGGCCACAGAACCGTTACTTAGGGCCACAGAAACGTTACTTAGGGACACAGAATTGTTACTCAGGGACAGACACAGAATTGTTACTGAGGGACACAGAACTGTTACTGAGGGCCACAGAACTGTTACTGAGGGCCACAGAACTGTTACTTAGGGCCACAGAAACGTTACTTAGGGCCACAGAAACGTTACTTAGGGCCACAGAATTGTTACTCAGGGACAGACACAGAATTGTTACTGAGGGACACAGATTTGTTACTGAGGGCCACAGAACCGTTACTTAGGGCCACAGAACCGTTACTTAGGGACACAGAAACGTTACTTAGGGACACAGAAACGTTACTTAGGGACACAGAATTGTTACTCAGGGACAGACACAGAATTGTTACTCAGGGACACAGAATTGTTACTCAGGGACACAGAATTGTTACTCAGGGACACAGAATTGTTACTGAGGGACACAGAATTGTTACTCAGGGACACAGAATTGTTACTCAGGGACAGACACAGAATTGTTACTCAGGGACAGACACAGAATTGTTACTCAGGGACACAGAATTGTTACTGAGGGACACAGAATTGTTACTGAGGGACACAGATTTGTTACTGAGGGACACAGATTTGTTACTGAGGGACACAGAACCGTTACTTAGGGCCACAGAAACGTTACTTAGGGACACAGAATTGTTACTCAGGGACAGAGACAGAATTGTTACTCAGGGACACAGAATTGTTACTGAGAGACACAGAATTGTTACTCAGGGACACAGAATTGTTACTCAGGGACACAGAATTGTTACTCAGGGACAGACACAGAATTGTTACTGAGGGACACAGACACAGAATTGTTACTGAGGGACACAGAATTGTTACTGAGGGACACAGAATTGTTACTGAGGGACACAGAATTGTTACTGAGGGACACAGAATTGTTACTGAGGGCCACAGAAACATTACTCAGGGACACAGAATTGTTACTCAGGGACAGACACAGAATTGTTACTCAGGGACACAGAATCGTTTAATTAAAGAGTATGTCAGACAACATGCAGAGGAGGCAATGTTTTAGGAGCGAGCAGACGTGGCAGCAGAGGAAGGGGTCGAGGCAGCACTATTCGCAGCCAGAGGCCAGTGCTCCCGGTGTCATCCAGTACAGTGAGGAAGAGCTAACAGAGGGCGGTCAGGAACGGGGGGAGACATCCGCCTCTTCAGCAGCCAGGCGAAGAAGTAGTGGCGAGGAGAGTGGCTCGGTAGCCGGTCTAGAGACAGGTCTGTCTCCTGACCCACACGCAGCCGAGGGGGCTAGTAGTGAGGCGGAGACCCTAATTGATGATGAGGCTGATCGCACTTGGCAGCCTCGTCGTCATCAGGCTATTGCTTCCGCATCATCAGGAGAAGAGGGTGGCAGCTTGGCAGCGAGCAAAACAGTCGGTGGGTTGTCTCCATCGCCACACTCTGCCATGTGCCACTTTCAGGTCTCCTCACACACTGCTGGTGTGTTCCATTTTTTGTCATAGGGTGCTGGCAGATTACGGGCCTCCAATAGCTGCTGCCAGGCCCCTAATCTGCCATGGGCCCCTGTACCGCCTCCTCATGCTGCTGCCAGGTCCACAGTGTCTCATGCCATGTGCCACTTTTAGGTCTCCTCACACTGCTGGTGTGTTCCATTTTTTGTCATAGGGTGCTGACAGAATACGGGCCTCCCATAGCTGCTGCCAGGCCCCTAATCTGCCATGGGCCCCTGTACCACCTCCTCATGCTGCTGCCAGGTCCAGAGTGTCTCATGGGTCCCTGTACGGCCTCCCATTGCTGCTGTCTCCATCGCCACACTCTGCCATGTGCCACTTTCAGGTCTCCTCACACTGCTGGTGTGTTCAATTTTTTGTCATAGGGTGCTGGCAGATTACGGGCCTCCCATAGCTGCTGCCAGGCCCCTAATCTGCCATGGGCCCCTATACCGCCTCCTCATGCTGCTGCCAGGTCCAGAGTCTCTCATGGGTCCCTGTACGGCCTCCCATTGCTGCTGTCTCCATCGCCACACTCTGCCATGTGCCACTTTCAGGTCTCCTCACACTGCTGGTGTGTTCAATTTTTTGTCATAGGGTGCTGGCAGATTACGGGCCTCCCATAGCTGCTGCCAGGCCCCTAATCTGCCATGGGCCCCTATACCGCCTCCTCATGCTGCTGCCAGGTCCACAGTGTCTCATGCCATGTGCCACTTTCAGGTCTCCTCACACTGCTGGTGTGTTCAATTTTTTGTCATAGGGTGCTGGCAAATTACGGGCCTCCCATAGCTGCTGCCAGGCCCGTAATCTGCCATGGGCCCCTGTACCGCCTCCTCATGCTGCTGCCAGGTCCAGGCGAACGTAGTCACACAGGGGAGGAACTTCTCAGTGTAATGAACAGAGAAATCGACAGATGGCTGTCTCCGCGCAAACTGAAAATCGGAACCATGTTGACCGACAACGGAAAGAACATGGTGTCTGCTCTGCGTCAAGGAAGGTCGTGTTCAATCTGGTTGTCAAGCGGTTCCTAAAATCCACCATCCCACTGCAAGACATCCTTAAAATGTCACGTAAACTTTGCATGCATTTCAGCCATTCCTACACCGCAAAGCACACCCTCCTTGAGCTGCAGCGGCAGAACGGAATTCCACAGCATCGCCTGATCTGCGACGTTGCAACAAGGTGGAATTCAACCCTACACATGTTAGACCGCCTTTACGAACAGCGAAAGGCCATCTCCGATTTCCTGATGTTACAAGCGGATAAAGGTACTCCCCTATGTAACTTCGATGTCAGCCATTGGCAGCTCATGCGTGACACCTGCCGCTTGCTCAGGCCCTTTGAGGAGGCCACGCTATTCGTGAGTCGCCAGGACTATGGGATGAACGACGTCATTCCTCTGTTGCACGTCCTGGAACAAATGCTGTTAACAATGGCTGGTCAGGGTGCGGTAGATGTGGCGCACAGATCTCAACGCCACATGACCCCTGTGGGGGCAGGACAGGAAGAAGAAGAGGAGGTAGAGGAGGACATTTGTGCTCAGGAATTATTGAGTGAAATGGGTGGTTTTTCCACTCAGCGGACAGGAGTGGAGGAGCAGGAGCATGTGGTAGAGGAGACAGAGGACCCAGACGCACCGTGGCAGTATGCTGTGGAGATGGAGGCAGGGAGTCCCTCGCATTCCTTGGCACAAATGGCTCATAGCATGCTCGGTTGCTTGCGTAGCGACAGCCGAATAATAACCATCAGACAGAGGGATGACTTTTGGCTGTCCACCTTGTTGGACCCTCGCTACCGTTCAAAAATGGTGGCCTTTTTCACACCTGCTGAGAGGGAGGCCAAAATAACGTACTATAAAAACCACTTATGTAGTCAGTTGGTCTCTGCCTTTGTGCGCCAACGTCCATCCTCAGACACTGTGGGCCCTGTGCGCTTGCGTTCCGCTGCCATGGCAGCAGGGGAGGGGTGGGGTGGTAGGAGCAGTGGTAGCTCCACCAGCAGCGGCTGCCTCAGTCTGCAGTCGATGATGAGTAGCTTTCTTCACCAGCGCAGTGAGGAAACTACTAACCAGCTGCAGCAGCAGCAGCATCAGGTGGACCTGGAGCAGGACCTCAAACAACAGGCTTGGGCCTACTTGGACAGCACCCTGCCAACCAAGGTAGACAATCCCCTTGACTACTGGGCAACGAAACTTGACCTTTGGCCCCAACTAGCTGAATTTACCCTTGAAAGGCTGTCATGCCCGGCCAGTAGCGTGGCATCGGAGCGCGTGTTTAGTGCGGCAGGAGGTATTGTAACTCCGCGGAGGACACGACTGTCCACCCAAAGTGTGGAGAGACTCACGTTTGTGAAAATGAATCAGGCGTGGATTAGTCTGGATTTCAAACCACCAGTTCCTGACACAACTGACTAAATCCGCCATGAATCATGCCCCTGCCATGTGCCACTTTCAGGTCTACTCACACTGCTGGTGTGTTCCATTTTTTGTCATAGGGTGCTGGCAGATTACGGGCCTCCCATAGCTGCTGCCAGGCCCCTAATCTGCCATGGGCCCCTGTACCGCCTCCTCATGCTGCTGCCAGGTCCACAGTGTCTCATGCCATGTGCCACTTTCAGGTCTCCTCACACTGCTGGTGTGTTGAATTTTTTGACATAGGGTGCTGGCAGATTACGGGCCTCCCATAGCTGCTGCCAGGCCCCTAATCTGCCATGGGCCCCTATACCGCCTCCTCATGCTGCTGCCAGGTCCAGAGTCTCTCATGGGTCCCTGTACGGCCTCCCATTGCTGCTGTCTCCATCGCCACACTCTGCCATGTGCCACTTTCAGGTCTCCTCACACTGCTGGTGTGTTCCATTTTTTGTCATAGGGTGCTGGCAGATTACGGGCCTCCTATAGCTGCTGCCAGGCCCCTAATCTGCCATGGGCCCCTGTACCGCCTCCTCATGCTGCTGCCAGGTCCAGAGTCTCTCATGGGTCCCTGTACGGCCTCCCATTGCTGCTGTCTCCATCGCCACACTCTGCCATGTGCCACTTTCAGGTCTCCTCACACTGCTGGTGTGTTCCATTTTTTGTCATAGGGTGCTGGCAGATTACGGGCCTCCTATAGCTGCTGCCAGGCCCCTAATCTGCCATGGGCCCCTGTACCGCCTCCTCATGCTGCTGCCAGGTCCAGAGTCTCTCATGGGTCCCTGTACGGCCTCCCATTGCTGCTGTCTCCATCGCCACACTCTGCCATGTGCCACTTTCAGGTCTCCTCACACTGCTGGTGTGTTCAATTTTTTGACATAGGGTGCTGGCAGATTACGGGCCTCCCATAGCTGCTGCCAGGCCCCTAATCTGCTATGGGCCCCTATACCGCCTCCTCATGCTGCTGCCAGGTCCAGAGTCTCTCATGGGTCCCTGTATGGCCTCCCATTGCTGCTGTCTCCATCGCCACACTCTGCCATGTGCCACTTTCAGGTCTCCTCACACTGCTGGTGTGTTCCATTTTTTGTCATAGGGTTCTGGCAGATTACGGGCCTCCCATAGCTGCTGCCAGGCCCCTAATCTGCCATGGGCCCCTATACCGCCTCCTCATGCTGCTGCCAGGTCCAGAGTCTCTCATGGGTCCCTGTACGGCCTCCCATTGCTGCTGTCTCCATCGCCACACTCTGCCATGTGCCACTTTCAGGTCTCCTCACACTGCTGGTGTGTTCCATTTTTTGTCATAGGGTGCTGGCAGATTACGGGCCTCCTATAGCTGCTGCCAGGCCCCTAATCTGCCATGGGCCCCTGTACCGCCTCCTCATGCTGCTGCCAGGTCCAGAGTCTCTCATGGGTCCCTGTACGGCCTCCCATTGCTGCTGTCTCCATCGCCACACTCTGCCATGTGCCACTTTCAGGTCTCCTCACACACTGCTGGTGTGTTCAATTTTTTGACATAGGGTGCTGGCAGATTACGGGCCTCCCATAGCTGCTGCCAGGCCCCTAATCTGCCATGGGCCCCTATACCGCCTCCTCATGCTGCTGCCAGGTCCAGAGTCTCTCATGGGTCCCTGTACGGCCTCCCATTGCTGCTGTCTCCATCGCCACACTCTGCCATGTGCCACTTTCAGGTCTCCTCACACTGCTGGTGTGTTCCATTTTTTGTCATAGGGTGCTGGCAGATTACGGGCCTCCCATAGCTGCTGCCAGGCCCCTAATCTGCCATGGGCCCCTATACCGCCTCATGCTGCTGCCAGGTCCAGAGTCTCTCATGGGTCCCTGTACGGCCTCCCATTGCTGCTGTCTCCATCGCCACACTCTGCCATGTGCCACTTTCAGGTCTCCTCACACTGCTGGTGTGTTCCATTTTTTGTCATAGGGTGCTGGCAGATTACGGGCCTCCTATAGCTGCTGCCAGGCCCCTAATCTGCCATGGGCCCCTGTACCGCCTCCTCATGCTGCTGCCAGGTCCAGAGTCTCTCATGGGTCCCTGTACGGCCTCCCATTGCTGCTGTCTCCATCGCCACACTCTGCCATGTGCCACTTTCAGGTCTCCTCACACACTGCTGGTGTGTTCAATTTTTTGACATAGGGTGCTGGCAGATTACGGGCCTCCCATAGCTGCTGCCAGGCCCCTAATCTGCCATGGGCCCCTGTACCGCCTCCTCATGCTGCTGCCAAGTCCAGAGTCTGTCATGGGTCCCTGTACGGCCTCCCATTGCTGCTGTCTCCATCGCCACACTCTGCCATGTGCCACTTTCAGGTCTCCTCACACTGCTGGTGTGTTCCATTTTTTGTCATAGGGTGCTGGCAGATTACGGGCCTTCCATAGCTGCTGCCAGGCCCCTAATCTGCCATGGGCCCCTGTACCGCCTCCTCATGCTGCTGCCAGGTCCACAGTGTCTCATGCCATGTGCCACTTTCAGGTCTCCTCACACTGCTGGTGTGTTGAATTTTTTGACATAGGGTGCTGGCAGATTACGGGCCTCCCATAGCTGCTGCCAGGCCCCTAATCTGCCATGGGCCCCTGTACCGCCTCCTCATGCTGCTGCCAGGTCCAGAGTCTCTCATGGGTCCCTGTACGGCCTCCCATTGCTGCTGTCTCCATCGCCACACTCTGCCATGTGCCACTTTCAGGTCTCCTCACACTGCTGGTGTGTTCAATTTTTTGACATAGGGTGCTGGCAGATTACGGGCCTCCCATAGCTGCTGCCAGGCCCCTAATCTGCCATGGGCCCCTGTACCGCCTCCTCATGCTGCTGCCAGGTCCAGAGTCTCTCATGGGTCCCTGTACGGCCTCCCATTGCTGCTGTCTCCATCGCCACACTCTGCCATGTGCCACTTTCAGGTCTCCTCACACACTGCTGGTGTGTTCAATTTTTTGACATAGGGTGCTGGCAGATTACGGGCCTCCCATAGCTGCTGCCAGGCCCCTAATCTGCCATGGGCCCCTGTACCGCCTCCTCATGCTGCTGCCAGGTCCACAGTGTCTCATGCCATGTGCCACTTTCAGGTCTCCTCACACTGCTGGTGTGTTCAATTTTTTGACATAGGGTGCTGGCAGATTACGGGCCTCCTATAGCTGCTGCCAGGCACCTAGTCTGCCATGGGCCCCTATACCGCCTCCTCATGCTGCTGCCAGGTCCAGAGTCTCTCATGGGTCCCTGTACGGCCTCCCATTGCTGCTGTCTCCATCGCCACACTCTGCCATGTGCCACTTTCAGGTCTCCTCACACACTGCTGGTGTGTTCAATTTTTTGACATAGGGTGCTGGCAGATTACGGGCCTCCCATTGCTGCTGCCAGGCCCGTAATCTGCCATGGGCCCCTGTACCGACTCCTCATGCTGTGACATTGCAACAAGGTGGAATTCAACCCTACATATGTTAGACAGCCTTTACGAACAGCAAAAGGCCATCACAGATTTCCTGATGTTAAAAGCGGATAAAGGTACTCCCTGTGTAACTTAGATGTCAGCCATTGGCAGCTCATGCGTGACACCTGCGCTTGCTCAGGCCCTTTGAGGAGGCCACGCTATTCGTGAGTCGGCAGGACTATGGGATGAACGACGTCATTCCTCTGTTGCACGTCCTGGAACAAATGCTGTTAACAATGGCTGGTCAGGGTGCGGTAGACGTGGCGCACAGATCTCAACGCCACATGACCCCTGTGGGGGCAGGACAGGAAGAAGAGGAGGAGGTAGAGGAGGACATTGGTGCTCAGGAATTATTGAGTGAAATGGGTGGTTTTTCCACTCAGCGGACAGGAGTGGAGGAGCAGGAGCATCTGGTAGAGGAGGAGGAAGAGGAGACAGAGGACCCAGACGCACCGTGGCAGTATGCTGTGGAGATGGAGGCAGGGAGTCCCTCGCATTCCTTGGCACAAATGGCCCATAGCATGCTCGCTTGCTTGCGTACCGACAGCCGAATAATAACCATCAGACAGAGGGATGACTTTTGGCTGTCCACCTTGTTGGACCCTCGCTACCGTTCAAAAATGGTGGCCTTTTTCACACCTGCTGAGAGGGAGGCCAAAATAACGTACTATAAAAACCACCTATGTAGTCAGCTGGTCTCTGCCTGTCTGCGCCAACGTCCATCCTCAGACACTGTGGGCCCTGTGCGCTCGCGTTCCGCTGCCATGGCAGCAGGGGAGGGGTGGGGTGGTAGGAGCAGTGGCAGCTCCACCAGCAGCAGCTGCCTCAGTCTGCAGTCGATGATGAGTAGCTTTCTTCACCAGCGCAGTGAGGAAACCAATAACCAGCCGCAGCAGCAGCAGCATTAGGTGGACCTGGAGCAGGACCTCAAACAACAGGCTTAGGCCTACTTGGACAGCACCCTGCCAACCGAGGTAGACAATCCCCTTGACTACTGGGCAACGAAACTTGACCTTTGGCCCCAACTAGCTGAATTTGCCCTTGAAAGGCTGTCATGCCCGGCCAGTAGCGTGGCATCGGAGCGCGTGTTTAGTGCGGCAGGAGGTATTGCAACTCCGCGGAGGACACGACTGTCCACCCAAAGTGTGGAGAGACTCACGTTTGTGAAAATGAATCGGGCGTGGATTAGTCTGGATTTCAAACCACCAGTTCCTGACACAACTGACTAAATCCGCCATGAATCATGCCCCAAACATGTGCCACTTTCAGGTCTCCTCACACTGCTGGTGTGTTCCATTTTTTGTCATAGGGTGCTGGCAGATTACGGGCCTCCCATAGCTGCTGCCAGGCCCCTAATCTGCCATGGGCCCCTATACCGCCTCCTCATGCTGCTGCCAAGTCCAGAGTCTCTCATGGGTCCCTGTACGGCCTCCCATTGCTGCTGTCTCCATCGCCACACTCTGCCATGTGCCACTTTCAGGTCTCCTCACACTGCTGGTGGGTTCCATTTTTTGTCATAGGGTGCTGGCAGATTACGGGCCTCCCATAGCTGCTGCCAGGCCCCTAATCTGCCATGGGCCCCTATACCGCCTCCTCATGCTGCTGCCAGGTCCAGAGTTTCTCATGGGTCCCTGTACGGCCTCCCATTGCTGCTGTCTCCATCGCCACACTCTGCCATGTGCCACTTTCAGGTCTCCTCACACTGCTGGTGTGTTCCATTTTTTGTCATAGGGTGCTGGCAGATTACGGGCCTCCCATAGCTGCTGCCAGGCCCCTAATCTGCCATGGGCCCCCGTACCGACTCCTCATGCTGCTGCCAGGCCCGTAATCTGTCATGGGCCCCTGTTGTCGCTTGTTGGCATATTCCGCTCGTTCAGATGCTCCTTCTCCTGCTACTCCTCTTCACTGATTCCGTCAGCAGTCTTTCTTGGAATCCGTTTCCAAGAGACAACAGTTTGCGAGCACGCACCCGACGGTGCAGAAGCTGAACGTTCTCCTGTCCAAGTTGCTGCTGCCAGGCTCGTAATCTGTCATGCGCCCCTGTACCGCCTCCTCATGCTGCTGCCAGGTCCAGAGTGTGTCATGGGCCCCCGTACCGACTCCTCATGCTGCTGCCAGGCCCGTAATCTGTCATGGGCCTCTGTACCGCCTCCCCATGCTGCTGCCAGGTCCAGAGTGTGTCATGGGTCCCTGTACGGCCTCCCATTGCTGCTGCCAGGCCCGTAATCTGCCATGGGCCCCCGTACCAACTCCTCATGCTGCTGCCAGGCCCGTAATCTGTCATGGGCCCCTGTACCGCCTCCTCATGCTGCTGCCAGGTCCAGAGTGTGTCATGGGTCCCTGTACGGCCTCCCATTGCTGCTGTCTCCATCGCCACACTCTGCCATGTGCCACTTTCAGGTCTCCTCACACTGCTGGTGGTTTCCATTTTTGTCATAGGGTGCTGTATGGCCTCCCATTGCTGCTGCCTCCACCGCCACACTGTGGCTCCACACTCTGGTTTTGGCCCCGTGACTGCCCAAATGAGTGAAGTGTGCGGTGATTCTAAGATCGATGGCACTCATCTGCATGTCATACTGACTGTCAGTATTATTTCTCTTCCCCAGTAGACTCCAAGGGCATTTAAATTAAAGGTACAGTGTTCTGCACTAATATAAAGGCTCTCTGAAGCCTAGAAACACCCTTTTATAAGTTAAATTCGCAGCGAATATATTCGACTCGAATCGAAATTCTTCCACGAATTCGCCGAATCAGTCGAATCGAATTTTTGAATACTTCGCTCATCTCTATACATAATCTATATCTGTGACCGTTAACTTGTAATCTGCTCAGCTGTTTCTGCTCATCAGCTATCCTTATTGTTAGTGTATTTTATGTGGGGGCCAAGACCATTCCTCTTCTTCCAATATGCCCCAGAATAGTCAAAAGGTTGGACACCCATTTTCTAAATCCTATCCTGTGGATTTCAAAAAAGATCACATTAAAGCATATTCATTCATTTATTTATCATTTTATAAATTGTATTATTTTTTTAGCCTATGTAAAATATACAACGTGGCTCTGGTTCTGAAAAGTTTGGAGCCCCTTGATCTAGATGATGTGTTCCATCCTGCACAGGACAGTGCTAAACCCTCCGGCAGCTGCTGAACTCGAGTATGAGTACAGTCCTCAAATAAAACTATGCACACCCTGCATACAGCTGCAGTTTAACAAGCCAAGCAGTATTTCTTACCTAGGGCGAGGGTGAAACCTCTTCCCCCTCCCCCCCCCCTCTCTATCGTTTCCTCTTTGAACTTTACAACGTTTTTGCCAAAGTGGAAATATTTCTTTGCCAGCACTCGTACTATTCATGACTGCGTTGCGCTGGCCGATTACAACTCCAGTGCAAACTTTGCCTGTCAACAGTGACCAGACCTGATTCTGTTTGTATTTCGTTCATTATGGGTGCTCAACAAACTGTCCTGTCTGTCCTACAACTTTTTTCCGCATGAATGAAAACTATACTAAGGCCGCTTTTCTTTTTTTTTAATTTAAATATTTATTAAATTTTTCATGTTAATACAAAAACTCAAACAGGGAAGTAATTCTCATACAAGTATACATTTATAACATTTCTGTCTTTCCCTTACTTAAAACTCTTTTCTTTCCCATCCCACTACCCCTCCCTCCCACCCCTCTTCCCCCTCTGCAGACTCTATCCCATTCTATTCTCTTGAGGCTTTTTAGTGTTATGTTAACATCCTAGTTTATGTTTTCTTATATTTCTCTTTCAATCCTGCTCTTTCCCACTTTTCCCATCTCCTGAGATACACTCCCATTCTGTCTTCCTGCATATGATATGATCTTTCCATTCTACCTATCTGGTTTACTCTGTTAATCCAGTCCACCTCCTTCGGTACCTCGACTTTCCGCCAAAACTTGGGTATCAACCCTTTCGCTGCATTCAAGAAGTACCAAATACCTGAATCTTTATATTTATTTACAGATGTCTCCACAACGTGTAGGAGACACGTCGTTGGATCTAATCCTATGTCAATTTCCGTTATTTCTTTAATCAACTTGACTATTGTCTTCCAAAAAGCCTGGATTTTCGGACATTCCCACCATATGTGAAACACCGTGCCTATATCTCCACATCCTCTCCAACACATATTTGAACTTTCCCCATTCATCTTGTGTTCAACACTCGGTGTGATGTGCCATCGTGTCACAAACTTATAATTAACCTCCACCTCTCTCATACTAACATTATCGTGTATCAATCTAAACATCTTTCTCTGTCTATCCTCATCAAACTCAACTCCCATATCTCTTTCCCATTTTGTCATAAAATTTAACTTTGTGTTTGTGTCTAATTCTGTGAGAATTCTATACACTTTTGAAACACCGTGCTTCCCATCCCTTCGTGTCTCCAACAACCTTTCAAACATATTCCACTCCTGTTTTATTCTCAAAGGTTTCGGTAGTTTTCCAATAAAACTTTTCAATTGATGGTATTTCCACTCATCCATTCTAAAAAAAATGTCTCCCTTCTTCTCTATTAACTCTTTAAGTGATCTCAATTCCCCCTCCACCAATACATCTCTCAATTGGGTATCTTCCTTTCTGAACCATCTCCCCGAAATCTTGTTCTTTCCCGGAGGAAAGTACTCAGAATTCGTGAGAGGCATTAATGTTGAATTAAATTCCCATTTCATATTTTTATGTAAATTGTCCCATACCCTAAAGACATTTAAAGTGTAAATACTTGTGCTTTCTTTGGTTCCCCTAAACTGTGGTGGGACCCATATCATCTGACTCAATCCAATTCCACTAAGCTCATTCTCTATTGTTACCCAACTTTTCCCCTTATGGTTAAATGTCCAGTCATATATTCTTGCCAAAACCACTGCTTTATAATATCTCTTGACATCTGGTAAACCCAATCCCCCTTTCTCTTTAGTCCTACTCAATGTTTCATATGCTATTCTAGGTTTTTTATTCTTCCATATGTATCTTGTTAACATTTTTTTCATTATCTTAAAGAAGGCTTCTGGAATTTTAATTGGTACCATTTGAAATCTATACAGTATTTTAGGCATAATTACCATTTTGACTAAGTTTATACGTCCTATCCAGGATGGATTTCCTCCTTCTAGTCTTTTTAAATCTTCCCTGATCTCATTAATCAAAGAGATATAATTTGCTCTATACAAATGCTTGGATGAGGCAGTGATTTTTATTCCTAGGTATTTTATCTCTTTTTCTCTCCAAATAAAGGGGAATTCTTTTTGTAATTTTTCTTTTTCATTCTTTGATATATTAATATTCAGGATCTCTGTTTTCGTTGGGTTAATTTTTAAATTTGATAGTTCACCGTACTCCTTCAGAATCTTCATTATATTTGGGAGAGTTATTCGGGGATTCCCCACATAGAACAATAAATCGTCCGCAAAGGCCGCTACTCTATGTTCTATGGATTCTATCTGAATTCCCTTTACCGATCCACTATTTCTTATTATTGACAGCAGAGGTTCGAGTGACAATACATATAGCAGGGGAGACAGAGGACAGCCCTGTCTTGTACCATTTGACATTCCAATGGGTTCTGATCTCTCCCCATTTACCGTGATGATTGCAGTAGGCTCCCTATATAGTTTACTTATCCACTCTCGCATTCTATCTCCTAACCCCAGCACTTTTAAGTTGTCCATCATAAAGCCCCAGTCCACTCTATCAAATGCCTTCTCCGCATCAATTGACAAGAGCACCACCGGGGCTTTCCCTCTTCTACTCTTCTGAATAAGCATCAGGGTTCTCAAGCCATTATCTCTACCTTCTCTCCTCGGTACAAAGCCCACCTGATCTCCGTGGATCCATTCAGGCATCAGATCTCTCAACCTGTTTGCTAACACCTTTGCATACAGTTTAGTGTCTGTGTTCAATAATGAGATAGGTCTATAGCTGGAGCACTGCGATGGGTCCTTTCCCTCCTTGTGAATAAGTACTACATGTGCCTGTAGGGATTCTCTCCTCATTTCCATCCCACCTCCCAGTGCATTCATATATTTCTCCAGTTTGGGTAACAATACTTCACTAAATTTCTTATAGTACCTAACTGTATAGCCATCCGGACCTGGACTTTTTCCCCCTCCTGTACTTCTTAATGCTATTTTAATTTCTTCCTGGGAGATTTCTACGTCTAGGGAGTTCAACTGTGCTTCACTTAGTTTTGGTAATCCCGCATTTTTTAAGTATGTCATCTTTTTTTCCTTAATTCCCTCTTGGATTTCCTTTAGAGGGTCTTGGGGGCTAATATTATATAACTTTTTATAATACTCCGTAAACACTTTAATAATCTCTTTATTTGAGTGGGCCAGCTCCCCCTTTGAACTTTTTATCTTTTCTATATAATTCCTATTTTTCTTTTTATTCAAAGCTCTCATTAAATATCTTCCTGGTCTGTCTCCCCATCTATACCTCTCGTTCAAAACCCTGTTGTATACTCTTCTCTTCTCCTCATCCATCAACCTCTCTAACTCCTCTTTTTTATCCAGTAAGTTCTGTCTCGTATCTTTTGTTATTTTCTTCTTATGGATCTGCTCCAAGTCTAATATTTCTTTTAAGAGCCCACTGACCTTCTCTCTTCTTTCCTTTTTCTTCCTTGCTCCAGCCGCAATCAAGATTCCTCTTATGAATACCTTATGACTTTCCCAGACTGTAGCTATCGATACTTCCTCTGTTTCGTTCTCCTTAAAGTATTCCTTAATCTCTTTCTCGATTTTCTGAACTACATCCTCATCCAGAAGAAGGGCCTCATTTAACCTCCACCCTAATCCTCCCGTCCACCTTCTTCCCCATCTCAACTTCATCACGACCGGAGCATGATCCGAGAACGTCCTTGTCTCTATGTCAATTTTTACCAGGTGATCTATTAGTTGATGGTCTATTAAGATGTAATCTAATCTCGAGTATATCTCATGTGCATTCGAGAAGAAGGTATAGTCTCTGTCTTTCATATGCCTTATTCTCCAAGTATCCACTAGTTGATATTCATGCATCACTTTTTTCATAGCTCTCAGAGCCCTACTCCCCTCTCTTTGCACAGGAGAGGTATTATCTTTTTGTGGGTCCATACAAAAGTTTAGGTCTCCAGCTACTATCAAACGCCCTTTTTTAAAGTCCATTAATTTTTTCAACAAGCCCTTCATATACTTCTCCGAGTTTTTATTGGGACAATATATATTGGCTAAAGTACACTCAATCCCCTGGAGTCTACCTTTTAAAAATAAGAACCTCCCCTCCGGGTCGGTTCTTCTATCCTCCAACTCAAATCTCATGTTCTTTGCCACACCTATTGCAACCCCTTTTGCTCTTTTAATTGGGGAATCTGCGTAGTACCATGTTGGATAGTATTTGGATTTCAATTTCACGTTTGCCTCTATCTCGAAATGCGTCTCTTGTAAAAATACCACTGACGTAGCCCTATGATGTAACTCTTTAAACAACCTAAATCTCTTCCCTGGACAACTCAGCCCGTTCACATTATAGGTTATAAACTGTAATTCTTCCATCTTTCCCAATTAAGTCCATCTCTCTTCCAGATTGCCTCTTCCTCTTCATCTCTTCTGTCCTGCAGAGTATTGACCCAATACCTCCTCTCCTCCCTTCCACCCACCCAACTCTCTTCCCCTCCCCCCTCCCTCCCTCCCCACCTCCCCCCACCCCTCCCATCCCCCCTTCTTTTTTCCCTACCCGTTTTTAGGCCTATAATCTGCCTACAAATCATTTGTGGATCTATTTCCACCATTGATTTAAAGTTTAGGGCGTCAGCTCCGCCTATGTACGGTTCACCTCTCCTCCAACCGCCCCGATTCCCTCTCTCTGTCAAAAAGTCTTTACTCTTTACCTCCCTGCCTTAATCGGAGCCTCCAAGCGGGTCTCGGCATCCGGAGGGGGAAGGCTAGGGGCGAGAGGGAGAAGTAAGAGAGAGAGAAGAAAAAAAAAAAAAAAAAATTTGTTTTCTACTTAATTTTCCCTCTCCTCCTCCTCCACCCCCGATGCCTCCCTCAGCCCGACCTGTTGCCAGTCCTCTTTTCTTTTAACATTTATGTTTCCTTTATCTTCTTCCTCTTCTTCCCAGCCAGCTATCTTCATTCTTTGCAAGTCCAGTCTATCACAAAAATCTCTTAAATCATCCGGAAATCTCAAATACGCTGTGACCCCATTTTTCCAGCCAATCAGAAATGCTGAGGTACCCCATCTATACTGCACATTCTGTTTTCTCATTTGCTCCAACAGGGGTTTCAGGGATCTCCTTCTCCTTAGGGTCTCTACTGTTAAGTCCGCATAGATTTGGATAGTCAAGTCTCCATACTTAACTAATGGTCTTCCCTTGGTCTTCTTCCAGATCTCATCTTTGGCCCCAAAATTTTGGAACTGGACAATTATGTCCCTCGATCTTTCCTTCTCAGTAGCCCGTTTGAACTTTCCTACCCTAAACACTCCATCCAGGTCGATCCCATCAGATTCCGGTTTATCTCTTATGGAGTTTAGGATTTTTTTAACTAGTTCATATAGTATTTCCCCTTTAGCAGTCTCTGGGATTCCTCGTATTCTAAGATTACTCCTTCTTTCTTTATTTTCTTGAACTTCCATCCTATAAGTCATTTTTTTCTGGTTATTTTCTAATTGGCTTATTCTTTCCTTTAAATTATCTATTTTCTGGGCCTGGATTTTAACTTTCTTCTCCGTTTCTTCCATTCTCAATAGAAGGTGACCTAAATCATTTCGAATAGCTGTCATTTCATGTTTTATCGTTTTTTCCAGATTTTGAAACATTTCTGCCATCTCCTTCTTATTTGGTAGTTGTAGTTCACCTTCTGGTTCTTTTTTTCCCAAGCCCTCTACTATTTGTTGGCTACCGCTGCTATTTATGCCCAATGATAACCTAGGGCTATTTCCTGAACTAATGTCCATTTCCCCCTTTGCACCTTGGGCCCTTTCTGGTGTAGTATTTCCATAAGATGTAAATTTCTTTATTGTTCCTGTTTGGGCCCCTTTGGGCCCTGCTCCCTTGGAACCTTTGTTCTTCATATCCTCTATATATCTTGATAGCCTTGCAGTTTTTCCTATTTCCTTTACTCTCCTGGGACACCTGGACCTCCTTTCTTCTTCTTTTCTAACCCCTGGGAATCCTCCCCTCTTTAACCCCTTGGACGCCTGTATCACTCAGGGGTTCACCATGCAATAGGCCCCCAACAGTTTTCACTCACCCTTCCCCTCTCCGGACGGTGGTTCCAGGCTTATGTGGAGGGCCTTCACTGCTGCTCAGTCCTGGGGGGGATTCCTCGGGGTATCCGATATTCAGTTTCTTTCTTTCCACCTCCTTTCTCTCTCCTTGAGGATGGTCTTGGGGAAGAAGAATAGCTGTCCTAATATTTATGGGTCTCCCTGACCCAGGATTAAACAGCCGGCCAGGGGGATAAAGGCAACTATAAGGTGGCAACACTTTATTTCATTAGAGCACCGACCAGCCTCCTCTCTCCCACCGAGGTCTTCCTCAGCTGGTCCCTTTCTCCTGCTTCACTCCTCCACTGGCCGCACAGCTTTCCAGTCCTGTAACACAGGGGGAGCCGACTTGTCACTGCCGCTCTGACAGGGAGCCGGCCGGCGTCTCTGTCTCCCAGTGATGCCTTGCGGCGAGCAGCGTGCTCACACCGCCCTGCTTCGTCTCCCCGGCAACCCGACAGCCGCCCTGGAGTCTCCGCAGCGAGATCACCTTCCGGAGGTCCGTGTCCGCTCTCCTCTCTCCTCCACGCGCCAGTCTCTCTCCGCTTGGAGCCCTCCTCAAGCAGGCAGGGCTTCACTCCATGAGGGTCTCGGAAGGTTAGTTTGGAGGTTATCGGAGAGCACTCACATCGTGCTCTCCGACGCCGCCATGTACTAAGGCCGCTTTTCAGTCAGATTCCAAAATAGTACAACTCCACCCAAAACTCTATTTTTGTAATTTTGTAGTGGGGAGTGGTAAGAACTCCTCTTAGGATTTTACCGCCATTAAAGGCTCTGTTAGGCCTCAATCATATGGGTGGGTGGTAAAAATAGGAGGTTGATCTGCATTTTTACTGTCCCAAGCCCCCCCCCCTTTGAACGCTTACGTAAACTGTACAATGGCAGCTGCAGTGGGTACCTCATGCTTTAGCCGTGATGCCTTGCTTCATGCTCCTGCAAGGTTTATACAACCTGTTACATTCAGCTGCCACCATGTGACCCATGCAAGTGAATGGGGCCACTCTGCAACCATGAGCATATGGTATGCTGTGAAGAAGGCTCTATAGATGAAACGTGTTGCATTTTTGGCATTATTCCTGCATATTTGTAACAATAAAGAGCATTTATAAGAAGTCATAGAGTTGCCGGCTATTACCTTTTGGCTTTATACAGTTTTGAGTGGATGCCATACCAGAGCACCAAATTCTTGTCTAATATAGCAGTAGAGCTTGGGTTAGTTTTGTCCCTGACTGTTGTAATTGGCTGTGATAGCTGTCACATGATCAGAAAGCTCCCTATCGCAAGTATGCATCAGGAGCTTACCGATCCCCGTTGGCTACCATGCTGGGAGTGTGCAGGTAACTTGCTCTCAGCACAGTAAGTTGTTCACACAGGGTCGCATATATACAGCCGCTTGGTGTTGAGGTTCACCTGCCGAGCAGCCATATATATGCGTACGGCCGGTGTGAAGAGGTTAAACACGTGGAAATGGGAATATGGGATCCACTTAAAGTGGAACTTAAGGGACATTTTCATATGCAATGTAGAACAATGTAAGGAAGCCTCAGATTGCAACAGGCAACAAGTCCAATTCCTTATTTAAGCAGCTCTCAGTACAGAAGCCTTGGTCCCAATGGGCACATATACATTAAAGTACCCCCACCCTGCTGCCATGAAAATACCTGGTGTTGTCAAGAGGTTAAATTCTTCAGCAATCCATTTCCGGAAGGGCAGGACGGACAGTGTCTGCAGGATCATCCTCCCCAGATGGGAGCTCAGATTGGCTTGGTCTTTGACGCTTATTATATTTGAATCCTATAGCTGAGGTGTGGCCTGCACTTCAGCAGCCAGTGTGCAGGTAACCTTTGGCAGCCTTAGTTTACATTTTGACTATGGAGCCCTTGCTGCTGTGTTTATCTGGTGATCAACACTCAGTGGTCTGCCCAAGGGGGGGTTGGCAGCACCCATGTTGGGCATCAGAGGTCTGAAAATGTCTACTGCTGCCTGTGCTTTCCTGTAGTATATTTACAATTACACCTTCTTGTTTACTGCACAAGTGTCACAGGGAAAGGAAGTGAGGGAAAATATCCACAATGGATCACCGAATTAAATAAAAAAAAAAAAAATCAAACTTTCGATTCTTCTCTAGTCTCTTCAAAATAAAAAATGGAGGTAGAATATTAAATGTAATAAATGCGTATAGTTATCAAAGCCTAATTATGTTTAACCACTTGCCTTTACATGCACATGAACTTTAATGGCATCCCAGTCTTAGGCTGGCCATACATTATACAATTATCTGCAGATTTTTGGTTTAGATTTACCAAAAACCATATAATAGGAGGACAAACCTAAACAACACTTTCAGTTGTATCCAATTAGGCAGGCCCTTGCACTACATAGTTGAAGGTAAATCTAAAGGAAATTGGGCAGAAAATCTGCAGATAATTGTATAATGTATGGCCAGCCTTAGTCTGTTGGGTTCAGTATTGAGTTGGCCCACCCTTTGCAGCTATAACAGCTTCAACTCTTCTGGGAAGGCTGTCCACAAGGTTTAGGAGTGTCCCTTTGGGAATGTTTGACCATTCTTCCAGAAGCGTATTTGTGAGGTCAGGCACTAATGGTGGACGAGAAGGCCTGGCTTGCTGTCTCCGCTCTAATTCATCTCAAAGGTGTTCTATGGGGTTGAGGTCAGGACTCTGTGCAGGCCAGTCAAGTTCCTCCACCCCAAACTTGCTCCACCATTTCTTTATGGACCTTGCTTTGTGCACTTGTGTGCAGTCATGTTGGAACAGGAAGGGGCCATCCCCAAACTCTTCCCTCAAAGTTGGGAGCATGAAATTGTCCAAAATGTCTTGGTATGCTGATGCCTTAAGAGTTCCCTTCACTGGAATGAAGGGGCCAAGGCCAACCCCTGAAAAACAACCCCACACCTTAACCCCCTCCCTCCACCAAACTTTACACTTGGCACAATGCAGTCAGGCAAGTACTGTTCTCCTAGCAACTGCCAAGAGAACATGACTCCACTGCTCTAGAGTCCAGTGGCGGCGTACTTTACACCACTGCATCCGACGCTTTGCATTGCACTTGGTGATGTAAGGCTTGGATGCAGCTGCTCGGCCATGGAAACCCATTCCATGAAGCTCTTTACGCGCTGTTGTTGTGCTAATCTAAAGGCCATACAAAGTTTGGAGGTCTTTAGCTTTTGACTCTGCAGACAGTTGGCGACTTCTGCAAACTGTGTGCTTCAGCATGCACTTACCCCGCTGTTAGTTTACATGGCCTACCACTTGGTGGCTGAATTGCTGTTGTTCCCAGTTGCTTCCACTTTGTTATAATATCACTAACAGTTGACCGTGTTAATTTGTTATTTGCCAAAGATGATGATTTACAATTAAGGCTTTGTTCAATAGTTGATTGAATTCACTGAGCTCCTGAGGGTGACCCATTCTTTCACAAATGTTTGTAGAAGCAGTCTGCATGCCTAGGTGCTTGATTTTATACACCTGTGGCCATAGAGGTGATTGGAACACCTGAATCCAATGATTTGGAGGGCTGGCCCAATACTTTTGGCAATATACTGTATATGTACAGTGCCTTAATGGTTAGCACTTCCGCCAGTACTAGGGTCGTTGGTTCGAATCCCAACCATGGCACCACCTGCCTGGAGTTTGCATGTTCTCCCTGTGCCTGTGTGGGTTTCCTCTGGGTACTCCGTTTCCTCTAAACACTCCAAGGACATACTGGTAGGTTAATTGGCTCCTGTCTAAATTGTCCCTAGTATGTGTATGTATGAATGTGAGTTAGGGACCTTAGATTGTACACCCCTTGAGGGTTAGGGACTGATGTGAATGTACAATATATATGTAAAGTGCTGTGTAAATTGATGGCACTATATAAGTACCTGAAATAAATAATAGTGTGTGTTGCATACATGTATAAAAAGAACATGAACATAAGTGGTGCCCTACACTTGAGCAGCATCCTCATAGCTGCTGCCGGGCTAATGCAATCTACTTCTGTTACATTTCTGTAAACATTGCGCTCGCTACACAGAAGACGTACAAAGCTCTACTTCCGGAATCCCCTACAAGGAACGTGACGTCACACCGCAGAGAACTACAACACCCGGTGCGCACTGCACGCCGACACGCCTGGAATCCGGAAGTGAGCCGGGGGTGGCTCTGGGCGGGTCATGTGATAGCCAGGAAGGCAGAGTCTGTTGTACTGGAAATCAGCTGTTGTGTGGCGACTGTTCAGCGCCGTGACTGAGCGAAAGAAGACCGAGCTGACAGTGTGCACCCCCTACACTGAGGAGGAACAGCCTGTGTGCGGGGGAGGGGGAAACAAAGACACCCTGCACACTGTGTGAGGAGGACCCAGAGACTTACCCTGCGCACTGTGTGAGGAGGAACCAGGGACTTACCCTGCGCACTGTGTGAGGAGGAACCAGGGACTTACCCTGCGCACTGTGAGGAGGAAGCAGAGACATACCCTGCGCACTGTGAGGAGGAACCAGAGACATACCCTGCGC
Source organism: Staurois parvus (assembly GCF_062004578.1). NCBI lineage: Eukaryota > Metazoa > Chordata > Amphibia > Anura > Ranidae > Staurois > Staurois parvus. Next base: position 1,879,530 of record NW_028318404.1, on the reverse strand, counting down.
ACTGTGAGGAGGAACCAGAGACATACCCTGTGCACTGTGTGAGGGGGAACCAGAGACATACCCTGTGCACTGTGTGAGGGGGAACCAGAGACATACCCTGTGCACTGTGTGAGGGGGAACCAGAGACATACCCTGTGCACTGTGTGAGGGGGAACCAGAGACTTACCCTGTGCACTGTGTGAGGGGGAACCAGAGACTTACCCTGTGCACTGTGTGAGGGGGAACCAGAGACATACCCTGTGCACTGTGTGAGGGGGAACCAGAGACTTACCCTGTGCACTGTGTGAGGGGGAACCAGAGACTTACCCTGTGCACTGTGTGAGGGGGAACCAGAGACTTGCTCTGCACACTGTGAGGGGGAACCAGAGACATACCCTGTGCACTGTGTGAGGGGGAACCAGAGACTTACCCTGTGCACTGTGTGAGGGGGGAACCAGAGACTTGCTCTGCACACTGTGAGGGGGAACCAGAGACATACCCTGTGCACTGTGTGAGGGGGAACCAGAGACATACCCTGTGCACTGTGTGAGGGGGAACCAGAGACATACCCTGTGCACTGTGTGAGGGGGAACCAGAGACATACCCTGTGCACTGTGAGGAGGAACCAGAGACATACCCTGTGCACTGTGAGGGGGAACCAGAGACATACCCTGTGCACTGTGAGGAGGAACCAGAGACATACCCTGCACACTGAGCCTCTGATGGAGGAGACAACCTGGGAGAGGCACAAGGCAGCCAACAATCTGGCAGACAGCCTGCAGGCAGAGAGAGCCAGTGTGTACAGAGACAGCTTCCAGCCGTTGATGGACATTGAGCAAGAGACCACAGAGATTTCACACTGAGCTTCACCTGACCTGATACACAGGAGGGACAGCCTACAACCTCTGACATCCTACAACCTCTGATATACAGGAAAGACCAGCAGCCTGCATCCTCTGACATCCAGACAGCCTGCATCCTCTGACACACAGGAGAGAGACATACTACTTGTCCCTAAAACATCCTGAGAACCAACAGATGCCAGGTGAGGTGTTACAACTGTCACACAATAAGGGCTAATGCTCTGAAGGCACCACAACCAGGAGCAGTGGGCAGGCAGATAGGCAGTCCTCAGGAGACTTCCTGAATGTACCAGAGGACTGCCCCACCTACATGCTTCACAAATCGTGACATAACCGTAGAAACTGCCAAAGGTTTGGTTGCAGTCCAGACTCTGTGCTGTAAGGTACGGGAATAACATTCCATCAGTAGCTCTGAATGATGTTGCCAGGATCATTATCTGTGAGGTGACAAGCCAAGAACTTATGGAGTGTGACAGTGTGGACTGAGCCCTACCCCCCTGTCATGCACAATGCAGTATTTTATATTCCTTTTTTTTGGTTTTGTATTTGCCCTCACATCCTCTCTGCCTGTCAATGATTCAGAGCAAGTATCAGATTCCCTTTTCCCTAGTGCCGATCAACCTTTGAACTCATCACATCTGTTGATCACATCTGTCCCGCCCAGCTTTGGATCCTTATCAGTCTCACCACCTACACCAGGATTTCTACAGATCGGAGATGGTTGCTGCCTGCAGTTTGACTTTCCGGAGCATAGTGAGGGTGTCATTGTCATCAGTGCTGGAGCTGCAGCTTCCACTTTTAATCTTAGCGTGAAGTCCTTGGACACCTCGGTGTTGCAGGTTCTCAATGTGAGTCGTGGTTCTGGTGGACTACCAAACAAGTTCCTGGCACATATCTGGTCAGGCATGCCTGGCACAGCACCTCTTCACCTTAGACTGCACCTCCTCGGTTCTGTAATTGAAGAGCGGGATGACTTCTCAATTCATGTTATTGCCAATGAAGAAGCTCCAGAATATACAGGATTTGCTGCAAGCCACTTTTCTGAGAGTCCTCTCCTCTATGCACTGCTGCCCCTCATCTTCGTCAACAAGTGTGCCTTTGGATGTAAAGTGGACCTTGAAGTTCTAAAAAGCCTAATAAAGCGCCCCCACCCGGTCCTGCTAGGCATTGTGGGACAATTTGTTCTGATGCCTCTATATGCATACATCCTATCCTTGCTTTTGGGACTCTCTCTTCCCCTGGCGCTGGGCCTGGTGGTCACCTGTTCATCTCCAGGAGGTGGTGGTGGGTATCTATATAGTCTCCTGCTGGGTGGAGATGTCACTGTGGCCATATCTATGACATTAGTTTCCACACTGGCAGCTGTGGGCCTTATGCCTCTTTCCTCTTCACTTTATGGACGGTTCCTTGGTGTACACCAGACGTTGCACATTCCTTTTCTGAAGATTTTAGCTACACTGCTTTTTATAGCTGTGCCTATTTCCACAGGAATGGTGATCAAATGGCGCTTTCCCCAAGTGTCTCGCCTCCTCCTGATGGTTATAAAGCCTTTCAGTGTTGTGTTAATGGTTGGGGGCTTAATTATGGCCTATCAGATGGGGTCCTCACTGCTGAGCAAAGTGCAACCCATACTGGTGATAGCTGGGGTCAGCGTGCCACTGGTGGGACTCCTGACTGGATATGTACTTGCATACATTCTTCGTTTACCCATCTCACAACGTAGGACGGTTAGTATTGAAGTCGGGGTACAGAACAGCCTTTTGGCCTTAGCTGTTCTCCAGCTCTCCTTCCATCGTACCGAGGCTGATCTGTCTTCTCAGGCACCGTTCTTGGTGGCTCTGAGTGGAACTTCGGAGATGTTACTGTTGGTCCTGTTACACTTCGCCTACCGAAAGTTTAAAGACAACAGAGGCTCTGGATGAGAAATATACCAACTAAGATGATTAAAATAGTTTACATGCTGCAAATGTGGACTTTACACTCATGCTCCTCTCCCCCCACCCCCCCACCCCCCCTTTTCCCCTTTTTTTTTGTTTTTTTTTTGTTTTTTTTGGTTTTTTTTGAGTACATTTTACATTTCCTCTCCTTTCTGTATATTTTACTTTTCTGACATTCCATTCAAAAATACCCTTTTTATTTATTTTTGCCAAAATTTGATTGTAAGGCAGGTCAGCAATATAAAATAAATAGCCTGTTAAGTTTTTCATTTATCCAGGTCATTGTATATCTTAGCATTAGTTAGTCGCATTTAACTGGACTTGTTCTGTAATGTTGAAGACGTTTGTAGCTTATCCAAGTAACTAATAAAAAGTGTCAGGAAAATCCCCCTGCTTGGATAAGCTACAAATCATCTTAAATATTACTGACCAAGTCCAGCATGTTTCTTCTAGTAATATTTATTTCTATGAATAATAAATGAATGGTGTTTCTGGTCTTTTTCCACTATGCCTTTGCAGGATTTTCAAGTATGTACTTTGGCTAAAGAGAGAGATCTAAACTTGGCTTGTTACCATTGGGTGTGTTACATTTTTAGAATAATTTTGTACACTAAGGAAACTTGTATTGAGTGGTGTTTGAGGGTTGCCGCTGCTGACCTACTTCTGAAAATGCTGTTTGGCTGGTAGTCACACTGATACTGTAACTTCATTACTTGGAGCCACTTATCTAAAATAGACATGCAGCAAACAAATTGAGATCAAAGCTGTCCAGGCACTGATAGATTCCTTTTGCTCAGCCTGCAGGTTGAACAAAAGAAATCTAACAGGTTAATCTACCCACACTATTGGCATGGTTAGACAAATTCTCCTTATCAAGTTGTATGCTAACAGTCATGAGCAGTGGCTGTCAGGATACCTAATCAGTGCCTGTGCTAATTAGCTGACTGTTTTTGGCCCAGTTCCTTAAGTATACGTTTGCGTAATTGACTTATTGAGCTGGCAAGGCCACCCACAGTTAATTCTGGCCAATTCCTCTGAATGCTAACAGCCAGCTTAAAGTGATTGTATATCCTTAGCTTGTAAAACAACCAATTCAGTTTAAAATAGAAATGAAAGGCAAAACATTTGTGTATAAATATTAAAAAAAAAACTTTACAAATCCTTTTTTTTCCTTTTTTTATCAGTGATCACATTCCCTCTGTTCTCAGCTGCGCAAGAGCTATAGGAAGAGAAACAGCAGGACACTGATCTTTTTTCTGATAGGCTGTGCAGAAGGAGGGGTGTCAAGACAAGTATGACCATTGGAGGAGAGTAGGTTGAGTTCCCAGCACAGCTAGAGACCTGAACACAGTGTGTTCTCATGCTTAGTGTGGTCAGTTTTTAATTGGAAAGCAGAGGGACTGGCAGGAACACCAGGGATTTCACACAAAGGAAGCAATGCAAAGAGGAGCAAGATACATTTTCATACAAGTACATGGTACAGAAGGCACATATCAAGAATATGAAATGTTTTCTTTAAAACTCATGTATGCTTGATCTGGGCCAGTGAATAAATGTATTGAAGTCCTGACTGCCAGAAAGCTAGCATTTTTCAGGGGAGAGGTCAGCAGTGGCAGGCTACATAGTTTTTCTTAACACAGGTATCCTTTTAACAATGGAACTTCCCAAATAACAGAAGAGGAGTCATGTAGCCAATGTACGAAGAAATGCCTAGTGCAGATACCCACCTTTTTCTTTGTGGAAGCTTATGATTAGTGATGTTCCTCCAAAATTATTGACCAGATATTTAAATTTTGTATTTTTTCTGCTTTAGATGGCTGTATCTAAAGTATTTCTAAGTAGGAAACTAAGCTGAGTACTTTATTACTAGATAAAACCAGTAACTTGAAATTCTGTACAGGCATAGTGGAGCAGGATAACCAGTAAAAGTATTTCTTTGGCATGTTGTTCAATGTCCTATTTGTCAAGCAGTTGCTGTACCTAGGTACAGGTTTCTCTAACCTATGTCTTAGTTCTTTGTTAAAATAGGTGCAAGTCCTCCATTGATGAGTTTACATGATCGTTTTTTCAGAAACTGTAAGAAAGGGGAATCTAATGTGGTTAATATGCCTTTAATAGGAAGCTGTCCTGAGAGAAATGTGTTGTGTGCCATTGCTGACCTCCTATAAAAATGCTGGTTACCTTGTTGTCTTGCCAGTCTTTTTTCAATAACTTGACAGCCAGGTAACCAGAATTTTCCGAAGGTGGGAGCAATTGTAGCCCAATATTACTCTTATGTTTATAAATCTTAAAGATATTCAGTGACCTCAGGCACCTAAAACTGTATTTGGGTAGCAAGATCAGTCAGCTCCCTTCGGTGTTTAATCTTGTGTCTTGACCCGCCATTCCTAAGTTATTACCATGTCATACTCTAAAGCCAAAGCTTTGTGTGCATTAGGCTCCATGCACTGAGGGTGGGGTGGCTGTTTTTTTATATACAATTGTTTTGTAAACAGGGTATGGTGAAGGACTTTTTCCCTTTCTTTTTTTTGTTTTTTCTTTTTTTTGCTACATGGAAATTAAACAGAATTAAGATCCTAGCGTGTGCTGTGTGTGTTTAAGAATGTCTGGCCGTGTACAGTGAAGAGTAGGCACCCATACACCGATAGTTCATTGCAGACCCATTATGTTTATTTAGGCATACTGGCTACACATATGTCAAACATAGAGCGGTATGGGTTATATATTGTTGCATGACTGCATATTTTTTCGATTTAGTCTTTGGTGACTTTATGTACAGTATTTAAACTATTTATTGAGTAATATTACAATCGAGTCTCTTGCATACATCACCTGAAATTTAATTCTGCTGCTGTGGAAGCAGAAACATGGTGCCTGCTAAAATCACTTTACTGACAGAAATTCTTCATTACTTGAAACCTATACTGTGAGAAGTACAGAAGGAAGCTGCCTGGCTGTCTCTTGCCTCAATACATTTTGAGTCATTGGTCTGAAACTAGCATGCACTAGTGAAGTTGGAGGAAAGTCAAAACTTCTGATTGGCAGGACTTCTGAGGTGCAGGTCAATGACATGACAATTGAAATCTCTGGATTAGCATAATGGCCAGGCACCTGGAATGATAAAAATCAGAGATAAGCAATGGCATCTTAGCTATTGTTCTTATGTGTTGTTCAGAAAGGTAATGTCATCATGCTTATGTGGCTGTGGCTAATTCACAGGTGTGGCCAGTGAAAGCAGGAAGTAGAGCTATGGTTTTACTGTCCCTGCTCATGCACCTAAACTAGGGTATGGTTACACTCCTGACTATACTTGCCGCAGCAAAATTTAAATGGCCTGTCCCTTTCCCAATCACATGTATGGGGATGTGACAAAACTTTGTGAAATGTGTGTGGTTGAAGCTCAATGGGTTGCCATTTTGAGGGTTAAAGCAGGCAGTGAGAAGACTAGATATCGCCTCCTAACTGCCTTTCAAATTCCCTCTGAAAAGCAATGCACTACAGGTTGCTTTTCAGAGGGACGGTAATATAGCTATACAAATGAACGAGCCCTTAGTGAAGTCTAAACCTTGTCGTCATCCATTTTCCAATAGGCTGGTTGTTAGAGTGGTGCTGCCAGTGTACCCATGAAATAAAACATCAATGTATAGCAGCACCTCTTCTAACAACCATTCGTTAGAGCCTGGACAATGTCAGGTAAGGGCTCACCCTTCACACAGCCATGACAATAAACCTGTCATGAGAGAAATATTAGGGCTGTCATGGCTGATTACTCCTGCTGAACATGCTGGTTGCCTGGCTGCCTCTGATGTCTGTGCTTACTGTCACTGACCCTCAACAAGTATAAAAATAAGGAGCTTCTAAACTTTGCCTGTCTTCCCTGATTTCAAAACATTGAAGCCAGGAGAGTGTAGTGGCATTTCTGTCATGGGAGGAAAGTTTGAAATGAAACTTAAACTAGTAAACCAAAATCTGTAGCAGCATAAGCTGGCAGAGGGTAAACATTTGCATTTAGATATGCGACTGCAGTTCTATGTGGAGCTCTCCTTTAAATCCTGTATATACACGGGTTCCACCCTATGTGGCAGCACCCAGGTCTACTAATATTTGTAAGGAAACAAGCCGTACAAAATGGTCATTGCTCATAGAATTGTCCATATGGAAGAGAACGTTTGAGAGAATATTTACCTCAAGGACTGGTGTTTATTCATCATGGAATGCATGTATGAACTGTCAGCATGTTTGGTGGAGCTAATAATGGCCACTTCATCAGGAAGGTGCAAGTTAACACTTTAAAGTCATCTTGATGTAAAAGATTGTCTCATGCATTGTTTTCCGTATGAGCGCCTCTGCAATCGGTGACCATTTCTTGGTGCTAGGTTCCTCACACATATCCTCCTACAGGATCCACCTGCCTTCCCAGCACATGATCATACAAAAACCATATTGACATGGGAATTGTACCTATATTACTTTTTTGATTAATACAACTGAAACCTAAACCTGCTGGATTCTCCTGAGACTTTATATACCATTTTCCCATATTCGCTCTACATCCCTTTTGAGTTTTCCTATGGTACAGGCCTACTAATATGCTGCTCAGGCCCTAGGCCTTGCATTGTAGAATTAGAAAGGGAGAAGGGGGGTGTACCTATTCTTTACTATGGGTAGGAGGTGATCCTTGCAGGGAGAAGAGAGCTTGACTGCAGCAGTAGATGCTTTAAAGTGTTACTAAACCCACAACAGTAAAATCAGTCTATATGCAGTAAAGCATGCTTGTTATACTCACTGTGGAACCTAAGGGGTTAATCCTCTGCATTGTGTAAAAAGGCTGTTTGATCCTGCCTTCTCTGATCTTCCCTTTCATCTACTGTCTCCAATCCATCTGCTGATAGCACAAAGCCTTGAACAAAAAAACGGTACCTCACCCACACAGTCTCACCCACACAGTCGATGTGGACAGAGGAATCCTCCCTGCTGAGACATTACATTCTGACAGTGGGACTCCTCTGCTGTCAGAATACACTAATCGGCGGTCAACAGAACAAACCAGACGATTTATCACCTGTGACTAGTGCAGCATACTCCTCATCCTAAAGTTAAATACATATAGGAAGACAAGATGTTGCATTAAAACAGAGGAAATTCAAAGTCCACATGTCATCTCAGGTAAAAAAAAACAGGGGAGAGATTAAAGAAAGGAATAGCCAGTACACAAAACTAATGTGAGTAACCAAATTAAACTTTATTAAAACAGTATAAAATATCACAAAAGGAACAAAGTGTTATAAATAGATATCAATCTGATGCAGTATGAGTGGAGTTAACCCACCCCAAACCTTACTCAAACAGAGAAGTACCCCATAAGTTTAATAAGTGGCTTTATAGAGGAGGAGATCTCTATTCACCAATGCCCTCCAGACTGCTAAAGTAGGTGCCGAAGCTTTTTTCCAGAATGTTTCCTTGTATAGCAGAGCAACAATGTGGATAGCACGTGTAGGTGCTATAACATCAACCAGGTTCAAAAGACATAGCCTAATGAAGGCAGTAAGGGGGATATTGGTTACGGACTGAATACAGGTCAAGATGTCAACCCAGTATTTCTTGATAGCGGGACAATCCCAGAAAACATGTATGAAATCCGCGCCACTATAAAAACAGTGCCAGAAGGAGGGAGGTTGATTCCTAGAAATTTTAGCCAGTTTAGCAAGGGTTAAAGAAATCATATGCAGAAATTTCTAGTGGATCAGTTAATCCCTGGCTAAAACCAATCTCATAAAGGGGGCTTCCCATACATCTCCCAATCATCATCATCCAGATTAGGGTCCTTGGATACCCACATTACACAGCATACTCAGAGCTGTTTGTCCACCATTTATAAATACTTATTCCCAGAAACAGGCAAAGGCTTAGTGAGGCCATCAGCCTGTAGCATTAATTCGAGGCTGGTTGGCTGAAAGGAAGTCTGATGGCAGCCAAATTGTGTCTGGAAAGCATGTCTAAATTGTAAGTAATGTAAAGTTTTGGGGAGCCGGAACATTTGAATAGGCTGCTGTGCCTGCGTTTTCTTCAAAAGAAAGATACATGCACCTTTTAAAAAAAAAAAAAAAAAAATACAGCCGCAGGGAAATCATGTGGTCTTTTTGACCATGCAATTTCCCTGCGGTTCCTGCACATTTAACCACACTGTGAGCTGAGATGTGTGGGGTTGCCATTCACAATGAATGGCAGCTCCACACGTCTTGTTAGAGCAGCGCGATTTGGATGCGGGTGCTGGAACAAATGTGATTCCCGCAACCAGCCTGCATAGTGTGAACCAGGGCTCAAAGAAGATGATTAAGGGGGACATTTTCAAGGGAATAAAGTCAGGGACTGAGTTTGTAGTAATAATGCCCAGGTACTTTACTTAGGTCACCCACTGAAAGGCGGTGGTGGAGCGGTTATGTTTAGGGCCTGCATCTCCAAGCGGTAGGATCTTGACTTGTTCCAATTAACCCGTAAACCTGAGGCACAATTGTCTAGTATAATCAGGGCAGCTGTTGAGGAAGAAATGAGTCTTCCAGGAACAACACTGAATCATTTGCAAAAAACTGTTGTGTTCTGTTCATCAGGTGTTTTCTGATGGGAGGGAAGATACAAGGCTGCCATAAATTATATCAAATCACAACTCCTAGCTTTGATAAATGTGGTGAGCTTTTTGCCCTGTTAACAGCTGATCCTACAGCCCTCAGTTATTCCTTGTATTTAATCCTATGACAACATACTCCTGACCTATAGAAAGGAGGTTCTTTAGACATTTGTTTTATTTTACAGTAAATTGTAGTCTTCTTTACCTCCTATTGATGATTGCCACCTCCATGCCTTCTTAGACAACTTTCCTTTACCTACCTTGCCTGCAGGTGCTAGAACTCTTTTCTATGTCCAGCTTACTGAGGAGGAGATTTTGGCTGTAGAAGGCTCATATCCCAATTGCAAATCACCTGGTTCTGATGGGCTGCCTGTTGAGTGGTATAACACTGTTAAAAAAATGACCCTCCGTTTGTTACACCTCTATTCGGAGGGTCTACGACACCGGAAACTACCAGTATCTTTCTACGAGGCTCATGTGGTCTTACTCACCAAGCCTGATAAAGACCCTTTGTTTTGTGCCTGCCTCCTACAGGCCTATCATTCTCCTTAACTTGAATCTTAATATCCTCAGGAAAATGTTGGCTACCAGGCTAACCACTGTCCTCCACCTATTGATATTCTCTGATCAAATGGGTTTCATGCCCCAAAAGGCCACGGAGATTCATTTTAGGAGAGTGTTTACACATACAGAACTGAAAACTACGGGGACAAGTAAGGGAGTCCTGGTCTTTTTAGATTTCATAAAGGTAGACTAAACTTATATAGACTAAACTTATATACAGGAGGTCCTGAGGTGTATGGGGTTCAGGCTGTAGTTTTTGAAATGGATTGATTTGCTACAACCATATCAGGCAGGTAGGGTGCTTTCCAAATTTTTTCCAGGTTCCCATGGTACCAGACAGGGCTGCCCCTTGCCTCCAGGTTTATTTGCCCTGATGATAGAACCCATTGATTTGATGCTACATGTCTTCTCATTGATCCAGGGCATCAGATTAGGTAGTCTTGAGGAGAAAATGCCTTTTTGTTCAATAAAATGCATATGCCTTATGCATGGGATGAATACACTATGTGGCGTGTACCATTCTTCGAATCCAGTTTCTGCTCAAGGAAAGAATTCTGTTAAATAACAGATGGGTTTCTTGTAGGAAGATGATGTGGGTAGCTGATTTCACATATTGAAGGACAAAGGGCCTCTTAAATTTGGAATTGAATTCCTGCTATTCCAGGATATGATGGTTAAAGTTTCATTCATAAGTTTGAGAGAGGATTTAGAAAGCCATACTACAACCGTCACAGGTGAAAATGGAATAAAACCACACACAATGACAATACCCAAGAAACATCATCCCTGTCACCTCAGCAAAATAAACAGGTAAAGGAACAAGGCCTAAATGACTTTATTATCCATAACAGATAAAACACAGTAAGTGCAAATGCACTCGATTAGGAGGGTAGCATGGAAGCACTGGTGTGTATGTCTGTAAAGCAGTGTCCAACTCCCTTAAAAAAGAAAATACAATCAAAATGTAAATGTCTCAGAAAACCAGGATTAGGTGATGGAGTCCAACCAATGGACAGCTACTGTATGGTAGAGTATCAAAAAGCTTTGTAGAGCCTTCATGCTGAATCTGAAGCTAGGATACAACATGCTGTATTGGAGACCTTTTTCCTGCAGCTTCTTTCTCACAGCCACATAAAGATTGGCATTATTTCTGGAGCTCCAAATAAAAATCAGGAAATGCAGAACTACATTTTTATATAGCAGCTGGGAACTTTTCTGTGCTATAGTCAGGATCATGTCCATGTTTCTGAAGTTCAGGAACTGGACTAGAAATGGTTGAGGAGGCGAGCCTGGGGGTCTGCTGCCCGTAGAGACCCTGTGTGCTCACTCTACTAAATAGACAAGGGAATCCTGCTGAAGATCTAAGAGTTGTTTGAAGAGAGACTGCGCAAAGATGGCAGGATGAGAGCCCTCTGCCTCCTCCTGGAGGCTGATTACTCCCTCACATTATTACTGCGGAGTCTGTTTTCAGCATCCTTGGATTTACCCATTGGCAGCTTGACCCTACGTTGTAGATCAGTCAAACTATGGTTGTGGGAAGAAGCAGTTATTTTCACCGAGATGCAGTGGTTACACGGCCCGAATCTTATCCAAGTCCTCCTGTATGAGACCAAAGTCAAGGGCTAAAGTGTTTATTTGTCAGCGGCGTCTAGTGCTCCTGCTCCATCACAGCTGCTGGTCTCATACCAACATCCTGGTTTTGGCTGTGATACATTCTCCCTGTCTGTCTGTCCCCCTGTAAGTTGATTGTTGTGTCCAGTCTTTGGGCAGAGACCAAACCTGCCAGCTAAGTCTGCAGTCTCATGCTTGTGATAGAGCTGGTTACATGTGCTTAAGCTCCCTGTTTGTCCTGTTCTGCTGTATGGATTCCCTTGTTGGCGACCTCAGATCAGATATCAACTAATTGCCTGCCTTTTGACTACTGATTCGACCCTGACTATTCTGAACCCTGCCTGCCTTGTACTTGGACTGTCATTGAACTGCTCTGCCTGTCTGCCAACTTCAAGTGCCTATGTGCTGTGCTCAGTTCACGCCTGCCTTGGCATTGTGACCAGGCACTATAGCATTGCATATAAGGTCTGGGGGAAACAGAGTACTGATAGGCCTGCTTGCCTTATGGGAAGGGGGCTGCTATAGGTAAAGAATACTAGAAGCCAGTTATAGTGTCTGACCACCTGCATTAGGGGTAAGTGTGACATTTTCACAAACCTTTTAAGCAGGCTTGTTTATTTGCTGAGGAGATTTGTAAACTGACACGCCAAGTCCTGAAGCTGTCTGTGCGTGTAAGCGCACTTCCAGCAGTGATGCAGGAACAAGAGCCCAAGGTTAACCCTCCTGATCATTTGGTGACCTCCCATTTGTTTTCCAACTTTAAAAGCAGTTGTATACTATACTTTAAGCTTAAGCCATTCTCTTCTGGTTCTGAAGAACAGCGGGTTGACCTTTTTATTAATGGTTAAAGGGGGACCCTCAGTCTTGGGCTTTTAGTCTCCCTGCGGAAGACTCAGCCCAAGGGCCAGTCAAAGCATTTTTCAAGACCCTGGGTTTACTTTATGATCCTGGTCATGCCCAATCAGCAGAAACTAACCTTAGGTTATTACATTAGGGTAAACGCACTGCTAAACAATACCTGACTTGGGGTGGAATGACCCAGCTCTAAGAAGCCAGCTCAGGTTAGGCTTATCAGACTCCATAAAAGAATCCTTAGTACACTACCCTGAACCAAAGTCATTGAATTAACCCATGCAAGTAGCCATCCGTATAGACAGACACTTACGGGGAAGCTGTACTGAGAGATTTGTTCCTACTCCTTTATCCTCTGGGAAAAAGGCTAGAAGAAGATCCCAGGGATTCTGCTTATACTGTGGAGACCACAGCCACTTTGTCATCAGCAGCCCCAATATGCCAGGAAGTGCTAAGAGTCTAGTGCGGGTGGGTTCTGCTTCTCTAGAATGTACAGTGTCAAGTTCCACCCAAGGCAAATTATTTGTTCCTGCGCAAATTAGTTTTGCCACGTTCCCTCATCCCCTCTCAGCTTTCTTAGATTCTGGTGCTGCTAGCAGTTACATTGATAGTGACCTAGCACACCGTCTACAGATTCCCTTGACTAATGTGCACAAACCCTTTTCAGTCTTAGCTGTTAATAACTCTCCTTGTGCACTGTACCTATTACTCTGACCGTAAGGGAATTCCATAGACGACAATCACCTTCTACTTGATAATATCTCCTGCCTATCCACTTATCGTAGGTTATCCTTGGCTTAAACGTCATAACCCGCACATAGATTGGGCTACAGGGGAGATTAGGTCCTGGCCCAGACCTGCCTTCAGAACTGCATTAAAACTGCTGACCAGGTGCCTATTTGGAACTCTTTAGGGGAAACATATGTTAGCATTGTGTCCACAGTAGCATTTGCGTAGGCAGAGCAGAGTAGGATTGGCCATAGAGGGATTACTTTGACGCAGTTGGCCAGTTTAAGCATGTATTGCAATATCCCTATTTATTGCAAAGTCTGCTTGAAAGGGTATATACTAGTGGGCAGAGGGCCCTTCAGAATTTCTAGTGTTAATATGTGGTTGCACCCCTTTAGCACCTGATGGATAAATGCATGCACTAGCTGTTGGGATTTGAGCACAGGTATATCTTGTTTGTTCTCTCTCCATAAGGACTCCTGTTCCTGTGTAAAAGCTTGCAAAACCTGTGCTCACTCTAAGTCCTCAAAGGTCAAACACTCTGGATTACCCGTACCTTTGCTTGTCCATAGAAGCCCTTGGACAGACATCTAGGTTAACTTGTCCTCAAGTTCTGCTGCCTCTACATCTACCGATGCAGTTCTATCTGGCTCTACATCTGCCAATGTGGTCCAGTCTGTCTCTACACCTGCTGATGCGGTCCAGACTGCCTCTGTACCAGTTATTCCAGTCCAGCCCATGCCAATTAAGCCTCCTGCTTTTTCATTTTCGGGACATTCAGTAACCTGGCCTCATTCTACTGCAACTACATCTGTTCAAACCTGTCTAAGAAGTTCCATCAATCCTTTGGATAGACTTCCCCATTCAGCCAGATGGGGCTCTTGACCTTTTCTTCAAGCCACTCTGCATCCTGCCTGTGTTCTAGCCATCCAGCCTGACTCCAGTGACCTGTCGCCTGCTTTCCACCCTGATATTACTGGTGCTCTATCTGCTTTCCAGTTTGGCTCCATAGACTCTCTGCCTGCTAACCAACCTGATTTCACTGTCCCCCTGAACATTGCCAAGCCTGATGGTCTGGTGCCTGATGTTCAACTTGCCTCGGGGGTAATGTCAGGGGTGTCTAGTGATCCTGCTCCATCACAGCTGCTGGTCTCATTCCAGAATCCTGGTTTTGGCTGTGATACATTCTCCCTGTCTGTTCACCTGCAGAGTGATTTATGTATGGGAAAGGGGGCTGCTATAGAAAGAGTACAGAAGCCAGCTATAGTGCCAGGTCACCTACATTAGGGTTAGGAGTGACATAATTTTAGTCATTAAAGCGGAGTTCCAACCATTTTCGTGTTTATTAAAAGTCAGGAGCTACAAAAACTGTATCTGCTGACTTTTAATAAGCACACACCTGTCCAGGGGTCCAGCGATGTTCTCACCTACACTGTCCCTTCTCTCCCTCTTCTTTGCCCAGTGCCGGCATCTCAACTGTGGGCACCAGGCTGTAACAGCTTGCAACTTCACAGCCAGGTGCCCACTGCGCATGCACGAGTCACACTGTGCATCCTAATTGGTCCAGCAGATTATTGGGACCTGTGAAGGTTCCCAGGAGACTGCGGGAGGAAGGAGGGGGCCGAACTTCTGGTTCACTTCGCTGTGGCGAACCGAGCCGGAAGTGGGAGCGGGTACCTGTGAAAAACAGGATCCCCCCCCCAAAAAAAGGTGCCAAATATGATAGTGGAGGCGGGAGGAGGCAAACAAGCGGAGCTTCCACTTTTGGGTGGAACTCCGCTTTAAGGAGGTTTTCTTTGCCTCTGTGGCCACCAGGATGGCTAATGTAGCAGACTCCTGGTGTGTATTAGAGAAGGCGAGGATAAGGATCCCTTCCTGGATTCAGGCTCCATAGTGTGTCCATGCCACCAATCCGTCTGTATAGCTACAGAGAGATCGGACTGCACACATACAGGCAATATGGCTGTCACACATTTAGCTGGCAGGGCGCTCGAGTGCCCAGAGGAGGCTTGTTTCTTGCTCAGATAGCATCTCGATGGCATGGGGAGAATAAGGCCATGTCCCTGATCCAGAGGGATAGGTTTGCTGAGAAGGATACTGAGAAATAGCGGGTAAAAGCAGGATAAATGTAGCAGGATGGTAGGAGCCACTGCAGACCACGTTTTCTCATCCTCGCATCCTGGCCATACCCACAGACTTTTAAATGTTTTTAACTGTGGGTTATGGTGGCCACATATGCTTCAAGTTTTTTTTTTTTCAACTGAACAATGTGTGATTTGTTCAAAATGATTGAATCAGTAAATGATCAAATAGCTATATCTTCCCTTACACTCAATTTAGACTGAATTTAAAATGCAGTTGATCAGATAGGGTAAAAATCATTGGGAAAATGAGAAAATTATTGGTCGTTTCACATCGATTGGCAGCTTTGAGATACTTTGTTCGTGTATATGACTGTATTTCAGATATAATCAGATTATGAGATTATATGGTGGACAAGTTACCATTGTATGTGGTTCCAAAAGCTATCCAGTATCAGCTCCCCTCAGCCCTAACCCGCACCCCTTCCCCACGCTTACTTAGCTCTGCCTTCGATCTAGCGCTATGCCCAAGAGCTGCTCTTTCCTCACAGGTGCTATTGGCTCCTGTTGCTGTTAATCAAATGCTGTGAGGAGGGGTCGAACCAATCTGTGTGTCTATGGACATACAGGGGTTTATTTACTAAAGCTGGAGAGTGCAAAATCAGACTCCCTTCTGCATAGAAACCAATCAGCTTCCAGGTTTCATTGCCAAAGCTTTATTGAACAAGCTGAGGTTAGAAGCTGATTGGTTTCTATGCAGAAGGGAGTCTGATTTTGGACTCTCCAGCTTTAGTAAATAAACCCCACAGAGTCCACCTCGGGAGCGAGTACGCATGTCTGCCCTGATAGCAAACGCTTGCTTGGAAGGCAAATACAGAAAAGGAGGAGCCCAGAGCACCAGCAAAAGGCATGTAGCAGAATACATTTTGGCCTAAATTTATGACAAAATGTTTATTTTAACCTTTTTTTGAATAGACATGTTTTATAGCAAAAAGTCAAAAAAAAATTTTTTCTTCAAAATGGTCTGTATTTTTTTGTTTATAGCGCAAAAAATAAAAAATGGACAGGTGATCAAATACCACCAAAAGGAAGCTCTGTTTGTGGGGAAAAAAATTACATAAATTTCATTTATGTACAGCATTGCATGACCGCGTAATTGTTAGTTAAATTAACGGAGCACTGTATCGCAAAAATTGGTGTGGTCAGGAGGAGGTTAAATCCTCTGGAGGGCAAGTGGTTAGGCAACAAATATAATGCACAAAGTGTGGCATCCTAGAACATCCGATCATATCACAGTTTACAACAATCGTACTAGGAAAGAATGTGACATTTTATTATGGGTTATTTGGTTCCTGATCAAAAAAAGGTTTCAATGTGTAATCCTCCTTGGGATATAAGTAGGTGGAACTGTACGGATTGCAATAAGCAAAAGCCATTTTTTTCTGGTTTTGTCTTGTTTTTTTTTATCCACCCCCATGCCAAATCCTTTTCAGGGTTTGGAAATGATAAAAAGCTTAAATGAAAAACACATGATAGGAATGACTCCTGAAAACATAACAGATAAGCTTTGTTTACCTTTGATCAGGTGAACCTAGTGCCTTCAAAAGCACCTGACCCATGTAGTCAGTCACCATACATGAGGTTTCACTGTAAGGATGAGTGTTGTATGCGTTACATAAGTCAGATAGAAAAACGTCTATCTAGTTCAATCAATAGAAACAAAAAACAAGCAAATAGAAAACCACCATGTACACAATTCTATACCCACAGTTGATCTAGAGCAGTGTTTTTCAACCTTTTTTGTGCAAAGGCACACTTTTTTCATGAAAAAAATCACGAGGCACACCACCATTAGAAAATGTTAAAAAAATTTACCTCTGTGCCTATATTGACTATATATAAAGTAATTCTCTTGAATAGGAATCAAACACAAAGAAATTATTTTATAATTACTTTATTATGAAATAATAAAGTATTTTATAATTGGACCCGGGGGCCGGACCAAGAGTAGATGAATGATGTGTATGTGTCATCCATAGTAAGTATAGTAATATTCCCCCATAGTAAGCATAGTAATTAATCCCCCATATAGTAATTCATCCCCCATAGTAATTAATCCCCCATATAGTAATTCATCCCCCATAGTAATTCATCCTCCATATAGTAATTCATCCCCCATAGTAATTCATCCCCCATAGTAATTAATCCCCCATATAGTAATTCATCCCCCATAGTAATTCATCCCCCATAGTAATTAATCCCCCATATAGTAATTCATCCCCCATAGTAATTAATCCCCCATATAGTAATTCATCCCCCATATAGTAATTCATCCCCCATATAGTAATTCATCCCCCATAGTGTAATTCATCCCCCATAGTGTAATTCATCCCCCATAGTAATTCATCCCCCATAGTAATTCATCCCCCATATAGTAATTCATCCCCCATATAGTAATTCATCCTCCATATAGTAATTCATCCCCCATAGTAATTCATCCCCCATATAGTAATTCATCCCCCATAGCAATTCATCCCCCGTATAGTATTTCATCCCTCGTATAGTATTTCATCCCCCGTATAGTATTTCATCCCCCGTATAGTATTTCATCCCCCATATAGTATTTCATCCCCCATATAGTATTTCATCCCTCATATAGTATTTCATCCCCCATATAGTAATTCATCCCTCATATAGTATTTCATCCCTCATATAGTATTTCATCCCCCCATATAGTATTTCATCCCTCATATAGTATTTCATCCCCCCATATAGTATTTCATCCCTCATATAGTATTTCATCCCTCATATAGTAATTCATCCCTCATATAGTATTTCATCCCCCCATATAGTAATTCATCCCTCATATAGTATTTCATCCCCCCATATAGTATTTCATCCCCCCATATAGTATTTCATCCCTCATATAGTAATTCATCCCTCATATAGTATTTCATCCCCCCATATAGTATTTCATCCCCCCATATAGTATTTCATCCCCCCATATAGTATTTCATCCCTCATATAGTAATTCATCCCTCATATAGTATTTCATCCCTCATATAGTATTTCATCCCTCATATAGTATTTCATCCCCCATATAGTATTTCATCCCCCCATATAGTATTTCATCCCCTCATATAGTATTTCATCCCTCATATAGTATTTCATCCCCCCATATAGTATTTCATCCCTCATACAGTAATTCATCCCTCATATAGTAATTCATCCCCCATATAGTATTTCATCCCTCATATAGTATTTCATCCCCCCATATAGTATTTCATCCCTCATATAGTAATTCATCCCCCCATATAGTATTTCATCCCCCCATATAGTATTTCATCCCCCCATATAGTATTTCATCCCTCATATAGTAATTCATCCCTGATATAGTAATTCATCCCCCATATAGTATTTCATCCCCCCATATAGTATTTCATCCCTCATAAAGTAATTCATCCCTCATATAGTATTTCATCCCCCACAGTACTATTCCCCCCCCCCCCTTCTAGTAAGCCAAGTCCCCCGTGTCAATTCACTTACCTTTTGCGTTCCTCTCGCTGTCTTCCCGCGCCGTTCGGGTCTTCAGGGCGGACTGTGAGAGGAGCCTAGCTCCCCTCCCCTCACGTTCGGCACGCTGCCCCGCCTACACACATCCTGACAGCCACATCCGCAAGCCGGATTAAAAGGTCCGCGCGGACTTTTGGGGCTGCCAACCGAGAGGAGGCAGGGGAGCGGCCGACCGAGAGGAGGGAGGGGAGCAGGCGCCCGGCACACAGAAGAGCCGCATTAGACTGGGTAAAGAGCCGCATGTGGCTCGCGAGCCGCGGCTTGCCGACCACTGAATCATTAGATTCTAATGATTGGTCTATTTGTGAGCCGAAGCCACATGTTACAGATGAAATTGGAATTTTTCCCACGGCACACCAGACAATATCTCACGGCACACTAGTGTGCCGCGGCACAGTGGTTGAAAAACGCTGATCTAGAGGAAGGCAAAAAAAACCCAAACCCCTATAAAGCATGAACTGATTTGCTCCAGTTAGGGGAAAAAAATCCTTTCTGATAACTCAGAGGCAATTGGATATTCCCTGGATCAACTACCCCAGGTGTTTTTATTTTATTACAGATACTTATATAGCCTCAATTTACGCCGCACTTTACATTTACTGTATGTTGTACATTGTTATTGCCTATAAATGTTGCTATCCAGAGGTCAGGTCTACTAATCAAAGAAATGAGTTGCGTAAAACTGTGATGCAGGACATAGGCTGCCACTGCTGACCTTCTTATAAAATGCTAGTTATATGGCGTCATTCTTGTGCTAAAGCTGAATCCCAGCAAAACAGCTAAATACATCAATGAAATACATAAAATGCACCTGTTTTACCTGCTAGAGAATCTGTATTTCTATCAATCCAGTCCTGAAATTTACATAGTTCTGAAACACAGTATAGCTCTGTCTGTCAGGCAGGGTAAGAGGTCTTGTCCCTTTCCCAGTCTGTAACAGGATAGTGAAAGGGGAAGTGGTAGGCTGACCAGGTCATCTCTCTCTCTCTGCTCTCTCCTTCTATCAGCATCTACCATATTATCAAATGATGACTAGCACTTTGGCTACGTCTGCTTCTCCCAGTCTGAACGCTGCTGTATGGGGGACAGCAAGAGGCTGCTCTCAGGTGCTGCTTGTTTTCCTTATATTTAATGATGTATTATTGAATAAAGAGCTTCATTAACCAGTCACCTACCGGGCACTTTCCCCCCCCCCCCTTCCTGCCCATGCCAATTTTCAGCTTTCAGCGCTGTCGCACTTTGAATGACAATTGCGCGGTCATGCAACACTGTGCACATATGACATTTTTATCATTTTTTTCACACAAATATTTTTCTTTTGGTGGTACTTAATCACCACTGGGGTTTTTATTTTGTGCACTGTAAATGGAAAAAGAGCAAAATATTTGAAAGAAAAAAAAGGTTTTCTTTGTTTCTATTATAAAATTTTGCAAACAGGTAATTTTTCTCCTTCACTGATGTGCATTGATGAGGCTACACTGACGGGAACCGATAGGCAGCACTGATGGGCATTGATGAGGAGGCACTGATGATGCACTGATAGGCGGCACTGACTGGCAACACTGACTGGAGGCACTAACAGATGGCACTGACCAGCAGCACTGCATTGTGCATTGTCATTGGGCACAGCTGATCACGTGGTAAAAGGTCGCTGTGATTGGCCTTTTACCGTATCACTGACCGTGCCAGGTGCGCGCTACCGGGGGCACGCAGGGGGCATGTTCTGGGAGGACGTCTATGGAAACCCTCTCAGAACTAGACAACTGCGCTGTAGCCGTCTTTCGGCTATAGCGCAGTTGGGAAGAAGTTAATCTGTTTTTTATAGATGCCTGAAGTTCAGCCTTAAAGTGGAACTACAGTCTGAGATACATGTGTAAGCGCCATCACCGACATCTCCAACTTTTTTGTAGTGCCCGGTTTTTGGCCCTCATAATTGGCTGGCAGAGGATGATATAACTCCCACATGGGAATTCATTCATTCTGGCACCAAGTCTTACTGAGAATGTACGCTATCGACTATTGAGGAATATATTTAATGTACATTTTTGTGCGCAGACTTCAGTTTAAATAAATATGCTTGAGGTAGATAGATGGCCTTTTTTGTAGGTTATCAGATTTGGTCCAAGTTTATGCAGGATCGTGTCCTAATGAGAACCTTTACTCCCTAAAACTGACAGTCTTAGTCCTCATGCACACGCGATGTTTTTACAATTGCTGTTTCTGGCTTTTGACGTTTTTTTCTACAGCTAGTAAACCCCCCAGCATGTTATCCTATGTGTCCATGCACACATACACTGCAATCAATGTTTTTTTGCTGGAGAGAAAACCCAGAACTAGTGGATTTCTAGAGGAGATTTTAGCTGTAAAAACGCTCTGATGCTGAAAAACGCGGCAAAACGTGGTAAAACACAGCAAGCCAGTGTTTTTGGACTTTTTTTGACCAAGAAAAAAAATTTTTTTTTCGTAAAAAAAAAAAAAAGCTAAACAACGCAAACGTGGGAAAACGCTGCTAAACACTAATACCAAAACGCTAAAAAAAAGCTGAAAAACTCACTTTTTTAATGTGACTTTACATAGCCAGCGTTACCAGCGTTATCAAAACACCCAGTGTGCATGGAGCCTAATGCTGGTAGACTTCAGCCCCATGCTGGTAGACTTTAGTCCCATGCTGGTAGACTTTAGCCTCATGCTGGTAGACTTTAGCCTCATGCTGGTAGACTTTAGCCCCATGCTGGTAGACTTTAGTCCCATGCTGGTAGACTTTAGCCTCATGCTGGTAGACTTTAGCCCCATGCTGGTAGACTTTAGCCCCATGCTGGTAGACTTTAGTCCCATGCTGGTAGACTTTAGCCCCATGCTGGTAGACTTTAGCCTCATAGGTGTCTGTCAACACCCTCCCTGGATCTGATTTTGATGTAATCCATGATAGCCAGTTTTCACAGATTTCCTTACATGTTTGGTACATGGGATTACTTTCTGAAACCCGTGTATTTGTTCTTGTCTACTTGATTATTCAGATTTGAATATCGAAGGCTGGTTTGATTTCCAGCTGTGACAAAGGGCTTTTATATTTTAAAAATATAGCTAAAATGTTTTACTTCTGAATATATCACATCAAGAAAATATATAGGACATACTATATATTCCTTTTTAATGCACAGTGATGCTATGCTGCTAACATGATGAGGATTCATGTATATTTATCTGTGTAGGTCGTCCTATAAAATGTAGTTTTATATTTGGTAGTTGATGTGTATGTAATCCTTAAAATGGAATTCTGGGATAACCCTAGCTACTCTTAAAACTGTCTCTTCCTAATACTTATGCTTACTAACCTGTGAAAGAAAGGTATATAATATATACTTACTTATTTTCAGGTTACTCCGGTCTGGTCATGTGATCACGCACCTCTGTGACAACCATCTTCTTTCTGAACACCTGAAGATAACACACCTCGCTCACTCAGTGCTCACTGACACACCTATTTCAAAGAATTTAGTAGGCCAAGCATAGTCTAAAAGAAAAGAGGATTAGCAAGTACACATATACAAACAATAAGACAATAATGTACCTCAAAGAAATATGGTTCAACACCTGCAGTATTCTAACAGCAATTAACAAAACTGAGCTGCATATACCTAGCCAGAGTATATAAAGACAGTCCTAACTTGTATCCCACTGGCCAGTGATTGATAAAAAAACAAACATTGGTGGGCAAATTTGGGGCCCTGAAAGAAATAACAACAGTTCCCAGCAGACACCAGATTAATTTGTGCAATGTTAGTCTCTTGCCAGAGCCCGGGTGCCCTCTTATGGGTCTCCAGACACATACTCTGTTTCAAGTCCTCGGAAAGGAATAGGAGTTGCTGTAATTTCTCATTTTTAGTCCTATTGAGACAGTCCCTCTTTTCCTTCCTGACAGGTGGTGGGAGTGCTCTCTAGTACAGTCTGGTCACACCAGGTATCCAAATCATATCTCATACTCTGCCAGGGAGAAGGTTTCTGGTCTCTGAGGCAATATCCTGCACGATGAGCAGTCTCTATGCTTCTCTGAGGTCTTACCCATTGACCTCAGCTATGGCAGGTCCCATATAGCCAGTGACCCAGTCTTTCTGACACCCCTCCCAGCTTTGTGACTGTCCTCTTTTTTTTTTTTTCCTCTCAGAAGCCTGCTGCATGCCTCTGCTTTCTTCTCTCCCCTCTCTATCTCTTGTATCAACCAAGATTGATCTAGATATAGTCAAAATGGCTGCCCCCTGCACTGGAGACACTCCATAGAAGGGCATTGCAAAGTGGTCTCCATGAAGATGGCTGCTGCACTTCTGAATTATTCAATATTCCATTTAATCCTGTCCACACTGCAGAAGGATAATACACCAGACACAAAGGAAGAAGTTCCGTAACAGGTATTAGCTACTGCCCAGGTTATATACTACCTAAGAAACTCTACATTACCCAAGTCACTGAAAACTACACATTGCCTGTCCTAGTGTGACAGTGCTGTTCCCTCATAGATACAGTTCAGTAAGTAGTGCCACTCCAGGGCAGGAAGTTTGTTGAAAGAGAAGTATGACCAAAGCTCTTTTGGCTATACTTCTCTTCTGGGTCACAGGAGTACACTTATTTTTGCACTCCTGTGGCCCAGATTCAGCCACAAGCAGGCTAAAGCCTGCTGTCCACTGTTGTCACAGAGCTGGTCCTGGCTCTGCAGAGATTCTGACAATGTCTGGATCCACCCAGATGCCTGGCCAGCAAATGGCTCAGCCTCTCCGTACTCTGCTGAGAGCCAAGCCACTCCAATCCCCTCCACAGTCCAGCGCTCCAGTGAGTGCTGGAGGGGCATAGTAAAGAGCTCATGACTGACAGTCACCACTCTGTGCTCACTGAAAACTGAGCAATCAGCGGTCAGTCTCAGAGCTGGCAGGGACAGCTGCAGCATCAGGCTGATGCTTCAGCCACATTGGTGAGTGTATATACAGTTGTGTTCAAAATAATAGCAGTCAGACATAACTAACCTGATCAATCACTGCTTTTGGTAGAAATTATATTTCTACATGGCAAATAATTTACTAGCAGGTGTAGTAGAGTAATAGAAATCCAACAGACCCAACAGTCATGACATGCATGCTGCTGATTCTGTGTAATTGAATCACTAATTGAAAGGGGCATGTTCAAAATAATAGCAGTGTGGAGTTCTATTAGTGAGGTCATTCATTCTTTAAAAAACAGGTGGCAATTATTGCCCTTATTTAAAGGAAGGCAGCAAATGTTGTACATGCTGGTTACAGTGCATTTCTCTCTGAAATTCTGAGGAAAATGGGTCGTTCCAGACATTGTTCAGGAGAACAGCGTACCTTCATTAAAAAGTTGATTGGAGAGGGGAAAACATATAAAGAAGTGCAGAAAATGATAGGCTGCTCAGCTAAAATCATCGCAAATGCTTTAAAATGGCAACCAAAACCTGAAAGACGTGGAAGAAAGCGAAAAACTACCATTCAAGTGGATAGAAGAATAGCCAAAATGGCAAGGACTCAGCCAACAATCAGCTCCAGGAAGATCAAAGAAGATGTAAAGTTACCTGTGAGTACTGTTACAATTAGAAGACGCCTATGTGAAGCCAAGCTATCTGCAAGAAGCCCCCGCAAAGTCCCACTGTTGAAAAAAAGACGTTCTGAAGAGGTTACAATTTGCCAAAGAGCACATTGACTGGCCTAAAGAGAAATGGCGCAACATTTTGTGGACTGATGAAAGTAAGATTGTTCTTTTTGGGTCTAGTGGCCGGAGACAGTTTGTCAGACGACCCCCAAACACTGAATTCAAGCCACAGTACACTGTGAAGACAGTGAAGCATGGTGGTGCAAGCATCATGATATGGGGATGTTTCTCATACTACGGTGTTGGGCCTATTTATCGTATACCAGGGATCATGGATCAGTTTGAATACATCAAAATACTTGAAGAGGTCATGCTGCCTTATGCTGAAGAGGAAATGCCCTTGAAATGGGTGTTCCAACAAGACAACGACCCCAAACACACCAGTAAACGTGCAACATCTTGGTTCCAGACCAACAAGATTGACGTTATGGAGTGGCCAGCCCAATCCCCAGATCTTAATCCAATAGAAAACTTGTGGGGTGACATCAAAAATGCAGTTTCTGAGGCAAAACCAAGAAATAGAGAAGAACTGTGGAATGTAGTCCAATCATTCTGGGCTGGAATACCTGTTCACAGGTGCCAGAAGTTGGTTGACTCCATGCAACACAGATGTACAGCAGTTCTCAGAAACAGTGCTTATACAACGAAATATTAATTAAGTGATTCAAAGGAAAGCAAAATCTTCAAACATTTTTCAGTTTATATAGTGAATGTTTGAGTTTGTAAAGAAGAATACAAACACTGCCATTTTTTTTGAACAGTCTAATATTCCCTTTTCTTCAATTTTGTTTAGAGGAACAACACAAATTTGATATATTTTTCTTCATGTTTTGATTTGGAATAGAATGTGTAGTGTTCCCAATGCATTTGTGTGTATGGAAATAAAAGCTATTAGAAGGATTTTGAGCTTTATTCGCTTTTTTCAACACACTGCTATTATTTTGAACACAACTGTATGTTTTTTTTTAATATCTCACACTTCTCTGTTAATGACAGGATTACTAGGTGGAAAAAGGGAAATCAGGCCTGAAAAAAAGAAAAATGCAGCCACCATATCTAAAGATGTGTAAGCTGCAATATACAGTATTACCTGTTTTTTCCTGTGTTTAAATATGCTTTAATTGTGGTTTTTCAGTGATTTGAGTAATGCCAGAGTTTTAGTCAGTGGTCCATGTTACGGCAGAGATAGTCTTGCCAAGAATAGGAGTTAATCCGTCACAGTAAATTCAATAGATGTAAGAACATTTATAAACAAAGAAACCACAGACAGAGCAAAATGGGAGAAAGTACTGACAGGGAAACACAAACACAATTGGAGATTAAAAGCAATAAGTGAGAATGCGTTAGTGTTCACAAAATCCGATAACACAATCCAGGGGGTGGTTGGTAAACAATTCCAGTGAATAATACTGAAAAAAAATGTGAAACACTTGACAGGTGCAACAGCACATGGCTTGCCCATAGGTTTTAAGCTGAACTTTGGGCAAATCTTTCATTTAAATATATTTATCAGTAGCCACAAAGTACACTGCTCAAAAAATTAAAGTAACACTTTTTAATCAGAATATAGCATCAAGTCAATTAAACTTCGGGATATTGATGTGGTCAGTTAAGTAGCAGAGGGGGTTGTTAATTAGTTTCAGCTGCTTTGGTGTGAATGAAATTAACAACAGGTGCACTAGATGGGCAACAATGAGATGACCCCCAAAACAGGAATGGTTTTACAAGTGGAGTTCACTGACATTTTTTTCCCCTACTCATCTTTTCTGACTGTTTTTCACTAGTTTTGCATTTCCCTAGGGTCAGTGTCACTACTGGTAGCATGAGGCGATACCTGGACCCTACAGAGGTTGCACAGGCAGTCCAACTCCTCCAGGATGGCACATCAGTACGTGCCATTGCCAGAAGGTTTGCTGTATCTCCACAGTCTCAAGAGCATGGAGGAGATTCCAGGAGACAGGCAGTTACTCTAGGAGAGCTGGACAGGGCCGTAGAAGGTCCTTAACCCATCAGCAGGACTGGTATCTGCTCCTTTGTGCAAGAAGGAACAAGATGAGCACTGCCAGAGCCCTACAAAATTACCTCCAGCAGGCCCCTGGTGTAAATGTCTCTGGCCAAACAATCAGAAAAAGACTTCATGAGGGTGGCCTGAGGGCCTGATGTCATCTAGTAGGTCCTGTGCTCACTGCCCGGCACAATAGAGCTTGATTGGCATTTTCCATTGAACACCAGAATTGGCAGGTCCACCACTGGCGCCATGTGCTTTTCACAGATGAGAGCAGGTTCACCCTGAGCACATGTGACAGACATAAAAGGGTCTGGAAAAGCCGTGGAGAACATTATGCTGCCTGTAACATCGTTCAGCATAACCGTTTTTTGTGGTGGGCCAGTGATGGTCTGGGGAGGCATATCCATGGAGGGACGCACAGACCTCTACAGGCTAGACAATGGCACTCTGACTGCCATTAGGTATCGGGATTAAATCCTTGGACCTATTGCCAGACCCTAGCTTCCTCCTGGTGTGTGACAATGCCTGGCCTCATGTGGCGAGTGTTAGCAGACAGTTCCTGGAAGATGAAGAAATTGATACCATTGAATGGCCCCCACGCTCGCCTGACCTAAATCCAATAGAACACCTCTGGGATATCATGCTTCGGTCCATCCGACTCCGCCAGGTTGCACCTCAGACTGTCCAGAAGCTTAGTGATGTCCTGGTCCAGATCTGGACCATCAAACGATGGGGCATCTTTTCATTCCTAACACATTACCCAGTCCATATCAGTATAGATAGCCAGCATGATATTTTTCCCCATTGAGATCTGATGTGTTTTCAAAGTATTCCTTTAATTTTCTGAGCAGTGCATATACATCCACTTAGTGTGGACCAAATACATTTTGCAAATCCAGATATTACCTTGTAAAATGTGCACTGACATGACCACTGTACTGTACATAGCCTATGCAGAGAAGACAGTTGTTGGAGAACAAGCGCCATCTAGGTTCAGAAGTTAAAACAGTGTTTTAATAAGCACAAAGTAATGCACTCACAAGAGAATATAAAAATTAGCATATCTCTCGGTATAGAGTTGTCATCCGTACCGGTCCTGGACCATCAGATGTACGAGGCTGTGGACACGCTGGTGGGTAGTTCTGGACGCTCTCAGGACTTCCCGATAAGCGTGGAACCCAGCTGGGTGGTGGAAGTGATGTCATGACTGGATGTGACCACCAACAATGGTGAAGCATTGCGGAGCTCCTTCTTCAGGCCATCTAGGCTATCACCTAGTGTGTGTGACACCATTTATTTCCTCCGTTGCGCCCACATGTTCTCACTTGTTGAAGGAGCCCAGCAGGCTCCTCCCACTACAGGCTGCCAACAGAAAACTACAGGAGGGGGAGGAGACTAGACCGACCACCCTGAATAAGGAGAGAGAGCAGCAGTGGCCAGCCTTTATTAACCACTTGCCTACCAGGCACTTATACCCCCTTCCTTACCAGGCCAATTTTCAGCTTTCAGCGCTGCCGCACTTTGATTGACAATTGCGCGGTCATGCAACATTGTACCCATATGAAATTTTGATCATTTTTTTCTCACAAATAGAGCTTTCTTTTGGTGGTATTTAATTGCCACTGGGCGCTTTACTTTTTGCGCTATAAATAAAAAAATTGCAAAAAATTTGAAAAAAAAAAAAATTTTTCTTTGTTTCTATTATAAAATTTTTCAAACAGGTATTTTTTCTCCTTCACTGATGTGCGTTGATGAGGCAGCACTGATGGGCACTGATAGGCGGCACTGATAGGCAGCACTAAAGGGCACTGATAGGCAGTACTAATGAGGTGGCACGGATAGGCGGCACTGATAGACAGCACTAATGAGGTGTCACGGATAGGCGGCACTAATATGCAGCACTGATAGGCGGCACTGATAGGTGACACTGATGATGGGTACTGATAGACGGCACTGACTGGCATCACTGCTGGGCACTGACTGGCGGCACTGACTGGCACAACCCCTGGGCACTGACTGGTGGCACTGACTGGCAGCACTGCTGGGCTGCACTAGTGGGTGGCACTGGTGGGTGGGCACAGGTGGGTGGCACTGGTGGGCACAGGTGGGTGGGCACAGGTGGGTGGCACTGCTGGGCACAGGTAGGTGGCACTTCTGGGCACAGGTGTGTGACACTGCAGAGTGGCACAGGTGGGTGCACTGCTGGGCACAGGTGGGTGCACTGCTGGGCACAGGTGGGTGATCTGCTGGGCACAGGTGGGCGGAGCTAGTGGGCGCACTGCTGGGCATAGGTGGGCGGAACTTGCGGGTGGCACTGCTGGGCACCGATCATCAGGGCACTGATCATCAGTGTCCTGTTGATCGGTGCCGATCCCCGCTGTGACAACTGCCGGTTCTCGGCAGTACTTTCCTCACGATCTGACAGCGTGAGGAAAGTGCAGCCGAGAACCGGCACTTGCATTTCCCTGTGATCAGCGTGTCATTGGACACCGCTGATCACGTGGTAAAAGGCCGCTGGGATCGACCTTTTACCACATCACGTGATCAGCTGTCTCCGTAGGAGATCACCCAGAACTGGCCGGCCGCAGTGAAGCCGTCATTCGGCTATCTGCGGTCGGCAACTAGTTAAAGGAAGCTTCTGCACAGAGGTAAAGTCTCACATTGGATTACTGAACAAATCTGGGAGAAATACACAAAGCACACCAAGATTCAAATACAAATACACCTGACTCTTTTAGACAATATTTACTTATCGCAAAGCTCAGCTTTAGGGTATTCATAGTTAAACCTTTCTTATCTTACAGGAACCATAACCTTTTTAAATTATTTCTTTCTATAAGCATGTGACTTCTGCTTGGTGTGAATTATCTGATCAATATGTTTATATTGGGGGTAGCCATATTTGCTTATTATACACTTAGGTTCTGCTTT
Source organism: Staurois parvus (assembly GCF_062004578.1). NCBI lineage: Eukaryota > Metazoa > Chordata > Amphibia > Anura > Ranidae > Staurois > Staurois parvus. The sequence continues at coordinate 1,850,122 of NW_028318404.1, read as the reverse complement.
GAACTTGAGAAAGAGGAACGATTGATTAAAGTCACGGAATGTGGCACAGTGAAAATTGACTGTGACCAGTGAAAGGGGGGGGGGGGGGATTTAACAATATACTGGCAGTAGCTTTGATAAGAATCCTCTCTACCTGGCACTGAGAGATTTCCCTATAAGGGCAGAAGCACAGCCAAAAATTATTGTTCATTAATCAAATTATTTTTGTATTTGTTTAGTTAGCTATAACTTTTAGTCTATACACCAACCCAGTCAATGTAAGCAATACAGGGTTAAGGAATATAATGTACAGCATAGCATATACAGTGCAGGGGACAGGATTATTATGTAAAACATAGTGAATGCAATTCAGAGATCAGGAGTATGTCATAGAATGGGAGTATGATGTACATAGAGTGCAGGGGACAGGATTATTATGTAAAACATAGTAAAGGCCAACATACAGAGTACAGTGTTCAAGTGTATGAAATGTACAACATAATGTCTCATGCAGGGGTCAGGAGTGTGTAACACACAGAGTGTAGGATTCAGGCATTGTAATGCAAAGGGTGCAAGGCTCAGGAGTGCATACACGGTGCAGGGAACAGAGGTGGCGTACACACAGAGTACAGGGGTCAGAAGTACTTAATACACAGGCTAATGTTCACAGTTCAACTAAAAATTGCCATCCCCTCTCAGTATAGATCTCCTCCAAGCCCATATCTCCCATAGTACACATCTCCCCCAACAGCCCCAATTCCACACCCAGTACAACTTTTCCCAATCAACATAGACTCCCCCCTTCTAGCCTACCCCCTCAGTCTAGACCCCTAAAGCAGACCTCCCACAGCCCAACCCCTATATACAGACCCTCCTCCTCCCACCACATTTTTTCTACACACAGAATCCCCAGTACAGGTTCCTCCTTCAGTACACACCCATCCCCCCTCACATGCAAAGGTAAGTTCTCCCTTGGACTGTGCATTGTGAGTGAAGTACTTTAAGAGCCTCCCTCAGCCTTGTTATGAATGAGCTTCAGCAGCGTATTCATATGTAAATATCACTGCCCACTCATTTATATGCAAACATATGGGGTCTCATTAATATGCCAATATCACAGAGATTTGCATGTACGTAATCTGAGGACATACTGCAGCAGGGCAGAGCCTTTGTGGGACAGTCCAACACAATCCAGGACTGTTGGTAGGTATGCTGAAATATTGTCTCAACAGTGGTGAAGAGAGGGGCAGAGTCACTGGGAGCTGCCTCTGATGGCTCCTCCAGATCGCAATATTTAATACAGTAGCACAATTGTGGAAAGACAAGCTTTTTGACAAAGTGAGACATTTAAAAATATTGTAACGCAAATACTATTATAATCACCTAAAACACTCCCCGAATGTATACTGTGCTTTCCTTTAAACACTTTTATACTGTCTTATTGTACAAAATTCACTGACAGGTCAGAAAACAAACTTGGAAAGTCCATGTGCCCATAAATGGCTGTGATCTGAGCTGTCAATGTACAGAGCCAATCAAACTGGCTCCGTACCTTGTGATCACTGTGAACCAATCACAGCCATCACAAGTGTAAACGATAGTAGTATTTACAAACATTTAGCCTATTCATAATGGGTAAAATACCCCTTCCCCCATTGTGAACAGGTTGAATGTTTCAAAACACAGCAGGAAAGAATTGGCAGATTGAAAGTAAAAATGGGTCGTCTTACAGAGCCACTGACCAGCAATGATAACAGGATTGTTTTTATTAAAGGGGAGGGGGAGGAGGATAAAGTGCCACTGACCACCAATGATTGTGGGATCGTTTCTTTTAGCCTGGGTTCACATATATGCGGTGCAGTATATCGCATGTGATTCGCACAGGAACCGCACCACATTCCTGTGCTAATCACATGCAATTTGTGTGCGGTGCAATTGGAGCCATACATTCTGTATGGCTCTAATCGCACCGCACCCACACCAAAAAGGTGAAGGACCCTTTTTTGGGTCTTTACTAGAATTGGATTCTGATGTGGTGCAGAATTCGCACAGAAAACGCTGCAAATTTTGCACCGCATCAGTGTGAACCAGGGCTGAGGTGGGAGATTTTAAGGTAAAGAACTGAAAGATGAATGTAAGCAAACTCAAATTTTTACTACTTTTTCCTTTATATAGTAGCCCTATACTATAGCACCCTCCAGTTGCTATGTCAATAGTGTATCCTTTCTGAGCTGCAGTATACTTACCTGTTCTGCAGCAACTCCAGTCCAGTCCCACGCTGAGCTGTTAGCGGCGGCTACTTTGAGTGTGCAGGAGAGACAGCTGACAATGTAAGCCCCATAGTAACTCAATGGGTGACATCACTTCCCAGGCATCACTTGTACACAGAGGACGCCGCTGGAGACTGGACCGTAACGGCTGCAGAACAGGTAAGTTTAGATATTTTTTCTTGTTCTTTACAGGGTTAGATAGATTAGGCTTAGAATGTGACTGAGAGTCTATAGTTAGGTTTTGCCTTTACTTCCACTTAATGCATTCTGTGTATTAATGTGTAGCACTACCCCCTTAGGAGTTGCTGAGTTTTGGATCCCCTAAAGTTCTGCACAGCCAGGCAACACACACTTTCATCCACACTTTGCATGCAGAGTCAATAAACAGTCCTTGAGCTTGGTTTTGTGATTTTTATTAGGGGTTAACTTGGAAAGGGTTGAGGGGTGTATGAGATGCCCAGAAAACTGCAAACTCCAAAGTTCTCTCATGTACCTCCTCAGACCCCAGAGGAATCCTCCTCTTCACCCAGCTGCACTGAGGGTATTCCCTGAGCAAGGGAGGCCAGAAGTTGCAAATATAGAACAGCAGTACTAGATGAGGAGCTAGTTGGGTTCTCCACCTGACTTTCCTCTCACCTTATCCAGCCCTGGGGGTGTAAGTTTACTCACACTGTCCTTCCTGTCAGCTTAAAGGTTGATGGCTGCCTTCAGGCCTTTCGCTGGGCTGGCTAGTTCCCTGCTGCTCAGGTTGTCCTCCCTTGGAGACAGTGACACAGTGGAGAAGCCCTTGTCTAGCACCTGCCTGTAGGTAGGCCCCTTCCCAGGCTCTGCACTCCAGCCTCTCCCTCCATCTTCCTCCCAGTCTCTGCTATATCTAAAGGTTGCCTTGGTCACCATGCCTAGCCCCCTGCCAGGGTATTTGCCAAGGTCCCTCAAGTATGTAGATCTGAACTTCCTCCCCTCCTTCAGAAAGCTCTCAGCTTTCTGGAGAGGTGGGTAGGCTCCAGAAGCTCTGACCTTCAGAACCTCCCTAGCCTGTCCTGAGGTAACCTCTCTCTCAGAGTGACTAATCCTAGGCTGCAGCTCAGCCTCTATTTAAAAAAAACTAGCTAGCTAACCTGGAGGTCGTTACAAATGTAAAAAAGCAGGTGCCTGTGTCCATCCCCCTCCCATAAATATTTACCTGAGTCCTGTATCAATCCAGCGCTGGGCTCATCTGCAGGTCTTTTCTCCTTTCTCTGCTCTCTCACAGGCTTGGCTGAGAGTAGCAGGAGCCATTGGCTTTACAACTGTTTTAAAAGTAAAAATAAATATTATTATACATGATTTATATAGCGCCAACAGTTTGCACAGCACTTTACAATATAAGGGAGACTGTACAATTACAATACATTTCAGTAGAGAAGGAATATGAGGGCCCTGCCCGTGGAGCTTACAATCTAAAGGAAGGGGGAGGTGATAGAAAAAGGTGATAGCTATGGGGGAGTGATCTGGTGGAGGTGATTCAAGTACAGTTCTTAGGTGGAGGTGGGGTAGGCTTCCCTGAATAAGTGAGTTTTCAAAGATCACCAAAAGGCAGACAGGGTGGGGGCTGACCAGACATACTGTGGTAGGGAGTTCCAGAGGATGGGAGAGGCTCTGGAGAAGTCCTGAAGGTGAGCTTTTTCTACAATATTCACCTTTAATCCAGAGCTACCCCGCAAAGTTATTTCTTCCACCACTACATGTTGCCACAGCAGGGTGGGTCTTTTTTTAAACGAAGATCTTCTTTCACAGACTAAACAAAGTTGATCAGGTACATAAATAACTTTAAAGCTTTAGTTTAGCTTAAAAAAAATTCTCTACAGCTTTAGTTACATTACTTACCTGTAATTAAGAATTTCCCAATATGTGCAAGCTGCTGGATTTTGTATAAATGTTCACTTCACTGCAGGGCTGCCCCATCCTCTTCCTGTTGCTGAACTTCCAGCACTGAGGGGGTTTACAGCTTCGAGTCTCCAGCCTCAGCTGCACTAAAGACAATCCGATGGGGAAATGCCCCCTCCTGCCTTCTCTTCCACTGAGAAAAGTTTGGATCATCTGTATTGTAACCCAGCCCAGGGACCAGAAGATGTTAACTCCCACAGCGTCTGAAGTTTAGCAGCAGGAAGAGGACAGGCAAATAATATAACTAAAGCTGTAGAGCAGGGGTCCTCAGACTACGGCCTGCCGAGGACATTTATCTGGCCCACCGAGTGTTTTGAAATATTTGGCATCCCCCTGCGTACTTTCACGGCGGCATCCCCTGCATACTTTCACTTTCATTCCACCAGCACCGCTCTGACTGACTCTGCCTCTCCCTCCCTCAGCTCCCTCATCTGCCCCTCGGCTCTGCCTTGGCTCCACCCCCAGTGATAGTACTGTGTGCTGGGGATGTAGATCCGGCCGGCGCGGTGAGTAAATGATAGAGGGGTGGTGTCTGTGATCTCTGGAGGGGCTGCCTGCAGTTCTCCCGTGCTGGGCAGTGACAGACAGCCGAGGAGAAGGACACTGATCAGACTGCATTGAATTGATGGACACTGGTGAGGCTGCATTAATGGACACTAATCATACTGCATTGATGGACACTGGTGAGGCTGCATTAATGGACACTGATTATACTGCATTGATGGGCACTGGTGAGGCTGCATTGATGGGCACTGATCAGACTGCATTGATGGGCACTGGTGAGGCTGCATTGTTGGGCACTGATCAGACTGCATTGATGGGCACTGGTGAGGCTGCATTGTTGGGCACTGGTGAGGCTGCATTGATGGGCACTGATCAGACTGCATTGATGGGCACTGGTGAAGCTGCATTGATGGGCACTGGTGAGGCTGCATTGATGGGCACTGATCAGACTGCATTGTTGGGCACTGGCGAGGCTGCATTGATGGGCACTGGTGAGGCTGCATTGATGAGCACTGATCAGACTGCAATGATGTGCAGTCTGTATGTCTCTGTGTGGGCAAAGTTATTTCTGGTATATTGTTTTTGTAGCACTATGTGTATATATATATATTGCCATTTTACTAATAGCAATTTTTTTTTTTTTTAAATATAGTTCGGTCCTTCAACGGTCTGAGGGACAGTGAACTGGCCCCCTGTTTAAAAAGTTTGAGGACCCCTGCTGTAGAGGAAAAAATGTTTTTTTTTTGTTTTGTTTTTTTAACTAAATTTCACCCTTTAATATATGCACATTTTCCTTTTTTTAATGACATTTCCACTTGAAACTTAATCAGAGCAGCAGTCATCCAATTCTAGACAAACCCAGTCTTCCCAACTCAGTGCATCAGTTACAAGGAGGAAGCAATTATATAAAATAACAATACTATACACATTAATTATTTATTTATAATGTGCCAACATCTGTGCTACCTTTACTCCATACATAAGTGTTAGTGTGGTATTATGCAGGATTATGTATAATGTTGGTTTTTGTTACAATACAACAATCAGGTCCTTGTGTCACGCTTTGTATGTAGAAAGAAAGTGAGGATCTAGCACCTAGCAACATTGTGCTGCGTAGAACATTATGCAAAGTGCCATTACTCATATAGAACAAACAAATGTTTTTAGCTGGCTGGAATATATTAAACTGGTGTAATCTTAAAGGGAACGCATTGTAATTGTAAACATAATTTGTGTCCTTAATATGGTCAGCATACATTTTTGTTTTTCAGGTAAATATGAAATATTGGAGGGACATACTAAATGGAATGGCAGAATAGGATGCCCATAGACTTTAACAGGGCAGTGGAATGCCCATAGACAATAATGGAAAAGAAGAGAATGCCCATAGGGAATAATGGAATACAAAATATAAATTCATTTGCAGGCAAATCTGAGTGAGTAGAAGCACTACACTGACATTTAAAACACATTGTTAGGCTCATTTTAATCCTCTGTTTATCCCCCAGTTAATCCTTTCACTGCCCTGTCACCAGTGTTGTCAGTACAGCGTACAGATTTTTTTTTTTACTGATCACTGTATTAGTGTCACAGGCGACTTCAGATAGTGTCCCTCCCAGATAGCGTTAGATTGCCGCCACAATATTACCTTGTTATTAAACTTTTTGATTGCCAGGAACACGCCCACATACACTATAAACTTCCATTGCTAGTGTAGCAGGCTCCTTGTACAAGAGGATTCAGAAGGAATCACATGATGAGCAGTCAGTCCTTTCTCTCTCTCTCTCTCCTATTTGTAAAACCTGGGCATTCTGCCAAGTTCATGACTCATCCACTACACAGCAAAGAACGCTGGGAGAGGGAGGAAGCAGGAAGTGAAGGGGAGAACAGGGAGACACGAGGCTGGAGGAAAGACAGGGACATGTGGAGCCCATCCAAGCAGAGGAGGAGGCACTACAGCACTCAGCGCGGATAGAGGGACCCTGCTGTGTGTTCAGAGTCTGGTGAGCTGTCCCACTGGAGAAAGTAAGACACACCATTTACACTTTGCATATAGACTGGGACATCCGCACCCCACTGCTGGGATCTCACCCATCCGGGGCCCTGTGCAAGCCGCAGATCCCCCTGCCTGCTTTGTCCCTCACCACCAGTGTAATTGAGACTGTCTACCCCGGGGACTGACACATACTGGGAGATTGCATCCTGCGACTGCTCCTGGTCTTGGGGTGCTTTGTGTTGCCTTTAGACACTGAGGTTGGACCCTCTCAGCCCAGAAACCTAGTGAAATTGGATGTAACCCACACCAGCTGAAACTCCAAAGAAGCCTTCAGCTGCTATTTACTTCATTGTAAGGACTAAACGTGCACCAACTAGAGCTCCACCGTTACAAGGACTAGAGTGGGGGAATCTGGCTTAGTAGCTTTATTAGAGGTACCTCTTTATTGCATTCTGTTCTGACTCTGAGGTGATTTTTGGCTAACGCCCCTCAGAAGCAGAATCATACACCGGTGTGGGTAATACATTTCATTGATAGAGCATAAGTAAGTTTATTTGTTTGATATCAGTTGTATTCTGCTTAAAGTGCGACTCTGCCATCCGGAGACTCTTGGCTGTGAAGCCCTCTAGTGGCAGACCAAATTTACTGCATTGCATAAAAGAAGAAAAGTAAGTTTTGAAGTTGAAAGGGGAACCCCACCCCTCTACACTGCATTTCATTCTCCATAAAATTGTTCTTGTTTCATTTAACCCTGTGTCAGCAAATTTCTTGGCGGGGTATTTGCTATTCATTACCAGTTGTGCCAGAGGGATTGGGTTTGCTTAGGGTTGGATCTATTGAGTGCAGGACCCATAATATATTCCAGCTTGTCCCAAGGGGCAGTGCTACACGTGGGGGCTCGTCCGGGATTCTTGCTGCTCAATTACCCAACAACCACTCAAGCAGTGCCCTATACCAAGTCCTAAGATGGACGTCGCGGCCGCGACCAAGTGGTGCAGCAGGGAAAATGCTTGCCCAGAACGGAGTGTAGTGGTCGAGTTCCCCAGAGAAATGGGGACCGAAGAACAGATTACCAAGATAGTGAATGCACTACCCACAGAGGGAAAGAAAACGTGGGTGATAGATGTGATACCCGCCTCAGACACCACCCTGGCATATGCCCTGCTAGAGTGGAAGAAGGGGATCCCTGACAGTTTCCAAGGAGCCAATATCCAAATAGAGGATGGGACAAGGCTCCAGTTACTTCAGTTGAACACCCCCGGGCCTAGTTGTGCAAGACCTGAGAGGGAAGAACCCCTGTCCCAGACACCTCTAGCCACCATAGGCCCGGAATTCCTCACTGCATTGGGGGACTTCATGTTAAAATGCCGCAAAGACCTTTCTCCATACACAGGGATGTATCGGAAGCTCCGATTCTTCTCGGGTAGGCAACCAATACCTACCGGGGAGGATGGCTTTGAAGAGTGGCTAGACCAAGCCATGCAAGCACTAAGTGAATGGGACATTCCTGAGGCCCACAAGAAACAGAGGATTACGGAGAGCCTAAGGGGCCCTGCATTGGAGGCCATTCGCAACCTAAAACTTAGCAAACAGGATTGCACTGCTCAGGGCTATCTAGATATTTTACAAGATGTATTTGGGCGTACTAAACAGGCTTCAGACCTCATCTATCAGCTAGAGCATACCTACCAAAATGAAGGGGAGAAACTCTCCAGTTACATGGGACGTCTAGACAAGATAATATACCAAATTCTGCTAAAAAGGGGAATAGGCCCTGAAAGAGTAGATGAGGTTCGGGCGCAACAAGTCCTACGGGGAGCCAGGCCCCTAGACCCCATTGCCATTCTATTACGAACTCGGCGAGATGGTGGTCTCCTGACCTATCCAGACTTGATCCGGACTGTGAGAGAGGAGGAAGCTATTTTGGATGACAAAGAGAGACAGTCAGACTCTGTTGTAGGGGTCCGGGTAGTCAATGTGGGAGGTGACACCCCTGAAGTTGAACTCCTTAAGACTCAGGTGTCCCAACTAATGGAGATGGTGACCTTACTAATGGCGGGACCGTCGGGTTTAGTGAGAGAGACGAGAGCAGTTTCTGAAAACCTGTCAGGAGCTGCCCCAACGCAAGCAACCAGTCCCACCATTCAAATGACCTGCTTTAATTGTGGAGGGACCGGACATGTCAGGAGAGTCTGTCCGAGCCCCAGGAAGCCTGAAGCTAAGCGCCAAAAACCGGCGGAAAACTTCAGAGGGCCCTGGTGAAGGAGCAACCCAGGGACCCCACCACCGCAGCTAGCTCCACTCAACCAAGTAAAAGGGGGGTGAGGAGAAAATCTGGCCCTATCCAGAAGGACCCCACCATCCCTTACAAACAGCCTAGGGAAAATGCCACTTCACCTCAGGGAGTCAGTGCACACCTCAAACCTGGGAGTCAACCACGGCTTAGGCCGAGCCAAAACTCCCCCAGGAGGAGAGTAAGGATAAGAACTGCAGAACAGAAGAAGACGGCTACCTGTTCACCACTCCCTGAGAATTTAGTGGGACCCTCCCCTGTCGTCCCGATTCAGGTAGAAGGGATTTATACCAGGGCTCTTCTGGACACCGGAGCCCAAGTAACCCTTCTGTACCGAGACTTCTATGACAAGCATCTGAAGCATTTGCCCTTGCAGAAGCTGGAAAATCTGGAAATATGGGGCATAGGAACCCAGAAGTTTCCCTATGATGGTTATCTATCGGTCAGACTAACTTTTGATCCTTCCATGACAGGGAAGGCTGAGACTTTCGAAGCCTTAGCCGTCATCTGTCCCCGGCGGCCTGGGGCCAATGGGAGTCCCCTAATCATAGGGACCAACACCAATCTTGTCAGAAGGCTGCTGGCGCCATTGGTCGAAGAGCCCAATGATCAACCCACTTCTGTACATCCCATGCTGAGGCAAGCATATCAGCGCCTGGTACAAGAGAGGAGAGCCCCAGCAGAAAGAATAGGGAAGATATGGCGCCTGGATCAACATGAGAAGGTACTACAACCCGGAGAGGTGGCATGTTTACAGGCATCAGTCAAATTGACCTGGAAGCAGCCAGGCCCCTTCATTGTCCTTGAGGCTGGTGGCTGTGAAGAGAACACAGGAGTGGAGATCCTCCCGGAGGTAGTGTCAACAAAAGCGCTACGGAGGAGCCATGGAAAGGTTTCGGTCAGTGTTCATAATCCAACTGCTGCCCCAGTGAAAATCCCAGCTCGGGTGCTGTTAGGACATGTGGATCCTGCAACCCCAATCTTGCCCACTGAGCTAGGGGACGGAAGAGAGAAAGAAATCCCTGTGGATGCGTTTTACCCAAGGAACACCCCCCTTTCCCCGGAATGGAGAGAGAGAGCGAAGAATCAACTCCTAAGGTGGCGGGCTGCATTCTCCAGAAGTGAGTTCGATGTGGGGTGTGCAGAGAGTGCCCATCATCGGATCCGGCTTCGAGAAGACGCCCCATTCAGGGAAAGGGTTCGACGAGTTCCATTGGGAGATTTGGAAGACCTGCGTGAGCAATTAGCAGAGTTGAAGAGGACAGGCATCATCAGAGAGTCCCGAAGCCCATACGCCTCTCCGATAGTGATGGTCCGGAAGAAGAACGGATCTTTAAGATTGTGCATCGACTACCGGACGCTAAACCGAAGAACTGTTCCTGATCAGTATACCACCCCCAGGATAGAGGATGCTTTGCAAAGCCTATCAGGGGCAAAGTGGTTCAGTGTGCTGGACCTGAAGAATGGGTATTACCAGATCCCCATGCACTCGGAAGACCGAGAAAAGACCGCGTTCATAACCCCAATAGGGTTCTTTGAATTTGACCGGATGCCTCAAGGTTTGTGCAACTCTCCAGCCACCTTTCAAAGGCTGATGGAGAAGACGGTGGGTGACATGAATTTAATTGAAGTACTGGTATACTTGGACGACATCATTGTGTTCGGGAAGACCCTGGAGGAACATGAGGAGAGATTGGAGAAGGTGCTCAAGAGACTTCATGATGAGGGACTGAAGTTGTCTTTGGAGAAGTGCCAGTTTTACCAACCCTCGGTCAATTACCTGGGTCATATCGTATCTGCCGATGGAGTGGCCACTGACCCCAAGAAGCTGGAAGCTGTCACCTCATGGCCGAGGCCCACAAATGTCACAGAGCTCAGATCTTTCCTGGGGTTTTGCTCCTATTATCGCAGATTCGTCCAGGGCTTTGCTCGGATAGCCCGCCCACTCAATGAACTGCTCAGAAACGAAGAAGACAATGATGATGCAGATCTTTCTAGACCTGCGAAGCCAGCAGTGGGACCCAGGAGGCCTAGGGAATCTATTCAAGGACAATGGACAACCCAGTGTGAAGAGGCCTTTGAACAGCTGAAAAAGAGTCTAACCACCGCCCCAATCCTGGCCTATGCAGACCCAGCCAAGCCGTATGAATTGCATGTGGATGCAAGTAGAGATGGGTTAGGGGGAGTCCTCTATCAAGAACAGAATGGATGCTTGCGACCTGTGGCTTATGTGAGCCAGGGTTTGGCGTCCGCTGAGAAGAACTACCCCACCCACAAGCTTGAATTCTTGGCCTTGAAGTGGGCAGTAGTGGACAAACTTCGAGATTACCTATATGGAGCAGAATTCATGATAAAAACAGATAATAACCCCCTCACATACATTCTCACTACAGCTAAGCTGGATGCTACTGGCCACAGGTGGTTAGCTTCCTTATCGGAGTTCACTTTCAGCCTCAGTTATCGGCCAGGGATTGGGAATAGGGATGCAGATGCCTTATCCCGAAGACCTCACTGTTCCAAGGATTCCCCAGAAGAGTGGACTCAGGTGCCCTCTGAAGGGGTACGAGCCTTATGCCAAGGAGTGGAACACCGAACAAGAGGTGGGTCCAGGGCAGAAGACATTGGGATTTCGGCGTCTGGCGTTCCCAGGTGTTATTGCAATGTCACCCAGGTTGGGGGTGAAGGTCTGCCCAAGCTTTCCAGGAAGGATCTGCGAAGAGATCAGTTGGAAGACCCCCTCTGCGGCCTAGTATTGAAGGCTTTAGAAAGCAAAAGCCCTGATTTGCTTTTTACATCGTCAAGGGAGGCCCGGCGGCTACATCGTGAGTGGGATCGGCTACAGTTACGCCACGGAGTGGTCTACCGAAGGGGCCCCTCTGATGATCCTGAAGAGAAATGGCAGCTATTTTTGCCCGCAAAACACAGAGAAACGGTGCTGGCCGCTCTCCATGATGACCATGGCCATCTGGGACCAGAAAGAACCTTTTGTTTGGTAAGAGACCGCTTCTACTGGCCCTGCATGCGGACAGAAGTTGAAAGTTACTGTCACTCCTGCATCCGATGTATTCAGAGGAAGACTCTGCCTCAACGAGCTGCCCCAATGGGCCACCTTCAAAGTCAGGGACCCATGGAGTTGGTGTGCATTGACTTCCTGTGCCTGGAGTCGGATCAGAGTGGACAGGGAAATATCCTGGTAGTGGCTGACCATTTTACCAGGTATGCCCAGGCTTTTCCTGCTAGAGATCAGTTAGCATCAACTGTGGCACAGATTTTAGTAGAAAGGTTCTTTGTGCATTACGGACTACCACAACGTATCCACTCAGACCAAGGGAGAGATTTTGAGAGCAATCTCATCAAGAGACTCTTGAGTCTACTAGGCATACAAAAGTCGAGGACTACTCCATACCATCCTCAGGGAGATCCTCAGCCAGAGAGATTCAATCGTACCCTCCTGAATATGCTCGGGACTTTGACTTCGGTGCAAAAGCAACACTGGAGTAAGCATGTAGCAGCCATCGTACATGCCTACAATAGCACTGCCAACGACGCTACAGGATACTCTCCTTACCGGCTGATGTTCGGCCGGGAAGCCCGACTGCCAGTAGACTTGGCTTTTGGAACCTCTGTAGACCATACCTCTGCAGCTTCCCATAGAGGATATGTGGACCGCCTAAGGAAAAGCCTGAAGATTGCTTATGAGAAGGCTCAAGCCACCTCAGACGCCAGGGGACAGAGAAACAAAGAGAACTTTGATCTCAGAGTGCGAGTACAGGACTTACAATCTGGAGACAGAGTCTTACTGAGAAATCTGGGTATCCCTGGAAAACACAAGTTGGCGGATAGGTGGCGATCAGAGCCCTATGTCATCTGCAAACAATTGCCTGGATTGCCAGTTTACCAGATTCGACCGGAAAAGGGTGTTGGCCCACTCAAAACCTGGCACCGCAACCACCTTTTGCCTTTGTCAGATGCAGTCCGTCTACCATCACAATCTGATCCACAGTCTACCCCCTCAACTTCTCAGAGGACTAGACCTGTGACCAGGTCACAACCCACACCACCTCCTGCAGATGAAGAGGACAGTGAGAGTGAGGAGGTAGGGACAGATTTGCTGTGGCCATCTGACATTTCCGAACCCACCATTCCTTCTTCCACTGGAGTGACTGACGTAGTTCCTCTTAGGCCAGAGGCTCCTGAATTTGTGCCTCAGGCCCAACCTGCAGAAGACTTGCAAGAACCTGAAGACTGGTGGTCCATTGTTGATGAGGGAGAAGATGTGGAGGAAGCTGAACTGGGAGAGACAGAGAGCGTCCAGCAAGAAGCGAGGGTTGATGAGTCAGTAGTGTCAGAACCAACATCGGAAGCAACGCCAGAACCATTGCTAGAGCCCAGAGAACAGAGAGAGCGTAGAGTTATTCAACCCCCAAAGAGACTGACATATGATGTGTTGGGTGAAAACTCTGAGGAAGTAGTACATGCTTCTCAAAGGATTCTCGTGACGTCTGGTTCTCCTACAGCAGTTTCGGTAGAGAACAGCCCCAACTCACCCCCTGGCACATCTGGTTGGGCCATTCCCATTAGTGTGGCCTATGGGCAGGACAACCCTCACTCTGCTACATGGTGGGAGGTTCCTCTGCCAGATTCTTATGCAAGTGTGAATATTTTAATTTCCTGTGTGTACTAACTTTGCTTTTTCTCTGCGTGTATATAAAAAGCATGTAACAGGTTGCTTTTACTGCTGTTTTTGGAGGACCAAATCTTCTCGAGTGGGGGGAGTGTGTAGCAGGCTCCTTGTACAAGAGGATTCAGAAGGAATCACATGATGAGCAGTCAGTCCTTTCTCTCTCTCCTATTTGTAAAACCTGGGCATTCTGCCAAGTTCATGACTCATCCACTACACAGCAAAGAACGCTGGGAGGGGGAGGAAGCAGGAAGTGAAGGGGAGAACAGGGAGACACGAGGCTGGAGGAAAGACAGGGACATGTGGAGCCCGTCCAAGCAGAGGAGGAGGCACTACAGCACCCAGCGCGGATAGAGGGACCCTGCTGTGTGTTCAGAGTCTGGTGAGCTGTCCCACTGGAGAAAGTAAGACACACCATTTACACTTTGCATATAGACTGGGACATCCACACCCCACTGCTGGGATCTCACCCATCCGGGGCCCTGTGCAAGCCACAGATCCCCCTGCCTGCTTTGCCCCTCACCACCAGTGTAATTGAGACTGTCTGCCCCGGGGACTGACACATACTGGGAGATTGCATCCTGCGACTGCCCCTGGTCTTGGGGTGCTTTGTGTTGCCTTTAGACACTGAGGTTGGACCCTCTCAGCCCAGAAACCTAGTGAAATTGGATGTAACCCACACCAGCTGAAACTCCAAAGAAGCCTTCAGCTGCTATTTACTTCATTGTAAGGACTAAACGTGCACCAACTAGAGCTCCACCGTTACAAGGACTAGAGTGGGGGAATCTGGCTTAGTAGCTTTATTAGAGGTACCTCTTTATTGCATTCTGTTCTGACTCTGAGGTGATTTTTGGCTAACGCCCCTCAGAAGCAGAATCATACACCGGTGTGGGTAATACATTTCATTGATAGAGCATAAGTAAGTTTATTTGTTTGATATCAGTTGTATTCTGCTTAAAGTGCGGCTCTGCCAGCCGGAGACTCTTGGCTATGAAGCCCTCTAGTGGCAGACCAAATTTACTGCATTGCATAAAAGAAGAAAAGTAAGTTTTGAAGTTGAAAGGGGAACCCCACCCCTCTACACTGCATTTCATTCTCCATAAAATTGTTCTTGTTTCATTTAACCCTGTGTCAGCAAATTTCTTGGCGGGGTATTTGCTATTCATTACCAGTTGTGCCAGAGGGATTGGGTTTGCTTAGGGTTGGATCTATTGAGCGCAGGACCCATAATATATTCCAGCTTGTCCCAAGGGGCAGTGCTACACTAGTATAGTGTCTGAACGGATCAATATCTTTGATCAGATCAGCACTATACCAACGTTCACATTAATATAGTGTCCCCAAAAATGCAGCGTTAGCAGGGCCAGCACCTGTGTTTAGCCCCTCTGACCCCCCCCCCCTCCCTAGAAAGTACAGTGTCAGTAGATCACTTTCACATGATACATTGCACACAAAACTGCATGGTAAGCAACATAAGGCTTGATCTCTGCTAGCACTAGCAGGTAAAAGTTTTTTGTAGCCGTTCAAGCAGTCTCTGACAGCCAGGTGCTCTTTTTCCCGTGAGTCACACTAGGTACTTATAAATTTAGTGGTCAAAATGTCCAACGAAAGGTACTCTAGTCTGGAGACAGAAATCCGGAAGACAGAGGAGGAAAACACAGAGAGCGGAGAGGACGGGCCCGGGGAAGATGAGTTGCATCTAACCCTCCCCAGGATCCCAGGTGACCATCCCAGGGCCCAGAGCAGAGAGTTCCGTTACCAGATCAAAGCGCAGCTAACCTTTAGAGGGGACCTCTGATTGACATCAAACTGCCCAGATCCATTGAGGAGGTTTTTCATACCAGGCTGCGTCCGGTTCTACTAAAGAGGGGACCTCTGGCTGATATATGTAACAAATGCGCATTTAAATTGCGCTTCTGGTGAGTGTGCAATTTTACTATTCACCTTCACGTCACCGGATCATTTACTGGGATAATTAGAGTCACCTATCTGGATTATCTACACCAAAATTGATCTTCTGATTATCACTTACCATTATAGTATTGTGTGCAGTCCCTTTTTGGGACAATATAGAATCTTATCATTTACTTGGATATCATTTTACTTGGACATCTTTTTATTGATGAATTGATCATAGCCACATGCGTGGTTTCATTCTTAATACCGTCACCTTATTTAGCACTGTACTACGTGGTTTATTATGTGGTTACATTGCTACACGTTTTTGCAGTTTTATTGATTTTAGCACTGCATTCCAATCTCGTGCAGGTATACGTTTATACGTTCATATTAGTAATTTTATACGTTTATACCAATTTACAAATTTTAGCGCTGCACTACGTTTTATTACTCTAGTGAATAGGCCTACAGGATTCTGAGTATGTCAGATGAGAGCAAAGGGGAAGCCTCACTGACAGAATCAGGCTCAGAATATGAACCTATAGAGAGCAGCGGCACGCTGACTGATAGCTCAGATGATGGAGTAGAGGTCCCTGCTAAGGTGAGGCATACCTGACCCCATTCCCAGGTTGCTGAGGTGTTAGAATTGCATGATGATTCTCATATGCACCAGAGTGCCAGTACTAGTGTCACACTAACTTTTGGTGAACTAGCGAGCACTAGGTGCCTAGTTCATCCTGGTCTTATACATACCAGCACTACAGTATCACTTGGTGACATGGCGAGTCCCATAAATGCAGTACAAACTGGTGTGGTGGCTAACATAAGTAGTGTCCCACAGCCACCAAGAATTCAAACACAGGCCTGTAGATCCCAAATGTGCTAGCAAATCCTGAATGGCAGCCCACAACTTCTGCAGCATCCGTACTTCACCCATTCACTGCCCAACCTGGAATTCAGATGGAAATAGCAAATGTAACTACTCCCCTTGATATTTTTGGAGCTGTTTTTCACAGATGATTTACATAATTTGACTGTGGATGAAAGCAATTTATACGCACAACAATATATTGCCACCAACCCAAATTCAAACCTTGCCAGACCATTTGCATGGAAACCTATTACGATTTCTGAATTTAAAGTTTTTTTGGGCCAAACCCTCAACATGGGCATTACTAAAAAGAATGAGTTGCGATCATATTGGTCCACAGACCCTATTCATCCTATGGCCGTGTTCTCTGCTGCCATGGCCATGCATAGTTATAAGAATATAATGCAATTTATGCATTTCAATGACAATACATTGTCCCCGGCGTGACCCTGAATATGATAGGCTCCTCAAAATTCAGCCCCTCCTAAATCACCTTAACCAGAAATTTGCAGTTGTGCATATGCCCCAGCAAGACATCTGTGTTGATGAGTCCCTCATTTTTTCTGGCTGCCTTTTATTCAGACAGTTTCTCCCCAGCAAGTATGCCAGATATGGGGTCAAAATGTACAAGTTCTGTGAACAACAGGCAACAGGCTATATATGTTATTTTTGGATTTACGAAGGAAAAGATAGTAATGTGGAGCCCCCCGGATGCCCAGACTACATCGAGAGCAGTTGCAAGATAGTTTGGGACTTGGAGTCACCTTTTTTTCCATGTGAGGTATCACTTATATGTGGACAATTTTTATACAAGCGTGCCACTATGTAGTCATTTGTACAATCTTGGGATTGGCTCATGTGACACCGTGTGACCTAATCACTGGAGCTTCCCCCAACGGCTTGTAAACACCTGACTTAGAAAGGGGAAGAAAGCCTGCTTGAAAAATGATGAATTGCTCGCAGTGAAGTGGAAGGACAGATGGGATGTTTTCATTATATCTTCCATTCACGCAGACACGACTATTCAAATTTGCATGGCAACTGGTGTTGCTGAGAAGCCCCTCTGTGTCCACGACTATAACCTTAACATGAGAGGACTGGACTTCAACGACCAGAATATATTTATTTCAATTAGCTCTGTACACCGCTTTTGTGCTTTACAAAGCAACTGGACAAAGTGGACCTTTTCTAAAATTTCAGGAAGAGATCACGGTCCTTTTGTAGAAGGTGATATGGCCCAATCCCCAAATCCAGATGCAGTAGGCCGGCTCCATGAGAGGCAGTTTTCTGATGCGATTCCTGGTACCCCAACCCAAAAGTCACCCCAAAAAATGTGTCTGTAAAATATGTCACAACTTTTTTTGTCCCTCCTGTCCTGGCCAACCTGGTCTCTGCCTCAAGGACTTCTTCTGTCACTACCACACTCCAGTGGAGTATTAGTATAGAGTACAGCATGGCACAGTCTAGGTACAGATTTACACAGGGTCATGAAAGATGTTAGGCAGTCAGGAAACTGGCAATTTCATTTTGAGAGACCCTAAAATCAGTCTGGTGTACAGTTTACAGTTTAAGTTAAAAAAAAATTGAGTTAAGTAAAAAAAAAGAGGGGTGTTTACTTTCCCAAAGGGGTCATTTGGGGGGATGCCATCTTGGCATTTCAGGGTCTCCGAAACTGTGACAGGTATTGAAATTAGAAAATTATGCACCTTCAGGCTTTCAAAGGGGTCATTGGATTGTGGGCTCCTGTATGCAACTAGGCTCTCAAAAAGTCCCACACATGTGGTATTCTCATACTCAGGAGAGGTAGCAGAATATATTTTGAAGTGTAATTCCAAATATACCCATGGCATGTGTGAGCAATATACCATTTAAATTGCAACTTGTGTAAAAAAAACCAAAACTTTTTTTTTGTAATTTTCCAAAAACTTGTGGAAAAAAAAATCCTTCATGGACTCAATATGCCTCTCAGCAAATAGCTTAGGGTTTCCGAAAAGAGGTCATTTGAGGGGTGATTGTACTGCCCTGGCATTTTGATAGACCGTCAGAAAGTAAAAGCTGCCTAAATTCCAGTAGCTATACCATCATTTGTAAACGCTACAACTTTGACACAAACCAATTAATATACACTTATTGCAATTTTTTTTACCAAAGACATGTAGCAGAATACATTCTGGGGGGGGGGGGGGGGTAGCCATGGGGGAGCATTCAGGAGCCCAGAGCAGCAGGAGATAGATGGGAGGGGCTGTCGGTGACATAGAGGAACCGGACCATGCATTTTCTCCTGCTGCCTGTAGAAGGGAGAGGAGGAGAAGCAGGCATTCAGTGTCTTCAGGAGAGAAATGCATGGTCCGGTTCCTTTATGCGCCCCCAGGTGACCCCAGCCCACCGAGCAAATGCCCAGTGTGCCCTATGGCCAATCCGGGCCTGCCATAAAGTATAATGGGAAGCAAATTATGAATTTATTTGCAGACAAATCTGTGTCATGTAGCAATTTAACCTTTTTCACAGTTTTTCACAACCTTTTCCCCAAGTAGAGTAGCAGATTGTAAAATTGAAATTAACTTGGGTTATAGCAGTTTTCTAGGGAAAGACAAAGGTAAATAACACAATGGAATGCCAATAGGATACAGTGTATTCAGAAAGTATTCACAGCGCTTAACTTTTGCCACATTGTATTGTGCTACAGTCTTATTCCAAAATGGATTAAATTCATGTTTTTCCTCAACATTCTACAAACAATACCCCATAAAAAAATACATGTACATAAGTATTCACAGCCTTTGCCATGACACTCAAAATTGAGCTCTGGTGCATCCTGTTCCCACTGATCATCCTTGAGATGTTTCCACAACTTGATTGGAGTCCACCTGTAGAAAATTCAGTTGACTGGACATGATTAGGAAAGGCATAAAGCTGTCTATATAAGGTCCCACAGTTAACAGTGCATGTCAGAGCACAAACCAAGCCATGAAGTCCAAGGAATTGTCCATAGACCTCCAAGACAGGATTGTATCAAGGAACAGATCTGGGGAAGGGTACAGAAAAATTTCTGCAGCAATGAAGGTCCCAGTGAGCACAGTGGCCTCCTTCATCCGTAAATGGAAGAAGTTTGGAACCACCAGGAAACTTCCTAGAGCGGGCTGCCTGACCAAAATGAGAGATCAAGGGCCTTAGCCAGGGAGGTAACCAAGCACCCGATGGTCAATCTGAAAGAGCTCCAGCGTTTCTCTGTGGAGAGAGGAGAACCTTCCAGAAGAACAACCATCTCTGCAGCACTCCACGAATCAGACCTGTATGGTAGAGTGGCCAGACGGAAGCCACTCCTCAGTAAAAGGCAAATGGCAGCCCATCTGGAGCTTGCCAAAAGGCACCTGAGGGACTCTCAAACCATGAGAAACAAAACTCTCTGGTCTGATGAAACAAAGATTGAACTCTTTGGCCTGAATGTCAAACTTCGTATCTGGAGGAAATCAGGCACCGCTCATCACCTGGCCAATACCATCCCTACAGTGAAGCATGGTGGTGGCAGCATCATGCTGTGGGTATGTTTTTCAGCGGCAGAACCTGGCAGATTAGTCGGGATCAAATGAAAGATGAATGCAGCAATGTACAGAGTCATCCTTGATGAAAACCTGTTCCAGAACGTTCTGGACCTTAGACTGGGGTGACAATTCATCTTTCAACAGGACAACGACCCTAAGCACACAGCCCACATAATAAAGGAGTGGCTATGGGCCAACTCTGTCAATGTCCTGGAGTGGCTCAGCCTGGAGCCCAGACTTTAACCCAATTGAACATCTCTGGAGAGATCTGAAAATGGCTGTGCACTGACGCTCCCAATCCAACTTGATGGAGCTTGAGAGGTACTGCATGGGAGAAATTGCCCAAAAATAGGTGTGCCAAGCTTGTAGCATCATATTCAAAATGACTTGAGGCTGTAATTGGTGCTAAAGGTGCTTCAACAAAGTATTGAGCAAAGGCTGTGAATACTTATGTACATGTTTTTTTTTTTTTCATTTTTTATTTTTAATTAATTGCAAAGATTTCAAAACTAGCTTCTTTCAGGTTGTCATTAAGGGGTATTGTTTGTAGAATGTTGAGGAAAAAAATGAATCTAACCCATTTTGGAATGAGGCTGTAACATAACAAAATGTGGCAAAAGTTAAGCGCTGTGAATACTTTCTGGATGCACCGTATAATGGGAAGTAAGATGTGACTTGACATCAGAACCATTAGACATCTCAAATAAATCCTTAGCCGACATATTCTACAAGAAAACAATAATAATCCCAATTAATCTCAATTTTAAACATCACCACTGAACTTGGAGAGTATGTCTGCTAAAGATTTATTTGGTATGTCTAATGCCTCTGATGTCAAGTCACATTTTATTTCCCATTATATTTCCCATTGGTTGAAAAAGGACAGTTATTTTTGACAGTTGAAAAACTAAAAAAAAGTTTGGGTTATACTAAAAAAAAACTAAAAAAAGTTTGTGGTAAAGTATATCTGAACCTGTCATAAGGGAATAATATAGGCTGCCATTTCTGACCTCCTTCTGAAAATGCTGTGTTTTTTAATGCTCATAAGCCTTTTACCTGAAACAAAGTAATACGTAATGAAAAATTGAATTCTTTATTGTATGTGTTCCATGTCATTCGCTCAGAAGATAATGAGGCCAGCACATAGGCATGACAGGTGTCCGTAAAGCATATCTCTATTTAAAATGTAAAACCGTATATTAACTTCTGCATTTTATTGAATGAATTCTAGCCTACTTCTAATAGTCTGAAGTTTGTAAACCTACTTTTTGAAGATCCCCACACTGCTTTGAGAGTAGGCACTGCTGTGTGTCACATTTCACAGAGCCTGCCTTCTGAACTACAGAGGTTCTGGGAGGAGGAGTTTCAGGAGGCGGAGTCAGTACAGGAATCACTGCTTGCCGGCAGCAAGGTACCATGGGGTATGTAGTTCTTAGAAATGGAAAGTAAACAGCAAAAGAGAAGCTGTAAAGCAGCCTTATCCAATCCCTGGCCTAGGGGCCACATGCGGCCAAAGGGGGTTATGAAGGCGTCTTGTCACAAAATCGTAAGCTTGCGTAAAAAAGTTGATTTTTGGGGGGGCAAATGTTTTGTGATAACGTGTTTGCACTTAGAGAGCACATCCTGCCAAAGATAATTTTGACAGCAACTCTTTATTGGACTTTTATATGTTTTATCTTTCCAAAGAAAAATTTCCCACTCCTCACAATCACGCCTTATTCATGTCATACCAGGACCAAATACTGTATATCTGAATTGAGTTAATTGAGAATTGCTACTACATTCATCAAACCAGATATTGATGTGTTAGTTTATCAAAACCGTGTCAAATATTTCACTAGTTTTTTTGTTGCTCTCTCTTACTTTTAAGCCGCATGCACACTGAGCATTTTAAAAATGTTGCTAGCATAAGCTGTATAAAGTTATGTTAAAAATGTGGGTTTTGCCGTGTTTTTGCATTACCATTTAGCCATGTTTTTCCACGTTAGTTTATTAGCACAAAAAAATTTTTGCTCAAAAAATTGAAACCCACTTGTTCTGAGGTTTTTTTCCCAGCCAAAAAACGCTGATTAACCTCCCTGGCGGTAATCCTGAGTGTAGCTCGGGGTTAACTTTCATTAACAGAAGCGGTAACCCCAAGCGATCCTTCGAGCGCTTACCTTGTCCTTATGTCCTCCTGCTGCATTCCCAGCCATGTCCTCTGGCCAATGCTGGCATCCGTCTGCTGGGTTCCGTTCTCTGTGAGCGTCGGGACGTACGGGGGTCGGAACCGGCAGGAAATTCAAAAAAGTTACAATGTGACACACACACAATACATTGTAATATATTAGTATTACAATACTGTATCAATCTATTTCACCTCAAATTTGTCCCTAGTGTTTTGTCCGGTGCCCTGCTTGCACTTTGACCGTTCTTTCTGCCTGGAAACTTGAGAACGTCCATGGCATCCAAAAAGCGTCCCTGTATGCCAAAAGCGGTTTTGGACCAGCTAGAAGATAGCGACAGTGAATTAGAATCACTTGCAGAATTGAGCGATAGTGATTTGTGGGGAAATTTGTCATCAGACACTGAAAGTGAGGACAGCGACGATTCTGTGACTGAGCTAAGTGATGTGCGAGCTTGGTGCGCTATTGACTGTGGTACGGATCAGGCAGCGCCCCCAAGATTCCCATTTACTGGAGCACCTGGTATGAAGGTAAACGTCGAACATGACAACCCCTTGGCATACTTACAATTATTTCTGACCGAAGTGGTTATTGAAAAAATTGTTAGAGACAAGCCGGTACCATGAACAACAATTGGCTACTCTGCATCTGAGGTTTTCAAGAAGCAGAAAGTGGGAACCAGTGACCAAAGATAACATTTGGAAATTTCTCGGCCTAATAATACTTCAGGGAGTAGTGGGGAAACCCCTGCAGAAGTGGTATTGGACAAACAATAAATTACTTGCCACTCCATTCTTTGGCACGGTCATGTCAGAGTACAGATTTTCCCTGATCATGAGATTTTTACACTTTGAAAACAACAAAAAATTTGACAAAAATACTGATCCTGCACCAAAACTAAAGAAAATTTGGGAAGCATCTCAAGTGATTCTAAAGAATTTCCAACAGAGCTATGTGCCAGAAAGCGATATTAGCATAGATGAAAATCTAATGGCCTACAAGGGAGGGCTCAGCTGGGTGCAATACATTGCATCAAAGAGAGCACGATTTGGCGTAAAATCCTACATGCTATGCGAATCGTCAACAGGCTACATTTGCTATGCGAACCGTCAACTGGCTACATTTGGTATTCAGTGATATGCACTGGAAAAGGAACTAAATTCAATCCAAAATACAGCAACTATGGAATGGCAACATCTTCCGTTCTTTCACTAACTGAGCCATTGCTAAATCAGGGCTATTGCATAACAACCCACAATGTTTATACGTCTCCTGAACTTTGAGTTTCTTCTACAAAACAAAACCAATGCCTATGGAACTGTTAGGGCTAAATGGCGCGACATGCCGCCAATGTTTGGCAATAAGAAGCTGAAGACTGGAGAAATAATTGCCTGGCAGAAAGGCAAAATGATGGCACTGCGATGGCGTGACAAGAAAGATGTGTGCCTAATGAGTTTAATTCATAATACCTCCACTGTTATGGTACGCACAAAAGGTGGGACAGAAATCATGAAGCCACAAGTAGTGATAGACTACAATAACACCATGGAAGGTGATGACACACCTGGCCAAGCAATGACATTCTACCCAGCAATGAGGAAACAGCTAAAAAGGTACTACAAGAAGATCTTCAGGCATCTTCTTGAGCAATGCTTTTGGAATGCCTACATTCTGCTAAAAAAAAAGTGACAAGCCTGTGATTCATTCGGACTTCATTTGGAAAATTGCCGAACGTGTCTTTATAAACCACCAAACACCATCAACGGCTGTGAATAGAGGTCATCGTGCTGTTGGCGTTGTCAACACAGAACGCCTGACTGGTCGACACTTCATGGACTACATCCCACCAACCGAGAAAAAGTCAGCACCTACTAGGATGTGCATGGTTTGTTGCTCAAAGCGAGATGGAAAGGAAGCGTGGAAAGGAAACCAAGTTCCATTGTCCTGATTGTGACATCGGACTTTGTGCAGTTCCATGTTTCAAAATTTTTCATACCCGGGAGGTTTACTAAACCAATATGTAGTGTCTAGTAATATTGCACCCTTGTTTGAACAAATGTCAATGTTTTTGGTTTGATTTCATTAATGAATTAAATTTATTATTAGAATATTATTTTTTATAATTATTTATTATATTATAATTTATGATTTTGTGTTTCAAACTTTATCATACCCGGGATGTTTACTAGACTCTTGTTTGGACAGATTTGAGTGAGTTAATCCTAAACCTACAATATAAACAACAAATTTCCATGCAAAACAATGTACCGCTTTGGATTAAAAAATACTGACATAATCAGACCGCCAGGGAGGTTAAAGCCTATGTGTACATGGACACATAAGATAACATGCTGGGGAGTTTACTGGCTGTAGGAAAAAAACTCCAGAAGCCAAAAACAACAGCTGTAAAAACACCCATTGTGCATGAGACATTATAATAAAAAATACTACAAAAAGTGAAGTTTTATTACTCAGGTACATTATTGGTGATCATTACCTTGTGAACTGCCCGCCTTTTGCTGCTCATTAGCTATCCTTATATTTTATATTGTGTATTTTAAGTGTGGCCCCAAGACAAATCCTCTTCTTCCAATGTGGCCCAGGAAAGTCAAAAGGTTGGACACCCATGCCGTAAAACATGCAGGGAATCCAGGAACTTGTAGAAAGACGGCCAGCAGACAGAAGGACTTAGAACATGAAAGATTTTCCGAGTAAGCTTGTATTGAATTATTGAATTGTCATAAATAAGTATTGTTTGTATTGCCATTACAATGCTATGAAATTAAAGTGTATGCTGAGACCATAGAACTCCAAACTTTGTATTGTGGCACAGCAAAAATTACCCCCCTGTTGCACTCGGCAGGCAATACCGCCACTGAACATGACATATTCATTTGAATGGGGCCATGTTGCAACCACGAGCTAAATACTAGGCTCACGGTTGCAGCGCAGTATTCCCATTCACCTGTCAAGAAAAAAAAAAAAAATCCGTCATTCAGGAGGTAGCAGTATTGTTTTCTGAATGCCTGGCAGCCACACCTGCGTGCCTCTGTGATGAAAGATCAACCGCATATTGTCATTGACAGAGGAGTAAACAAACCTTTTCTTTCATAATAGGCAGAGTTTGTGCAGTTACAAAAAAAAACTGACTTCCAAAAAAATACACATTTAAAAAATGTTTCCATATATTTTCCAAAATATATTTTAGGGTCTGGGTTTATTTTTATGTAATGTTAAAAGGAATGTGATGTTTCAATATTTTAGTGTGGCCTGTGGGTCATTAACCTTTGTAAATAGCTCAGTGCTAGATATGGGACTGACACACCGTTACCATGGCAGCGGAATGGCTCAGTCTGTCTCTTGCCCTGCAGGCAGGATGCTAATAGATGGAGCTCTAACCACAATCATTGATGATGTCAGCCTGTAATACGCAGCTGTCAAACCTCCAGTCTCATAAAGAAATGATAATGCTTAGAGAGTCAACAAGCCATGCATTTAGGCCTCATTCACACAGGATTCTATTGCAAGCTGTGTCAAGAATCCAGTGGATCCCTAGGATTGGATTCACGGGTGGATGCAGAGAGTTGAAGCTGCTAAGCCTGCACAGCCAAAGCAATGATAGGCTGACAATGATCGCAGCTATTCATGGGTGTTCACATAAAATTGCACATGGAGGGATTTCCTGCGGTTAGAGACAGATGATCGGGATCGGCCCTGGACGCAAACATCTTGCATCAAAGGGTGATCATCTATCATTAACCACAGGAAAAAAACTGAAAAAATAAAAATAGGTAAAAAATTAAAAGTGACTAGGTCAGCCTACGCACACCTGTAAATGCAAAATTCGCACAGGGTGCGCACAAGTGAAAGTACCACACATGTTGCCATGAATGTCAGCAATAATTCTAGGGCCATTATTTACAATTTACTTTAAACCAGGGGTCTCCGAAATGCAGCCCAAGGGTTTGATGCAGCCCTTTCCTGGTATCCAACCCTTGGGACATTATTCCTCCCAATGATATGAGGCACTTTTCTTCCCATTGACAACAGCAATGGGCCACTATTTTTTCCACTGATAACCACTGATGGGGTACTACTGACCACCAACCCTGAGGCCTTGTTTATTGTCATCGATGCTGGACCCGAGATATTTTCTACCCCTACTGGCCACAATTCGGGCCCCCTAAATTCTGAAGGACAGTGAACTGACCCTGTGTTTAAAAAGCTTGGAGACTGCTGCTCTAAACTTATGAGCTGTAAAGACATTTAAAGTGTTGCCTATTGGTTATTTTGCACACAGTCATGTTTTTCACCATTTCCCGAGTTCGCACATTTTCTATTTAATCTTCACTATCTCATCTTTTATTTGTGCAAAAATATATTATGTTCTGGGAGGTTTAAATACACTATATTGCCAAAAGTATTGGGATGCCTGCCTTTACGTGCACATAAACTTTAATAGCATCCCAGTCTTAGTCCGTAGGGTTCAATATTGAGTTGGCCCACCCTTTGCACCTATAACAGCTTCAACTCTTCTGGGAAGGCTGTCCACAAGGTTTAGGAGTGTGTCTATGGGAATATTTGACCATTCTTCCAGAAGCGCATTTGTGAGGTCAGGGACTGATGTTGGATGAGAAGACCTGGCTTGCAGTCTTCACTCTAATTTATCCTAAAGGTGTTCTATCGGGTTGAGGTCAAGACTCTGTGCAGGCCAGTCAAGTTTCTCCACCCCAAATGTGCTCATCAATGTCTTTATGGACCTTGCTTTGTGCACTGGTGCGCAGTCATGTTGGAACAAGAAAGAACAATCCCCAAACTGTTCCCACAAAGTTGTGAGCCTAAAATTGTCCAAAATATCTTGATATGCTGATGCCTTAAGAGTTCCTTTCACTGGAATAAAGGGGCCAAACCCAACCCCTGACAAACAACCCCACATCATAATCCCCTTCCACCAAACTTTACACTCGGCCCAATGCAAGTCAAGCAAGTACAGTTCTTCTGGCAATTGTCAATCAGATTGCCAGACAGAGAAGCGTGACTGGTCACTCCAGAGAACACGTCTCCACTGCTCCAGAGTCTAGTGGCGGCGTGCTTTACAGCACTGCATCCGACGCTTTGCATTACACTTGGTGATGTAAGGTTTGGATGCAGCTTCTTGGCCATGGAAACTCATTCCATGAAGCTCTTATGCACTGTTGTTGTACTAAGCTGAAGGCCACATGAAGTTTGGAGGTCTTTAGCTATTGACTCTGGAGACAGTTGGCGACTTCTGTGCACTGTGCGCTTCAGCATGCGTTGACCCCGCTCTGTCATTTTATGTGGCCTACAACTTCCTGGCTGAGTTGCTGTTGTTCCCAGGTGCTTCTTCTTTGTTATAATATCACTAACAGTTGACTGTGGAATATTTAGTAGCAAGGGAATGTCATGGATGGACTTAATGCACATGTGGCAACCTATCACGGTACCACGCTTTTATTCACTGAGCTCCTGAGAGCGACCCACTCTTTCACAAATGTTTGTAGAAGCAGTCTGCATGCCTAGGTGCTTGATTTTTTACACCTGTGGCCACAGAGGTGATTGGAACACCTGAATCCAATGATTTGGAGGGGTGTCCCTATACTTATTGCAATATAGTGTAACTTTGTAGGCAAAAATACAGATTTTACCATGTGTGCAAAAAAATGAAAACATTACTCCATAGAGAGGAAGTGGTTAAGCACACTTTGAATAAGCACACTATACCAGGGCTACTGTGTGATCTATGGAGATTGTGCTTCTGATATCATTGGATTTGTTTCACAAACATTTTTTCATTCCGTTTGTGTGAAATTACTTACCTACATCGCCCTCTAGTGGTAGCACAAGGTGGCTAGTGCAAGATTCTATCAGCATACAGTTGTCAAACTTTTTACCTCAGAGGAAGCCTTAAAATAATTTTAGGTTCTCTGGGAACTCCTGAAAAAAAATAATATATCTACAGCTGATGGAAGGTTAGCGTGATGAGTGGGTTGTAGATCCAATTATAAGTAAAACAATGCTCTGCACCTAGCATATATGACAGCCAGAGCAGATTTTTAATCATCCCCCCTTTCCCAACTCTATATGAGAAAAATCATGAAATTAGGGAAGATAATACTATTGGTCAGAAAAGAAGTGCGGAAAATGAAGATTATAATGCCACCTTTAATTGGTGGTTATTGTAGAAGTTCCTGCTTGCATTGGGGTTCAGTGAAGCAGTGCCCTCTTACATTGGTCAGTGGACCCCCTTATGGGCAAGTCAGAACTTTAAAGGACATTAGAGGTGAATCTTTTAGCTAAATGGTAAACTACTGCTAAAATAAAAAGCTTTGGGAGCTGGACACTGTCATGGGGGACATGTACCAATACAAAAATATTTTAAAAAATACTTTACAGCTGATGCAATAAAGACCTTTGATTGAGTAAACTGGCAGTTTCTTTAACAATCGCTTCTCCACATAGAGCTAGGTGAACATATGTACACATGGCTAGACACATTTATAGTCCACATCAGTTGCAGTGGTGAAAGTAAATGAAGCCATTTCTTTAGACTTCTTGCTAACAAATGGCACATGCCAGATCTGTCCTCTCTTCTTTTTGATTTTTATTTGAACACTCAACCCCTGTTGCAATGCATTTGAGCCAACTCAGACATCATGGACTTGGAGGTTACAATTTGCAATGTATTCTGACAAGTTGCTTCTCCTTGTCAACCCAGAACCTTCCATCCTGGTTCTCCTCCAAGAGCTGGAGATCCATTCAACTCTCTCTAGCCATAAAATAAACTTGGCAAAATCAGAGCCTTAAATATCAACATTTCCTCCATCATTCTGGACATAAAATGCAGATTACCCTTCAGATGGGCCAATGGAAAGCTTAAGTACCTGGGCATCTCCTTACCCCCTCAGCAGGAGACATGTTGCAAGAAAACTTCCCACCATTTCTCACTGCGATACAGCAGGACTTGCAAAAAATGGCATATGCTCATGGTCTAGGAGGAATAACATAATTCCCCATCTACCTTTTCTGCTCCAGCAATCAATACTTCAATTTCTTACTCCACCAAAACATTTTTAGATTACATTTTCTCTCCCAGATGTATCTAAAACCTATTGCATTTATTAAGCTAAGGTCAACACTACTCTCCTGCACTGGCAAGCAATGCAAATACTTCTTGACCTTCCACATTATGCCAGTTTGAATCTGTTACAAAGTTACATAGCCTGGCTGAAAAAAGACAAAAATCCATCCGGTTCAACCATTAAAAAAAAAAAAAAGCTATAATCCTATACCCACACTTGATCCAGGAGAAGGCAAAAAAAAACAGAAAAGCATGATCCAATTTGCTCCTGCAGGGAAAAACATTCCTTCCTGATCCCCCGAGAGGCAATCGGATATTCCCTGGATCAACTTTACCTATAAATGTTAGTATCCAGTTATATTCTGTGTATCTAAGAAGGAATCCAGGACTTTTTTAAAGCAATCCACTGAGCTGGCCAGAACAATCTCTTGAGGGAGCCTATTCCACATTTTCACAGCTCTCACTGTGAAGAAACCTTTCCGTGTTTTGGAGATTAAATTTGTTTTCCTCCAGACGTAAATAGGGCCCCCTTCTCCTCTGTGATGACCTCAGGGTGAATAGCTTTAAACCCAGTTAACTATATGAACCACTGATGTATTTATACATGTTGATCATATCCCCCCTTAATCTCCTCTTCTCAAGAGAGAATTAATTCAGTTCCTCTAATCTTTCCTCATAGCTGAGCTCCTCCATGCCTCGTATCACTTTCGTTGCCCTTCTCTGTACTTTCTCCAGTTCCCCAATGTTCTTTTTGTGAATTGGTGCCCAAAGCTGAACTGCAGATGAGGTCTTACTAATGATTTGTACCGGGGTAATATGATATCTCTCTCTAACTATAGAAGTTAAACTAACAGGTCTATAATTACTTGGTAAAGATTTTGACCCTTTTTTAAATATTGCCACCACATTGGCCTTATGCCAATCCAGTGGTACTATGCCAGTCATTAAGGAGTCCCTAAAAATTAGAAACAATGGCTTTAAAATGAAAGAGCTGAATTCTTTAAGGACCCGTGGGTGTATGCCATCCTGTCCAGGTGTTTTATTCCGCCTAAATATTTTTGGATGATATCAATTGTGAGCAAATGTGGATCATCTGGAACTGTGTCAATACCATGCTTATTATGGACAAGAGCTCCCCCATGCTCCTTTGTATACACAGAGTTGAAGAAGGTATTTAATAAATTTGCCTTCTGTTTGTCCCCAGTCACCCAATCTAGATTATTTTGTAAAGGGCCTACATGCTTGAACTGGACCTTTTGTACTATTAATATATTTGAAGAATTTTTGGTGGTTTGTCCTGCTATCTTTTGCAATCTGTCGTTTGTTTTAAATTTTTTTGGCCTTAATTTCCTTTTTGCATATTCTGTTATATTCTTTGTAATGTTTAAACGATGATAGCGTTCCTTCATTTTTATATTTAATAAAAGCTCTTTTCTTATTATCTATAGCTTTTTTAACTTTGGCCGTAAGCCACATAGGATTAATTTTTAGCCTTTTAAACTTGTTGCCAATGGGAATATATTTTGCAGTGTGTTCACATACAGTCTTTTTGAAGAACTCCCATTTCTGTTTTGTGTTCATCAATGCCAATATTCCCTCCCAGTCTAAGTCTTGGAGAGCAGTTCTCAGCCTTGGAAAATTAGCTTTCTTAAAATTAAGCGTTTTTATTTTTCCCGTATGTGCTCGCTATTTACAGCTAACGATAAATGAAATCATGTTATGGTCACTGCTACCCAGATGTTCTTTTATATGGACATTCATAATAAGCTCTGTATAGTTTGAGATTACCAGGTCCAGCAGAGCATCATTCCTAGTAGGTGCCTCTATGAACTGTACCATAAAATTGTCCTGTAGTAGGTTTAAAAATGTTTGCCCTTCAACTGTTCCTGCAGTACCATTACTCCAGTCAATTTCCGGGTAGTTAATATCCCCCATTATTCTCACTGTCCCAGCCCTTGCAGCCCTTTCGATCTGTGAAAGTAGCTGAGTCTCCACCTCCTCATTAACACTGGGAAGCCTATAACAACCTCCAATGATTACCTTTATAGTACGCACCCCCATGTGCAGTTCCACCCATAATACTTCAGCCTCATCACACTCTCCATCACCTAGGTCCTCTTTGACACTCGCTCTGAGATCACTTCTCACATAGAGACAAACACCACCACCTTTCCTATTTACCCTGTCTCTCCGAAAGAGAACATAGCCAGGAATATTAATGGCCCAGTCATGTGAAGAATGAAGCCAAGATTCAGCAACACCAATTAAATCATAGTTATCTTCATGCACCAAAGCTTCTAACTCACCTATTTTGCTTGGCAGACTTTTGGCATTGGTGAACAAACACTTTAATTCTTTGACACCTTGTTCACGTGTATTTTGCATATTTTTTATTTTCATATAAATGGTACCAATTCCACTGCTTGTTTGTAACATGGTAACCTTTTTATCTGCCAGAGCCTTCCCCTCATCTTTCCCCATTCCACCCACCAATAAGGACTGACCCCTGTCTGATCTGTCTAACCCATTATAATATAATTCTCCCACCCCCCTGGATCCTAGTTTAAATACTCCTTCAGCCTTCCTATAAACCTCTTCCCTAGCACAGCAAACCCCCTTCCATTTAGGTGCAAACCATCTCTAGCATATAGGTTGCAACCCAATGAAAAGTCAGCCCAGTGCTCTAGAAACTCACATTCTTCACTCTTACACCAGATTTTCAGCCATGCACTTAGTTCTCTAATCTCCCCCTGTCTTTCCTGAGTTGCGCATGGCACAGGTAATATTTCAGAGAATATCATCTTGAAGGTCCTTCCCTTCAACTTGCAGCCTAGTTCTTTAAATTGATTCTTAAGGAGCCTCCACCTTCCATGTATTCTGTCATTGGTTCCAACATGAACCAAGACAGCTGGGTCATGCGCAGTCTCTCCCAGTAATTTATCAACCCGGTCCACCACATGCCAAACCCCGGCACCAGGGAGACAGCAAACCATTCGGTTGAGGCGATCCTGGTGACAAATTATTCTATCATTCCTTCTGATTATAGAATCCCCTACTACCACCAGCTGTCTAGGCCTTCCTGCACTACCCTCACCACCCCTCCACGATGGTCTTCCCTCCCGGCTGTTAGGGATAGCAGTGACATCCAAGGCTGCCACTCCTGAGCTTGCCACCCCACATCTTCACCCAACTTGGCAAATCTGTTTGGGTGCACAAACCCAGGGCCGACCCTCCTTTTCTGTGATCCCCTACCACTCCCTCTTGTTACAGTAACCCATCTTTCTACCTGATAATCCTGATTAGCCCCTCCACCCTCCACATCAATCCCATTAGCTACCTGCTCAGAGAGCAGAAGACCCCTTTCAAGGTTGTCGGTTCTGCCCAGTGTTGCAACTTGCTCCTCCAGATCTCTAACGCGAGTTTCCAGAAGGGCAAACCGCTCACATTTATTCTGGAGCTGTTGCCCCATTGCTGTATACATGTGGTACACTGTGCATTGCACAACACCTTCCACCCTGTTTGCTCAGATCTTTCCCTCCTTGGACTTGTGCTCTGTATTTCATACACCATACTTGCAACTCCTCCTGAGGAATTGTTTCTTCCATATATGTGCCGGTGGGAAGAAGACCTTAAGCTGACATTTACCCCAGACCAGCATGAATACCTACTATACTTCATATACAGATCTTCGCTTTATAGTAGACTTCAAGAATCGGGCTACAAAGTGCTGACAAGTTGGTATAAGGTCCCCATGAGGCTTCAAAAAATGTTCCTTGCAGTCACACTGATTTGTTAAAGGGAAGGACATTTGATGGGTTCTCTACTTCATGTGTTTCTGTCATGCAATAAAGTAGACCCATGCTGGTGGGATGTTGGTAAGCCAATAACCAAGTTTACATGGATTCGGATGGGCAATAACCCTGGAGTTTTTTGCTACATTAAAGTTCAGTTTTAAAAAGCAGTATAAACACTCCTTGCTGATCCATCTCCTGAACACAGCAAGAGCCTGCATCTCCATGGGAGAGTGGGTCAGATGATCTGCCATGAAATCAACATTTGGTACACTTCGTTCTTCATCTTTTTCTCTTCATACCTCTAGGTTCTAGAGGTTCCAAACCTTACCCCCTTCATTCCCGGTTTTGCTTTCCCACACCAATCATCTCCTCCCTCCTAAGTAATATCCCAAATTAGGGAACTCAGTAGAGGTCCTGTCCACTCTGAGCCACTTAATCATAAAAATTTACTTTAAAGTGAAACTTTAACTTAAACATACTATTTCTCTTCTGCATCAAAGTCCTTACCTGCCTGTCCACGCTGTGCATTGAGCTCAGTGTAGAATTTAAGGAATGCCAAGATGACTGAACTCCCGTGCATGCACAGGAGAGACATAATTTCAGCACAGCCAATGAAAACGGCTGGGCTGAAGATGTCAGCAGCTAGTGAGGAGTTCTGCTGTCATTGCTTATGGCTAGCTTTCTTGCCATGGTTTGGTAGCAGGAAGATGTTGGCAGAATTTTCAGGGTCTACAGTTACTTAGTTACATCATTTATACGGTTGAAGAAAGACACAGGTCCATACAGTTCAACCCATGTGTGTGATTTTTATTCTCAAACCATTCCCATAGCCCTGCTTTCACAGTAAAACATCTAAACATTTTTTTACATTATTGGCACGCTCAGCTAGTACCACTTCCAGGGAGAGGGAGTTCCACATTTTTTTCTCTAGCAGTAAAGAACCCTTTCCACAATCTAAGGTTAAACCACCTTTCTTCTAACCTCAGAATGCGTCTGTATGTCCTGTTCCTAGAAAGCAGAGCCCTCCTATTCCTCTTGTATTGAACTGTATTGTTGCTGTATTGTCTCCTGTTATATTGTAAAGCGCTGAGCAAACTGTTGGCACTATATAAATCCTGTATAATAATATAATAATAATTCAGGAACCTTGGGCTAAACACGTTATTACAGTTACTGGAGTCGCCTTATATATATTTGCACATTGTAATCATATCCCTCTTAAGCACCTCTTCTTTTAGAGTGAATAACTGTAATCTATGTAATCTTCTGTATTCATTTTGTTTGCCTTTACTTAACTCTTTCTTATTCAACAACGTCTTTCCTGAGGATTAATGACTAAAACTGAATTTCACATTCCAGATGAGGGAGAACCAGTATTTTGTAAAGGGGTAGAATGATAGATTTATCTCTGGAATGTATACCATTTTTAATGCATGACTGTATTTTGCTAGCTTTGTTAGCTGTGGTATTGCATGTTATTGCTAAGTCTGTGATACATCCATATCTGTCACTGATTCTTCTGGGAGCCTCTCCTAATGTGTATTTTTGACACCCAAGTGCATAACTTTACATTTCTCAGTATTGCGCCTCATCAGCCATATGTCTGCCCAACCCCCTATTTTGACAAGGTCTTCCTGTAATGATGTTACATCCTATGCCAAAGTTATTTCCGTGCATAGTTGGTTTTCCAAGCAACCACTGAAATTGAGTTCTTGATTCCCACCTCTATATTCTTAAAAAACAACAGTATTGACCCCAAGACAGAAACGTGGGGCACACCAGAGCCGGATCTAGCCTGTCTAATGTGTGGGGGTACAGTAATGGGGGGGCAGAGGATGGAAGGTCAGCAGGGCAGTATACAGGGAGTCAGTAGTGCAGAGGGTGAGGTTAGCAGTTTGTAGGGCAGTGTACAGGGGTCAGAAGGGCAGAGAACGGGGGTCAGTAGTATGTGAGGTAGAGTTCAGGGGGTGAATAGTAAGTAACACAGAGGACAGATTTTGCCTAATAATGGGAGGAGCTTAAAGGGGGATGATTAAACTGAATATGTGCCTAGTTGTTATATGTTGTATACAATGCAAATATTTAGCACAGTCCTTGTACCCACAAAATACTACTTACTATTCTACAAGTGACAGTCTCACAGACGCACACAACCCTCAGGAAAAAGGATCCTTTTTAAAATGTAAAGGTTTTCATCACGTATTTTTTTTTCTGAACACAAAAAGTGATCATTTTGTGTGACTGAACCTACCTTAACTCCTTGGTGTCGGCGCCTACTGGCCCTTTAAGGGTTTCAGAAGCCAGGAGGCGGGGCAGGGGTTTGGGGTCATGTGACTCACGAATCACGGCGGGCACATGATCGGGAAAAGTCCCAATCGAAAGAGGAGATCGGGACCTTTTCGTGAGTACCGGACATGTGTGCTGGGAGCGCGCAGGGCACGCTTGCTCTCAGCACATGTTTTTCTTAATTTCACAAGAATGTGCGGCCGCTCGGCGTCTAGGCACAGATGCCTGGGAGGCTGCACATTTGTGTGCGGCCGGCATGAAGAGGTTAAAAAAAGAACTTCATTAAAACCAGCAACTCTTGGGACAATGAACATCTTGGTCAGGTCTATGTAGAGCATTATGTATAGAGTATAGGGGGCAGGAGTAACATCAAAACAACCAAGTTCAGCATCAGCGCAGCATCAGGACGAGCCCACCTGTTCACAACAGATTCCCCCCTTACATCAAGAATCCAAGAATCTCCATCAGATTTCCCCCTCAGACTCCCCAGAGTCCCTCATCTGCATCAGAGTCCTTTTTTTTTTGTTCAGCCTGCTGGGTTGAACAAAAAAACAACTTCCTGTGTGTTGAAATTTTTCCACCTGATAACAGAACATTCACTGCACACAGCTCTACATAATGCCAGGCTGATTGTGCATTTCCAGTCTTTGCTGCCAGGTCTGACAAGCCGGCAAGAACGGTCACTACACACTCCAGCTCAGCTCTATTTACTGCCAGGCCGACAGCGAGCAGCGATCGTTCAACGTAGAGTGCATGATCAGCCTGGCAGTAAGCAAGGCTGTTTGCAGTGAAAATTCTGCAGGAGCTCTCAGTGTGTCCCTGCCTCTAGCTTGCACACCGGCCCCAGGGGAAGAAGTTCAGCAGCCAGGCACAGAGTCCTGGGATGGTGGAAGCGGAAGGGGGCTGTTGGCTTTGGGGGGTAACCCACTCTGCGCCCCCCCCCCGTCGATCTGGCCATGGTATAGTGCACATCATTTACAGCTTTAGACCAATCAGAGAATGAGTCATTTATCACTACTCTCATACAGTGCATACAATTTCATCAGCTCCAACATACCTTATTTTATAGAATAACTGTTTAAAAGGTACAGTGTCAAACGCCTTAGCAAAATCGATAAACTGCATCCAATTTATTTTTTTTTTTATATTCTTGTTTGTGGAAATAAAATAAAGAATTTAAAGAAAACAAAAAAATACTGTACAGCAGGAAGAAAGTATTTTTATGCTGCTTCAAGGGCAGCATTGAAAATACATTATTCCATAAAATAATATGCTTGGGAGCTGTAAATGGTGTTATGGATCAGTACAAATTTCACAGAATTTTAGCTGTTGAATTGTTTTTTTTTTTACAATTAGCTTACATACAGCAGCACTAATCAATTTAGTATGTTTTTTTAGGTAGCTGTAGCAGTAACACATTGTTTTTTCAATAAACCATAATATAGGGCTGCTTTAACTGCCAGCTAGAAATTGGCTAGTAGTTCACTGTGGCTGTTCGTGTTTTCGCTGATGTAAAACTGTCCTGACATTGGCCAATTTTTATCAAGCTCTCATTAGGAAGTCAGCACCAATTATACAGCAGTGTAATATTGGCCAGCAGCAGAATATCTATAATGAGAACTATACTAGAAAAAGAGTACAGGCAAGTGTTTTTCTATAAGACAATTTTAAGGTAAAATATCTTGTTATTCGAAGGCTTAAGTATTTCAATACAAAGGCGTGAAATAAATGAAAATGTTGAGCAAAAACATGTCATGGGTGACAACCCGCAAGCAGATAGGAGTGGCATACCACACCCATGAATAAACAGATGTGACATGTAGAATAGGTTGCCAACTTCACTGTGTATACAACAATCAGTGATAAGCCAATAGTGGCAGCAAGGTATAAGATGGAAACGGTGAGGGAGAAGAAAAGAACAAGGGTAAAAATGTAAATAAAAGTTTGGGCAGAGGGAACTGAGAAATGCTCAAAAATGTACTAGAAGTGAAAAGAAAAAGGGCCAATCATTAGGGGATTAAGGATCAAAAAGCATCTGGATCACTATAGGCCCTCCAACAAGTCCAGGAGGTGCAGACTTTTTTGCAATTGTCTTCCATGACCATTGTCTCCATGGCCATTTTCTCATTAAATATCTGGGCCCATTCCAGGCTAGGCAGAAATTTACTAGAGACAAAGTGCAATGGTTGGGACAAGGAAAGAGCTGGCAGTTCAGTCTGAACCCAAGTTCAAACTTAGTTTTGGTTGTTCAGATGTTTGGACAAAATCCAAACTTAGGGACGTTTGGTGGGAATACATAGATTCCATAATGCATTGCAAACAACTGTCACTGGCCAAAGTCTTGCACCTGTCCTCTGGTTAATGTGGTTGCGTTAATGTGGTTTTGTACAATGTTGCAGCCCATACACTATAAAAGGCTGCTGTCCCAGCAGCCCTTTGTCAGCGTGTGGAATTTCATAAGACCCAACAGTCCTTTTTTTGGACAATTTTTCTGTTTTTATGCGTCAATTTCTGTCTATTGCTGTGTTGCTGCTGTTCCCCCTTTTTTACTATGATTTTTTTTTCACTTTTAATTATATTTAGCATTTAGCGTTTACTTTCACCTTTGGAACATGTTACATGTTTCATCCGTTTATAGGGTGGAACATGTAACATGTTCACATAGCCGCAGCAGCACCCGCCTCCCCCTGACAGTACGCAGAGAAGTTTCCCCGTACTATCTGTCAGATTTGAAAACACCGTGGCCGTGTGGGGCTCTGCCCACATGGCCGCATCGCTCATTCACAGTGTTCTGTGAATGAGTGCCTACAACTCTCGGCAGCCTGCCTGTTTGTAGTTTTCATTGAACTACCACCGCGCTGTTGAGCGCGGTGGTAGTTCATCCAAGCTTCCTGTCAGAATATCTGCTTGTTCGTACATCCTGTATGGCTAGCAGATATTCTGACAGGTCTACAGGAGACCTGCATGGCATCAGCAATCTACTGATCGCTGGTGCAATGCTTTCCAGGCTCCTGTTGACAAAAATAACAAATGTACATTTTTTTACCTACAAAAAAAATATGCATTTATTATTTTTGTCCAAAAGGTGAACTTATCCTTTAAGAAGAGGTAGGTTTTGCTTGTAGCATTTTAAAGGTTGCTGGGTTTCTTTTTCCTTTTTAATGTATTTCTTTGTTTTTCAGCTTTATTTTATTTGTGTTTAATTTTAGTAGGGTTGGTAGGAGAGTGATGACCAGTGGCCGGAAACTTTAGGTTAGGCACAGTTCTTACTGAAAGAGAAAGTAGTAGTGCAGATTACAAGGCACAGAGTCTTGACCTAAAGCCAGGAGCAGTCCAGGGATCCGAGAATCGGTGTTGAGGTCACAAGCCGAGGTTAGTGTAGGCAGCAGAGAATCAGTGTCAGGGTCACAAGTCAAGGTCAGTAACAAATATCAAAAAAGGTATCAAAGAACAACAGGTAGAATAATGTGTAGAGCACAATAACTTACACCACACATATGCACCCTTTTTTATGACTTCCTTAGGGGAACACCCATCCCGACATCCATGACGCATTCATACATTACAGTGGTCCCTAAAAAGAGGTAAAGACATACTGTATCTAACTGGGTCAATTTCTGACCAATAGCCTTGCTGAATTCAGATTTCAAGAAATTTAAGTTCTTAGCATATAGACTATTGCAGGTTCTTTCAGCCCTCATCCATGAGGACCAGGTTGGATTCCTTCCCTAATGCCAAGCAGAATACAACACATGCAAAACCATAGTTCCCATTGTCATCTGACAGCAACAAGGCAAAGAAGGAGTGGTTCTGAGTTTGTACGCTAGAATGGGCTACTCTCTATCCTCCACTCTCTGTTCTCTGTATTGAACCTTTTGTCACTATGATTCACAATGCCTAATTTAGTATTATAATAATATAGTAACATAATATTATGGAAAATACCCACACCCCTAAATTTATATGATGTCAGCTATCCCTACTTATTAAAGCAATCAGACGTTTCCAACACTTGACCACATTATCACATATCATGGTTAGGCATCGGTGTGTCTATTAAAATGATCATCCTACCCAAACTGCTATCTCATTTTCAAACACTGCCAGTGAAGATCCCTCTTTTGACACTAGCTAAAACTGTCCTCACAGCTACTAGATCTCAGGAAGGTATAGGGTTTCTGGACATTATAAAATATTACTATGCATGTCACCTCAGACGAGTATTATTTAGGTCTGCTCTGTAGCCACTACCCCCATAGGATTCGCTAGAGATTTGGGACCCCTTATAGTCCTGCACAGCCTGGCAACACACATTTCCTTCCAGCACTCCAGAGACAGTAAACAGTCATTCAACTTTGGATTTCAACTTGGATGAGGGATACATGGGATGCCCAAGGAACTCGTTAACTGAGGACAACTTCCTGAACCTATTTACAAGTGCTCAGTGGGGTTCTCTTCTCTTCTTGGAGAGCTATCCAGTCTCTCCTGGTGTAGGGAATCTTGAATCTGACTCTTAAAAAAGCACAGTTCAGCTTGGGATAGTCAGGTTTCCCACCCAAATGCCCTCTCCATATACCCATCCAGGGGGTGTAGAAGTACTCACTGTCCCTCCTCTGTAAGCTTCAGGTCGGTAGCTGCTTTCAGGTCTTCTGCTGGGCTAGCTCCTTCCTTAGGTCCACAGATGGTCCTCTCTCAGGGGGCCAGCGAGGTTCAGCTTTCCTCCTGCTAGCAGCTCTCCTGAAGGCAGGCCCCTTCCCTGGACCTCCTCCCAGGCTTCACGCTCCAGCTCCTGCTCTCACATCTTCCACCTGAACTCTCCCACTGCTGAACAGGCTCAGTCACTCTTAAGGGCTGTCCTGACCCTATGCCAAGCCTCCTGCTTGGAGATTGGTCAGAATCCCTTAAGAGCGCAGACCAGCTCCTTACCACTCCCACCCACTTCTTCTAGTCTCTAGATCAGGGGGAGGTATAAGTGAGCTGATCTATAGAGCCTCTCAGCCCTGACGCAGATTTGACCCTCTGACTGCTATTCAAACTCTGATTAAAAAAATATTTAATTAACTCCCCCTAGCTTTCCTAGAAAGGTGCTACACTTATAATAGATGATTTATAGATTGAAAAATTGTGGATTGCTCCAATCCACTTCCATTCCCTGCTATGAGGACCTGCAACTGAATGTAAAGATAATGACTTGCCACAACAAAGTTTACTAATGGGATTGTCAGGGATACCAAGTGTGCTGTTCCCCTCATATTTGTTATTTAACTGTGCATTGTATTACCAATTCTTATTTCACCATGTTTGTTTCTATGTCTTGATCTGTTGCTGCCATCTGCTGGCCAGAATTTGCATGCTGCATGCCTTTGTTATAGCTAGTAAGTGTTTTCTCTGCTGGGCGTGGTTTTAGGCAAGCCTTGTTCCTGGTCACTTCCTGCAGCCATTTTTTATGTGCTGTATAGCTGTGTGACAGGACATTCAATACCTCTACTACCTTACAGTATTGTATCACTGTTTGTCGCTGTATTTTGGACCAAATAAACCCACGCTGATTTCATTCCCGTGTATACATTTGGATCCATCTAACCTGAACATCTGCCGGTCCGGTCTGCTCCACTGCTTGGATACGAAGGTAGGAAGTTACACAGCCATTATCAGTTATACCTTCATTCGCCTTCATGTGGAGACAGAACAGTCAAAAACTGCCTTAAAGTCCATACCCCACTACAGATTCCCTCAGAGTCCAGTACCACACTCAGGAATCTCCCTAGCAACAGGCCCACTTGCAGCAAATCTGCCCGGCTACAGTGCATGTTCCACAAGCCTATGCGGAAGCACTGCACATACGCAGTATCTATACTCTTGCCTGGAAGTCCTCCACAACTCTCCAAGCCATTCTTTACATCCTATATTAACCTTTCCTCGCATAATAGAAGTACTGTTTATGCACGTTCCTTACACTGCCGTGGCCGCCGCCAAAACCCCGCAATTCACTCTAAACATCTTAGAAATTTTATCAAAGTGCCCTATCGGAGCCGTGCTGCGATTTTCAGCGCCCAATTCAAAAGTTCATTTTCTTAAAGAGACAGCGCACCTTAAGTCAAAATGGCCGAAAAGGACTTTGCACAGTTCCCCAGTGATGAACTAAAGCAAATGCAACCTGATGCTGATCATCATGAAGGGCAGGGAACAGAATCCACACTTCCAGCAGAACAAGTCGTACGACCAAGACGCTCTCTCAAACCGACAGTAAAGGTCATTGAAAATTATCACACCACGAAAGATGAGCTATGTGATAACCTGGAGGAACAATGGGAACGAGTTTCCTCCCTCATGTCCGGACTTAAATCCTCCTCAGGTGATGCCACAAGCTTACAAGTTGCCATCGGGCGGCTGGACACAGCTCAAGAAAGATACAAGAGACTGTCCACAAGGTATATAACCTTTCTAAAAGACTCTAATATCGATGAAGCCCTATCAGAACTAAGCAAGGCAGAATCAATAGACAGACAAAGAGACGTCATGGTGCTGGATGTTAAAGGTAAAGCGGAACTCTGTATCTCGCATTTGCAAGAAACTAGATCACACAGATCAAATTCATCTAAACATTCCTCTCGGTCATACAAATCATCGTGCTCAAGAAGCTCAGCCTTGAGCGACAGATTACTAGAGGCCCGCATAAACGCAGAGCAATCCAAAGCGAGACGCTCCTTCACAGAAAAAGAAGCTCTTGCAAGAGCAGAGGCAGAGGCCAAGAGGGCAGAAGCAGAGGCAGGGGCCAAGAGGGCAGAAGCAGAGGCCAAGAGGGCAGAAGCAGAGGCAGAGGCCAAGAGGGCAGAGGCAGAAGCAGAGGCCAAGAGGGCAGAAGCGGAAGCAGAGGCTCGAATAAAGATTTTCGAATCAGAGATGCAGGAGGAAATTGCATTAGCTAAAGTAAGATTACTCGAGCAAGCATTGAGCCAAGGTCTTGATCCAGTCTGCTCGCTACCACAGGAGATAGATGATCCAGTTGATCGCACCAGTGACTATGTACTGAATCAGGTATCTGCGCCACCCCCAGTTTGCAGTACCGTCCAAGCCGACAACACTGAAACCTCCAAGTCAGCTCTACCTGCGGTACCACTGCCACCCACAGCACCCGAGCAACCTAATAACCGTTACCCGGATGTGCCCTCTCAAGGACGGTTGTTACAGAAAGATCGCTATCAGGCGTTTTCTGGCCTACCTCCACAGCTCAAGCAGCAGTCATCACAACATACAGAGGCTAAACGAAAGCTTAACCCTGCAGCTACATCATTCTACCCGGAAGCATCTCACCCTTTCACGCCAGGCAGCCAATACGCCCCAGGCGTCATGGCAACAAGCAGTGAGAAATCAGATATGTCTGAGTTTGCCAGGTTTATGGTGAGCAGAGAGCTAATCAACACCAGTCTCTCAAAATTTGATGACCGTGCTGAGAGCTACAGAGCTTGGAAGGCAACCTTCAAGGCCGCCATCGCTAACCTCAACCTAACCGCAGAGCAGGAGTTTGACCTCTTGATCAAATGGCTGGGCCCAGGCTCCACAAATCGTGTCAAAAGCCTCAGAACTGTCTACGTGGGACAAGCAGAAGCAGGTCTAGCTGCTGCCTGGCAGAGACTCGAACGTACCTTCGGCAGTGCAGAAGCAATAGAGAAGGCCCTATTCAAGAGACTGCAGAACGTTCCAAGGATCAATCTCAAGAATGTCCAGAAGCTTCAGGATTTAAGTGATCTGCTCATGGAGCTGGAGCTTGCCAAGGGTGACCCTCGTCTGTCCGGGCTGTGCTACCTGGATACAGCTCACGGAGTGAACCCAATTGTCGTGAAGCTACTATACAGTCTACAAGAAAAGTGGGCGGCATCAGTCTCAAGGTACAAAAGAGAGCATGACATCACCTTTCCCCCATTTATTCACTTCTGTAGGTTTATCGATGAACAGTCCCAGATGAGGAATGACCCCAGCCTCGACTTCCTGGAGTTCAACACTACAGCTTCAGCAACATCATCAAGGTATGAAAGCATCACGCATAAACACAGAGACTTTAAGAGCAGCGTGAGTGTTAGAAAGACTAACCTACCATCTCCTGCAGTACCCACGGGTAAACAGTACACTACCTCATCAGGAGATAAGACCTTCAATCGTGAATGTCCCATTCATAAAAAAACCACACTCTCTGAACAAATGTAGAGGGTTTAGATCCAAAACCATACAGGAGCGCAAGAAAATCCTCACCGAACTCGGGGTATGTTTCAGATGCTGCGCTTCATTGGAGCACATGGCTAAGGACTGTAAATCTGTCATCGAATGTGAGGAGTGTCATAGTGAAAGACATGCCTCAGCTATGCACCCAATCCCACTCTCCAGAGATTCACCCACTGCCGTCACCACCAGTCCTGCTCCAAGTCATGGCGGGGAGCCCCAAAATTATGCTAACGCAGCGACTGCTGTTTCCTGCTCATGCTTGGATGTATGTGGGGAGGGCCAGTGTGAGAAATGTTGTGCCCGAATATGCTTAATCAAGGTCTACCCAGAGGGACTACCAGAAAAGGCAGTAAAAATGTACGCTATCATCGATGACCAAAGCAACCGGTCCCTAGCAGGTCCTAAATTCTTTGAAGCCTTTGGAATAAAGGGACCATCCGAACCCTATACCTTAAACACCTGCTCGGGCTGCATAGAGACTAGCGGCAGAAGAGCACAAGGATTCATCGCTTCTCCTGTCAGTGGGGATACGGAAATACCCTTACCGACGCTGATCGAATGTGATCAAATACCCAACCATAGGGATGAGATTCCTACCCCAAAAGCTGCATTTCACCAACCTCACCTAAGGCACCTAGCCAACGTTATCCCACCTATGGACATCAACGCCGAGATTCTACTCCTGCTCGGCAGAGACAATCTAAGGGTACACAAGGTGCGTCAACAGTGTAATGGTCCTGACTATGCACCATACGCCCAGAGACTGGACTTGGGATGGGTAATCATAGGAAATGTATGCTTAGATCAACCAGGAATTGACTCCTTCAAAACGTACGTGCGTGCAGATGGACGCACAACTTGCATTAAGCCGTGTCCTCATCACTATGAGGTGAAAGAGAAGTCTCCAGGCCTCGTACAACTACCTGACGTCATTACTCCCCTCTTTGCCGACAACTTGGGGAGATCAGTCTTTCATACAACCAAGGACGACGATAAAGTAGCCT
Organism: Staurois parvus; assembly: GCF_062004578.1. NCBI lineage: Eukaryota > Metazoa > Chordata > Amphibia > Anura > Ranidae > Staurois > Staurois parvus. The sequence goes on along the minus strand of NW_028318404.1, from coordinate 1,805,593 downwards.
TGTCAGTAGAGGACAGAGAATTTGTCAAGATAATGGACAGTGAGTTCTTTAAAGACGAAACCAATCACTGGGTTTCTCCATTACCCTTTCGAGCTACCAGGGTAAGACTCCCGAACAACCGGGAACAAGCTCTGTCTAGATTTAACTCTCTTCAGCGTACCATGAACAGCAAGCCTGAAATGAGAGAACACATCGTTGCCTTTATGGATAAAATATTCCGTAACAACCATGCAGAACCAGCTCCATTCTTAAGGAAGAACGATGAGTGCTGGTACTTGCCTTCATTCGGAGTATATCATGCCACTAGACCTATGTCTGTAGGTTCCTTTACTAACTCTACTTGGCTTACAGGTCCGGAGTTTCTGCTAAGACAGGCGGACGAATGTGTACAGGAAGTTTTCAGCATCCAGGATCCGGATAATGATCCAGAAATCCGCGCTGAAGTCAGTGTATTGGTCACTGGAACAAAGCAAAACTCCAGCCTCGGTAGCCAGCACTTTGAACGTTTCTCCAGTTGGATGAGACTCGTCAGGACTATCGCAAGGTTAGTGCACATTGCGAAATGTTATCACAATACTCACGAAGATAAGGATTGTCACGGTTGGCACGTCTGCCATAAACCCTTCTCTGCGGAGAACATCTCTCATAGTGAGTCCCTCATAATACGTCACGTCCAACAAGAGGAATTCAATGTAGAATGGAAGTGCTTGTACAACAAACAGCAGATTCCAATAAAAAGCCCTCTTGCCAACTTAAATCCAGTTATTGACAGTTTTGGCTTGCTCAGAGTTGGTGGTCGTTTGAATCAAGCCCACCTAGGAGTTGCAGAACAAAATCCTCTCATCATTCCCAGCAAACACCATATCACCGTCTTGCTGATCCGACACTACCACAAAAAGACTGAACACCAGGGCAGGCAAATCACTGAGGGCAAATTACGGTCTGCTGGCCTTTGGATTATAGGTATGAAAAGACGTGTGGCCCAAGTATTGCATGACTGTGTTCACTGTCGCAAAGCTAGAGGAAAACAACTACACCAACAAATGGCTGATTTGCCTGCGGACAGACTATGTACAGAGCCGCCTTTCACCTACGTTGGCCTAGACGTCTTCGGGCCATAGATGGTGTCCGCACGCAGGACCCGTGGCGGTCACGCAAACAGTAAGCGTTGGGCTGTACTATTTACTTGCATGAGTGTGCGAGCCGTTCACTTAGAGGTCATAGAATCCATGGACACATCCAGCCTTATTAATGCCTTAAGACGGTTCTTCGCAATCAGAGGACCAGTGAAACAGTTGAGGTCTGACCGTGGAAGCAACTTCATTGGAGCCTGTAGAGAACTGAACATAGACACCAAATCCATTCAAGATCACTTGGCGGAAAAGGGTTGCACCTGGATTTTCAATCCTCCTCATAGTTCCCACATGGGGGGCTCCTGGGAGAGAATGATCGGGATCTCACGCAACATCTTGAATTCTATGTTGATGGATGTGAACTCTTCAAGACTCACACATGAGACTCTAGTCACCCTTCTCGCTGAAGTTTCAGCTATCATCAATTCTAGACCCCTCGTGCCAGTATCTATGGATCCTGAAACACCAGCCGTACTGACTCCAGCTATCCTACTTACCCAAAAAGCTGAGATTACGCTATTACCTAGTGGAGAATTTACTCATGCGAATATCTACCAAAAACACTGGAAACGTGTACAATACCTAGCTGATTACTTCTGGAACAGGTGGCGAAAGGAGTATCTCAATATTCTTCAAGGAAGAAGAAAGTGGCAACACCACAAACCAAACCTAAAAGAAGGTGACCTCGTGTTAATGAAGGAGCAACATACCGCACGGATTGACTGGCCTATGGGACTAATTACAAAGGTTCTTCCTAGCAAGGATGGCAAGGTCCGTAAAGTGGAGTTGAAGATCTTCAGAAAGGGTGAGCTTAAAATGTTCGCAAGGCCAATTAACGAACTCATTTTGATACTACCCATCAAGAACATTCCTGCTGGGTGAACTCTACTGAACTTGAACTTTGTGGTTCTTCTCTATCCCAACTCGGAATCTACTATATTGTTATGTTTATTGCATTCTAACATGTTCTTTGTTACAGGTTGTTTTATATTTTATGGACATTCGTCCTAGTGAAATCCCTTATGGAATTTCAGACGGGGAGTGTGCTGTTCCCCTCATATTTGTTATTTAACTGTGCATTGTATTACCAATTCTTATTTCACCATGTTTGTTTCTATGTCTTGATCTGTTGCTGCCATCTGCTGGCCAGAATTTGCATGCTGCATGCCTTTGTTATAGTTAGTAAGTGTTTTCTCTGCTGGGCGTGGTTTTAGGCAAGCCTTGTTCCTGGTCACTTCCTGCAGCCATTTTTTATGTGCTGTATAGCTGTGTGACAGGACATTCAATACCCTGGGCTTGTGAAGGCATCAGTTTTTGACCAGCAGTTAGCCTCAGGAAAGATATCACAGGACAGCATCAATACCTCTACTACCTTACAGTATTGTATCACTGTTTGTCGCTGTATTTTGGACCAAATAAACCCACGCTGATTTCATTCCCGTGTATACGTTTGGATCCATCTAACCTGAACATCTGCCGGTCCGGTCTGCTCCACTGCTTGGATACGAAGGTAGGAAGTTACACAGCCATTATCAGTTATACCTTCATTCGCCTTCATGTGGAGACAGAACACCAAGTATTGGTATCCTGTGAAACAGATGTGATCAGAAATGTGTGGACTTGCACAGAAAACACCAGGCACCAGTATAATGTATAAAATAATTTAATTCTTTAAGAATAAGTGAGTAACAAAAATATAAACGCACCTCCCATATATTAGAACTGCATAAATTAAACCAGCAATTCTAATAAGTGAGTGAACAAATAATAAACAACTGTCTAAACCCAATATATACAGAGAGCAGGATATGAGAAGTGTAGTTGGTGTCAAAGCCAGGGTCATACACTGGAGATCAGGCAGAAGGAGCAGGGAGCAAGCCAGGACAGAGAGAGGGTAAAACAAGAGAAGAAACAAACGGGCAGGTAAAGGATCAGATTGCAGGATCAGGATATCGGGTTAGGGTGCTAGGTCAAGAACAGGATGCAGCAACACAGGTCAGGGGCACATGGACAAACACCAAGGCAAAGAGGAGAAACACAGGAAAGGTTTAAATACACTTCTTGTAACAAGCATCAGGTGATGCCTAATTGCCATGAGCTTCTGGTTGCTGAGAGACACCCTCTGGTGGACACTGGAACTGAAGCCTATAGGACTTGGAGCCACAGTGCCTCCAGCAGGTGAATCCCTTTCTGACAGTTTCCTCCCCTCTAAGGAACAGCCTCCAGATTCTCCAACCAACCATAGCTGAATGAGTCCATAAGAGATAACCATCTGTTGAACAAGTCCAGAGAAAAAGTTCTTCGTAGTACCGGGTTCCAAGTGAGATGCCCTGCTGTCAAGATCAATCAATAGGCAAAGTGTCCCACTGCCTGGGCCAGGTGACTGACTGGGTACCCCACCGCTAGGATCAAGCAACCAGCTGGATCTCCTGTTGGCAATATTTTCAGAGAGGTACAACATTTGATACTCCAAGTCCTTCAAAACAGCAGGTACGCCAATATGGTGGTCCCATGGGTTATCCGCAAACTTTGCCCTGGGGTTATGTGAGCTTGCCTGGTTTCCAGGACCTGTTCTGCACATCAACGGCTACATAGGTCTCTCCAAGGCATTGGTTACCCAACCCAGGTCCCCTAGTGCCCCTGGAGTCATGGCAATCAAATCCAGATCATGAAGAGAACAAAAGGTACTCTGTCATTCCCCAGAAGCTCTCCACTACCAGGGCCATGAAGGCAAATACAGCTACCAGTTATCGAGGGTATGTCTGGACCACCAGGCTTTGGTGCCCTAGGAGCAACACACTGTCAGAGGAACTCAAACGAAGCAACCATAAAAAGAATCTCAGGCCAAGCAGGTAACCCATATAATGCGCGTGCAGACTCAAGGAATTCTGACCCATAAGCAGGTGGACACTCAACCTTTGCAGTAAAATCCAGCTGAGCATTTAATCCACGGACTTTAAATTGTGCAGTAGATGCAAATTCAGTAAAACCCAGCTGGGTGACTAGCAGAGGATTAATAAAATCAGACTGGTAATCAGGCAGAGGGTCAGAGGCAGGCTGGACATCAAGCATGGGACCATCAGGCTGGACAACTGGACAAAATTTGAATACACATAGAGAGATCCCACCTAAAAAAAAATCTTATGCAAACAATTGTAATAATAGAAAAATTTATATAAATACCAATCCACTCTAATTTATATGGATCAAATTTAAAACAAGGTAAATGTATAAAAAATTAATTAAGAAACTAGAAAAGCTACAATTTCTGGGGAAATTGTGTGAAGTGTTCTTGCCTCCACCAGTAGTCTGTGAGAATCACAAGACCCAGACCTACATTTTGATGCATAGTATGTTTCTGAAATATTAAAAATGAAGGCACAGTCGCAGTTTAGAAATTGCCCTTCAAATTTGAGGTGGCTAGAGTGGAGTTGAAAAATCAGGACATAATTTCTAAACTGCCATCACTCCCTCATTTTCAAGCCCGCCTACACAAATCTTATATCAAAACGTTCAGCTATCCCTGCTGCCACTAAAAATGTCCACAGCTAAGCCATAGTCCAGATAGTTTTCACAATATGACCATTTGTTTGCAACTCACGCCGCCCATTGACATTCATTGAAACTCCACTCTAGCCACCTCAAATTTGAAGGGCAATTTCTAAACTGCGACTGTGCCTTCATTTTGAATATTTCAGAGACATACTATGCATCAAAATGTAGGTCTGGGTCTTGTGATTCTAAAGCTCTTCGCTGTAGGATTTATAGTTTTTAAAACTACAACCATTTGAAGACGCCAGTGAAGTGAGCAATTTGGAGCAGTTTGTTTTTAACCGCTCTTCTCTGCCCTATTTGAAATCTAATTTTGAATTTGTGACAGTTTGGCCGGCTTCTGGTTAAAGGTTTGGAAATAAGTTTTCTACAGTAGAGAGTATTACTTTATTTGCATTTACCATTTTAGTCAAATCTAGCATTCAAAGTTTATTATTGTGTTTATATTCATGTTATGAATGATATCCCGATCCTGTGTATTAATTTGTGGGACGAGCTGTTTGTTCCAAACCATCCCCCCGGGTGATAAGCTGGCCTCCTTGCCGTGCAGGTCTCTTATAAAATGGCCGCTTGCCGGACTGTTCACCGAATTGATAAAGCGCATGCTCGTGAAACATGTTGTCCCGGCAACCGGCCTCCTCCTCCTAAGCTGTGGCTCCAGTGTGGGTTCCTCCCCTCTGTATCCTTGACATCGCGGTGTCGTCACCCGGGGGGCCGGGACGTCGCGCCCACATGGTCTCTGCTCTGACAGGCGTTCATCTCCTCTACTTCTCCCCTCTGAGCGGACGGGCTGTCCATCTGAGAACCTGGCATCTTAAAGCCTCAGGCTGGTGTTTTATCATATTACCCTGTGATTTTTTTTTATTAAAGGCACACCTCCATATAAGGTGTTTTATATGGCTACAAACTACACAGCGCCTGGCTCTTGTCAATACAATTCATTTGTAGCACTACCCTCTTAGGAGTTGCTGAAATTTTGGGTCCCCCCTATAGTCCTGCAAAGCCAGGCAACATGTATTTCCACACCGGCTTGCAATCAGGAGTCAGTAACCAGTGCTTGAGCTTGTTTTTTGGATTTTTATTACTGGGATTTCAACTTGGACGGGGTAAGAGGTGTACGGTATGCCCAGTAGAACTAAGAAACCGAGGACAACTTCCTGAACTATGTAAAAGTAGTCACAGCAAACAGTCTTTTCTGGAGAGCTAGCCAGCATCTCCTGTAGTACCATCCCAGACCCTAGATACTCCTTATTCAGTTCTGGGTAAAACCATGAGCAGGGGATCCTGCTCAAATAGTGAAACAGTCCTGGGTGGCAGGCTAATCCAGCTTCCCAATAGAGTGCCTCCTTCCCCTTTTTGGTCCACGGGGTGCAGGTCTACTCATTCAGTCCTTCTCCTGTGCTGCTGGTTGAATGATGGTGAAGTGGTGATTGTGGTTCTCCATTGCTGTGCATTTCTATGCGTTGTGACGCTTGAACAAACAGGTACCATCTTTTTGGCATGTAGAAGCATAACGTACCACTGCTAAATTTATAATGTGCTTTTTGTGTTTCTCCTTTCTTGGTGTTCATTAGAAATTTGTTTGATCCTCGAAATATATGCTAGACCTCCCTGAGAAAGCAGGCTATGCCCTGCGAAATGCGTCAGAGCTATTCGTATCAAAGTATAATTTTGTCACTGGCATACCATGAAATTATGGAGCTATTTACATCATAATTTTCTTATTTGGGATATTATGCAATTGTACATGTTTTTAGGGAGCATTTTTTTGCTCAAGTTTTTTTGTAATACAATCATGTTTTTTAATGTTGTGTAATAAAGATAGTTGACTGGTTGTATGACATTGGCTCTTTACTATGTGATCAGCTGTGTCCAATCACAGCTGATCACATGTAAACAAATGCCGGTTATCGCCATTTCCTTTCTTCACTTCTGTCACTGTCTGAGTAAAGGAAAGCCGGTTTTCCTGTGAAAGGGGACATTTACACTGATAATCAGGGCACCGATCATCAATGCCCTGATGATCAGTGCAGTCCCATCAGTACATGCAAAACAGTGCAGCCCCATCAGTGCCCCATCCATGTTCATGAGTGCAGCATATCAATACCCATCAGTGAAGCATATCAATGCCCATTAGTACCACTTATCAGTGCCTCTTCATCAGTTCCCATCAGTGCAGAATGATCAGTGCCCACCAGCCTATAATTGTTTTAGCAAACAAATAAAAAAAAAACAGTGGTGAGTATATGCCAACAAAAAAAATCTCTAGTGTGAACAAAATAATAAAAATTTCATTTGGGTACAGTATTGCATTACTGAGCAATTGTTAAAGTGCGATAGTGCTGAAAGCTGAAAATTGACCTGGGCAGGAAGGGAGTGAAAGTGCCTGGTATTGAAGTGGTTAAAATAAATTTTTCATGGTTGTTGTTGGTATGGCAACTAAAATCTCCTAGTAGTTTTCCTTGGTAGGGTTTTTATATTTTTCAATGAATGACGAAAGTGAGACTTCCCACCTGTTAGCTAGGTGTTTCATCACGCAGTGGAAGCAAAAGAATGTTGCATCACTTCCACTTTCAACACGAAACATGTTGTCACCTTCACACTTGTAAATCATGTAGTGTTTCAATTTTTCTGTCTAACCCCTGTACTGTAACCATGGTATTCTTATGCCACAATAGAGTATAGGACAAAGTCAGCCCTGAACTTGGCAAACTCAGTTGGGTGTACCTCACTAGATGTACATAGTGGCCCCCAGATGTTGTTTACCTTAGGTCTAAATTTGGGTCACAACGTACAGAACGAAGTGAACTCCTGTGACCCACAGGAGAAGTACTGTATGGCCAAAAGAGCTTTGGCCATGCTTCTCCTTTAAGGCTTCATTCATACTTGGTCATTTTTACAGGCTTTCTTCTTGAGTGCTTGTACAGGCTTTTTTTGAGTGTTTTTGCAGGCTTTTTTTATTTAGAAATTATTAGCCAATGGAAAACTACCGGTAATTACTGAGGGAAAAAATGTGCTATACATACATTTTTCAGGTGTTCCCACTGAAGTCTGTTAGGGCCAGAAACACTTGATGTTTAAAGCTGATAGCTCAAAAGAGGTGTATGTACTTTTCTGCACTAGTAGCAGACATCACATTCAGATGTAAACGGGCATAACTGAAAACCATAGGATATTGGATGTTTAGTATTTTCGAGTTTTGATCTTTCCAAACGCTGACATTAGGTTCCTGCAGACTGTAGTCTTTGTTTGCCTTACATATGTGCTTCAAGGAAAACATTCTTTACATTCAGGGATATAGTAGTTAAAGTGAAAGTTCACTCTCTCAATAATTTTTTTTACTATTTTTAATCCTTACGCTGCTAGCATTAGTAAATAGTTAGATAGGAAAGTATATCATATTTACTTCTTTTAAACATTTTATTTTACATTTCTTCAGTTACTTCCTGGTTTCCTGCCTAGGCAAATAGTGTCATACATCCCAGGAGTCATCAGGAGGGGAAGGAAGGTTCTCAACTCAGCCAATGCCTGAGCTAAGGACAGATGGATTCCAGGAAGTAAATGCTACATGAATCATCTGCCCTTATTTAAGATGGTCACTGCCAGAAATGCTAGGGGGTGTTTATCAAAATCATTTATCAGCAAAATAAAGCATGGAGACATGGATGGGTGAGTTTGCGTTGAATGTTAACAATGAATTACAGCAAAATGTTATTCCTGTTTCTCTGCTACTCATGCTGGGCTCTTATGCATAGACTTGGGCCTTGGGAACTTGATTATCCTGCCATATGTGTTTGATGCTGCGTATGAACTGTCTGACCATGCCCCTTTCTTGGTCAAGCTACAGGTGTGTTATACCCGCTCTCGTCCACTGTGGAAGGTGAACCCATTTTGGTTGACGCTGTTTCCTGAGTCTGAATTGATTCCGGGAGAGTTGTCAGACTTTCTGCAGCGGAATAAAGGTCTGTCCCCGCCAGGAATGGTTTGGGATGTGCTGAAGGCCTTCCTGAGGAGCTTGATATTCCGGGAGATTTCAGCGGTTAAGCATAGATCCAAGGAGTGGAAGGAGAAGATACAGTTAGATGTTCAACAGCAGGAGATTCAGATGATCCAAGACCCAAGCCCCTGTAAATGCACCTCCTGGAAAGAGGCCCAGTCCCTTTATGAATCAGTACTTACTCAAGTGGCTGATAAGAAGCAATATTTTTTGCAACAAATTTTGAGGAGGGGCACCTTTTTGCTCTCATGGCGAAGTCACAACAAGGGGTGTCCACTATAGACAAGATTGAGGATGCTGATGGAGTGATGTGCACGAGTCATGCGGAAATCCTGAGAGTTTTGCATCACTTTTACAACAATCTGTATGCTTCTAAAACTGTAGCCACCAATTCTGAGCTTTTGCAGTTTCTAGACACCTGCTCTTTTCCTGTTTTATCAGAGACTAACCAGAGAGAACTGGAGATGCCAATTACTGTTGAGGAGCTGTCTGAAGCTTTGGCAGGCACCTCCAGTAATAAATCTCTGGGTTCAGACGGATTGCCATTCGAAATTTATAATCAATACGGTCAACAACTCCCGGTATTGCTCTATGTCCTGAATGCCGCCATGGATGGAAATGGTTTGCCCCCCTCCATGAATTAAGCTGTTATTATAGTACTATTGAAGCCTGGAAAAGATAGATTACAACCTGATTCATACCGACCTATTTCCCTTCTGAATACGAACGCTAAATAATTGGCCCGGGTACTAGCTACTAGACTGGCGTGGATTATTGGTAATATCGTACATAAAGAACAGTTGGGATTTATTCCTTCTAGAGCGATGGCTAATAATATTCGCAGACTTTTTTTTAATTTGCAAATACCGGTGGACAATCCTGGGGGTAGGGCAATTTTATCTTTGGATGCGGCCAAGGCATTTGATAGTGTGAAATGGCCTTATCTATGGGAAGTATTGTCTAGATCCGGCTTTGGTTCCAAGTTCATTAGTTGGGTGCGTCTTCTCTATGCGGCCCCTAGTGCCCGAATCTGGGTTAATGAGGATTTGTCAGATTCATTCAGGCTGCAGAGGGGGATGAGACAGGGCTGCTCACTCTCACCCCTTTTGTTTGCTTTGGCGTTAGAACCTTTGCCGATTTTGGTGCGACAATCTCTGTTGATGCTCGTGGATCCTGTAGATCTCCCCCTCCCGGTCTGTGCACAACACGCCCAAGTAGTGTCTACATTTAAGTAATTAGGGGTGGTAGTCAGTCCTGATCCTAAACAGTATATTTCTCTTAATCTTTTACCTCTACTCCAGCAGCAAAAATTGAAGTGTAACAGTTGGTGCAAACTCCCTCTGTCGGTGGTGGGTACAGTCTATGTAATTAAAATGATTTGGGCCCTGCAACTTCTTTATATTTTTCATAATTCTTCCATATGAATTCCTAAGAAATGGTTTCATCGCATAGAGACCCAGTTTAGGAGTCTTATTTGGAAAAAACAGGTGGCTAGGATAAAATTGTCCACGTTGCAATATGGTAAGGAGTCGGGGGGGTTGGTTGTTCTTGAGTCTAGACTTTATTTTCTGGTGGCCCAATTGCAGCAACTGGTTGGCTGGGATTCACCTGATAATACTGATCCCATTATAAGTTTGATTTCCCTTCTTGATTCCATCATTTTGGCTCTTTCTCATCTTGAGATGGCTCTACCAGTCCTTCCATCCACGGCTCTAAGCGCAGACCTCTTGAGGCACATCTGGAGTACAGTAAAAGCATTCTTTCATATTACCGGATTTCTTTCCTGTACTCCCTTGTGGAACAATCCACAATATATAGAACTGGCTAAACTGAAGGGTGTTCACGACTGGAGGGATTGTGGACTGAAATTCACATCTCCGCTGTATTCGGGGGTAATCCAAAAGTCCTTTTCACAACTACAAATGGAATTTATATTTATACATAAGCATTTTTATTGATATCTTCAGCTACGCCATGAGATAGAGGTTCAGCCTTTGCTCTCTAATCTCACAATGACAGACTCAGTTTTTCTTAAGGATGTAACTCAGGCAACCCATAAGAAGGGCATGATTTCTCATGTATACTCCCAGCTATTGTCCACAGTTCAGGGTCAAGCTAGTCTCCGGGGTAGGGTGCAGTGGTCCCAGGATATTGGAGAGGTTGCTGGAGATGTCTGAGATGCTGCCCTGGAATCTGTTTAGGTGATTTCTCTTTCTCCCTCTCATAAATTGTCTCAATTGTTTATTCTCCATCGAGCGTATTGAACCCCTGTGCAACTGTACCGGTGGGACAGGCGTGATTCACCTGATTGTCCGAGGTGTAGGGTTCAACAGGAAGATTTTATTAATTTGCTCTAGCTGCCCCAAGTTACATATATATTGGAGTGAGGTTCTCCAGTTTATTTCTCTAGTATCGCATTATACTGTTCCCCAGGATCCCTTGCAATGTTTGCTGTGAGCACTGGACCAAGAACTGCTCCAACCAGGAGTGTATATTATGGTATCTAGACTTTTATATCTGGCTAGGAAGTTGATACTGGTTATCGTCAGCTTTGCAAACTAGCAAGCAATGGATAGATTATGTTAATTCGTTACTCCCACAGGAACCAACATCGCAATGCTTTTCGTAAGTTCCAGCGGGTATGGCAGGGTTGGCTGGATACACCTGAGCTTGCCCCTCCTCAATTGATAGCGGAATGACTTTTGCAGGTGTGACATTTTATACCAGGTGTGTGGCTCCACTCCTCCCCTTAGGGGAAATCATGTGCATCCCCCATTTTTTCTGATGAGATGCCTCAGGTGAACCAGATGTTGTTTTTGATGTGGTTATTTTTTACTGTTTGAAGGCATGTTTTGGGCTTTGTTCCTTTCCTCCATTTATGTCTACATCTGGACATCAAGGAATAAACGGTAAAAAGGAAAAAGTAAGGTAATGTCAAGAAGGCTTTGGATCTTTGTGGTCTCTGTTTTGTTTGATTACTATTTCTGTTATTCTGTCCATTATGGGATCTGCGTATCCACATTGTTCCATTTATATGTAATCTTGTTGTTACAGTAATGTCATTGTGGATGCTGTAAGTACTGTTCCATTTTCTTTATTATCTTGACAATAAAATAAAAGTCCTCAGCTACAAAAATTGTAGCTGCTGACTTTTAAAAAACATTCACCTGTCCCTCAATCCCGAGGTGTCCTCACACTGGCCGGGTTGACCGACTGTCCTGTCTTCTCAATGCCGGCATCTTCAGTGTGGGCACGCAGCTGTGACAGCTTGCGGCTCCACTGCCGGGTGCCCAGAAGACTACGGGGAGGGAGGACAACTTCTACTTCTGATAGCCTAGGTGATCACAGCGGAAGTAGGAGCGGGTACCTGTCAAATTCGGGAACCCCCCCCACTCCCCAAAGGTGTCAATCCTTAACGGGGAGCGGGGAACAGAGCCTTAAAGCGGAACTTCCCTTTTTGGGTGGAGCTCCGCTTTAAAGTGATTCTGAGCCCCCAGTCATACCGGTGTGACTTGTCATGAGGTTTGCTAGTTTCAAATCGCATGACAAGTCGCACCCTATTCTCAGATTTTGAAAGTAGTACATGCACTACTTTTTGCAAGTTCACATGCCTTGCTTGGTTCTTTGCCTTTCTCTGGATCAACTGTGGGTGTAGGATTATAACTTTTTTTTTTTTTAATGGTTGAACTAGATGGACTTTTGTCTTTTTCAGCCAGACTAACTATGTAAAGTGCAACTTGCAAAATCATCTGTGCATGAAGTCGCACAGACGTCTTTCAAGTTGCACCTGAAGTCACACTGACGTCTGATTTGAAATTGTGCGACTTCAAGTGAACTGGTACGAGGCATGGAGGAGCTCAGCTATGAGGAAAGATTAGAGGAACTAAATTTATTCTCTCTTGAGAAGAGGAGATTAAGGGGGGATATGATCAACATGTATAAATACATCAGTGGTTCATATAGTGAACTCTGTGTAGAGTTATTCACCCTGAGGTCATCACAGAGGACAAGGGGGCACTCTTTACGTCTGGAGGAAAAGAAATGTAATCTCCAAACACGGAAAGGTTTCTTTGCCCTCTGTCCCCCTAAAGCAGTGTCCTCTGCCCCCCCCCCCCCCACAGTAGTGTCTTCTGCCCCTCTGCCCCCCCAAGCAGTGTCCTCTGATACCCCAACCCTACAATAGTGTCCTCTGCCCCCACCCCCCACAGCAGTGTCCTTTGCCCCTCTGTCCCCCCTAAGCAGTGTCCTCTGCTCCCCTCCCACAGTAGTGTCCTCTGCTGCTCTGCCCTCCCCCATGCAGGGTCCTCTGTCCCCCATAAGTAGTGTCCTTTGCTTTCTTCACTTTGGTCCTCTGTCCCCCAGTAGTGTCCCCTGCCGCTCTGCTCCACCTCCCCATGCAGTGCCCCCTGTCCCCCTTGAGTAGTGTCCTTTGCTTCCTTACACTGTCCTACCGTGCAAGGGCCTGGGAGTGAGAGGCAGCACAGTACTGGAGGAGGGTGGGAGCTGCCATAGTTAATTTTTCATAACTAGGACCACCTAACAACCAATCACCTGCTTGTTAACTTTCCAGTGCTGTTCTGTCTCCCGGTCCCTGCTCTGCTGTTAAGATGGGGGCGGAGGCTGGGGGGAAGGACTGACAAATTAGTGTTCGTGATCAGTCTGTTGGCTGCCTGCAGTCAACCAGTAGATCGTGATCGACGGGTTGCCAACCTTTGCTTTAGAATCACTTTAAGGGCTCATGTACATGGGGCGTTTGGAAAACTCTTCTGAACGATGGAAACTGACTGCTGGAAAACGTAAGTTAAAAAATGTCAGTTTAGCCGTGTTTATGTGCATTTGCGTTACAAGCATTTTTAAAAGATAACCTCAGGAGACCTTCCCAAATGCCCTGAATGCACTGAAAAATAGTAAAAAATTAGCAATTTCAGACATTGAGAGGAATAGAGAGAGCAGTATGTTTTGAGATTACCTGTCTTTTCTGGTTATATTCACTGTAGATCCCATCATGAGCATAATGCAGCACATTATACCATTTTTTCCATCACGCAAAACCTGGAACTGACTGTGCTGGTGTACTAGGTTCATTTGAATACATGGAAAATGCATGCATTTCTGATAATGAAAAAAGGGCTCTGGACAGCATCTGGACATGGAACAGTTAAAAAACGCTTATAAACGCAGTTAACCGCGTTTACATTTAATTGAAGAAAATTAAACTAAAATATTCAAAGATAGAATGTTCTTTAGAAATAAAAAAGCATACAGGTGGCAGGGGATTCACCAATGTACTAAAAGACCTAATAGATCATTGACAGCGACAGATGACAATATTGGCTCAGATTCATCCACTATATCTGTTTCTTCACGACCCCAGTCTGGGGGCCCTAAAAAACATTTCACCAAATTTCACAACCCTGTAGGTGTGATCCATTTTCCCCTACAAAATAGTTTTTCAAATAAATCTGACATGTTTCCATCTTTATCTTTGAATGGTAACAATTTTTGCCTTTGTACAACAAACCGCAAAGGAAATTGCCGCGCTGTCCTCCTCCACGCCCATTAGTTCGAACTTTAACAAGTCCCATCAGTTAGCTCTTGCTTACCACTCTGTGTGTTTTTTTTATAATGTCATAATAAAATATGGTGTGTTTTATCCAATATTGTTTATGATTACGCATCTTTATACCCATAATGGTATGGTACCTTAACCACTTGCCTACCTGCCGCAGTGTATATACTGCGGCAGGGTGGCACCGCTGTGCTAGAGCACGTAAAAAAACGGCGTCTAGCAAAACAGGTAGGGGGCGCCCGCCCTACCTGCGCCGCCGATTGCGGCAGTGGGTGTCCATCACCGGATCCCGGCGGGTCATTACCCGCCGGCTCCCGGCGATTAGCGGCACTCACTGACAGAGAATACAGCTGCAATGTTTACACTGCACCTCTGCTCCCTGTCAGCTCGTAACACACTGTCAAGGAGAGCAGAGATTAGCTTTCCGGGACAGCCTGTTCCTGTGAAGTACACACCCCCGCCCACTAGTAAAACACTCCCCTCACACAGTTAACCCTTTCATTGAATAAAAATATTAACCCCTTCCTCCCCAGTGCCATTAGTACAGTGTCAGTGTTTTTTTTTTCACTGATCACTGTATTGGTGTCACTGGGGATGTCAGTGACCCCAAGTCAGTTACCCCCCAGTGTCAAAATGTCCACCGCAGTCCCGCCATAAGTCGCTAATCACTGTCATAAATCGCTTATCACTGCCATAAGTCGATGATTGCTGCATTTATTATTATTAAAAAAAAAATCCCAGTATCTTTCTCGCCATCTGTAAACGCTGTAACTTTCACGTAAACCAAATTAATTTACACGTATTGGGATTTTTTTTAGCAAAGACATGTCGCAGAATCAGGGCAGGACTGACAACTCATGGGGCCCCCGGGCAATAGGGGATCATGGGGCCCCTGTGTCCTTGCCCAAACTCAAAAAAGCCTATGAAAAAGGTACCAGGTGCATCTCATGGGGTCCCCTACTTATCCCGGGCCCTCGGGCAGTGCCCGAGTTTCCAAATGGTCTGTCCGCCGCTGCGCAGAATACATTTTGGCCAAAATTTGATCTTTAAATTTTTTTACTGGACATGTTTTATAGCAAAAAGTCCAAAATATTGTCAGCCTTTTTTTTTTATAGCGCAAAAAATAAAAACCGCACAGGCCATCAAATACCACGAAAGAAAGCTCAATGTGTGGGAAAAAAAGGACGTAAATGTAATTTGGGTGCAGTGTTGCATGACCATGCAATTGTCAGGTAAAGTAACGCAGCGACGTAACACGAACCACATCTGTAACCGCTTCCTGACCGCCCTATAGCAGAAATACTTCTACAGGGCGGCACAGGTGCGCAAGATCGCATATATATATATATATATATATATATATATATATATATATATATATACACATGATTTGTGCTCCCGTGGTTTTCACTCCCCTCCCAGATGGTCTCAGATTGCCCATCAGTACACCAGTCTTCACATTTAACCCCTTGATTGCCAGCAACACGCTCATACACAATAAACCTCCATGGCTAGTATAGTGTCTGAACGGATCAATGTCTTTGATCAGATCAGCACTATACCAGCGTTCACATTAGTATAGCGTCCTCAAAAACGCAGTGTTAACGGGATCAGCCCCGACACCTGCCAGCACCTTTAGCGTTTAACTCCTACGCTTACCCCCCCCCCCTTCTCCCCCAGCAAGTACAGTGTCAGTAGGTCCCGGTCACTTGATATATTACACACAAAGCCGCAGTGTTCGCAGAATCAGGCCTGATCTCTGTTAGCACTTGCCAGTAAATTTTGATGACTCTCATATGCAGCCTCTTAGATTGTAAGCTCCCAGGATCAGGCCCTCCTAACCCTCTTGTATTGAACTGTATTGTTTTTTTCCGTTATATTGTAGCGCTGTGCAAACTGTTGGTGCTATATAAATCCTGTATAATAATAATAATACCAGCACTGCAGTATGACTTGTTGACGTGGCGAGTCCCATAAGTGCAGTACAAAGTGGTGCGTCGGCGAGCACAAGTATTGTCCCGCAGCCACCATGAATTCGCACACAGGCCCGTAGAGCCCCTAATATCCTTCTGGATGTGCTTGCAAATCCCGATTGGCAGTCCACAAATTTTGCAGCACTTGTACTTCCCCGTTCACTGACCAATCCGGAATTCAGGTGGAAATAGAAAATTTAACTACTCCCCTTTATTTTTGGAGCTGTTTTTCATGGAATATCTGTATGCGTTGATTGTGGATCAAAGCAATTTATATGCACAACAATTTATCACTGCCAACCCAAATTCAAACCTTGCCAGACCATTCGCATGGAAACCCATTACGGTTTCCGAATTTACTTTATTTTGGGGGCCTAACCCTCAACATGGGCATTACTAAAAGAAATGAATTGCGGTTGTATTGGTCCGCAGACCCGATTCATCATATGCCGTGTTCTCTGCTGCCATGGCCAGGCATACAGTAGATATGAGAGTATAATGTGTTTTATGCATTTCAACGACAAATACACTCTGTCATCCTCGGGGTGACCCTGAATTTGACCAGCTACACAAAATTCAGTCCCTCGCAAATCACCTTAATCAAAAATTTGCAGATGTCTATACTCCCCAGCAAAACATCTGCGTTGATGGGTCCCTAATTAATTTTTCTGGCCGCCTTGCATTCAAATAATTTCTCCCCTGCAAGCGTGCCAGATATGGGGTCAAGATGTAGAAGACCTCTGAGAGGCCAACAGGCTATACTTATAAGTTTTGGATTTACGAAGGAAAAGATAGTCACGTGGAGCCCGCCCGGATGCCCAGACTACATGGGGACTTGGTGTCATCCTTTTTCCATATGGGGTACCACTTATACGTGGACAATTTTTATTCAAGCGTGCCACTATTTAGACATTTGTACAATCTTGGAACTGGCGCTTGTGGCAAAGTGTGACCTAATGTGTGCCCTCCATTAGAAGTGGGTGAATGCAGGGTGGTATATTTTAATGGTGGGTATACCACACATTTTTTTTTGGCAGAGATTTCTTCTCTTTTTTTTATTCAGTCCACAAGCTGCATAAAAAACCCCCCAAAAGAACATAGCATATATACCCAACAAGGACCCGCGACGTACTGGTACATCAATGGACTTTGAGTAGTTATACCAGGATAATGCCTACAGCTTCAGGCATTATCCTGGTATCATTTTTTTCAGCTGGCGATCAGCTTTCATGTAAAAGCAATCCTAGTGGCTAATTAACTGCAGGATTGCTTTTACAAGCAGCGGGAGACAATACCCCCCCCCCTCCCCTGCTGCCTTCCACGGCCTTCTCGGGCAGTCCCGAGCCATAGGGGGAACCGGAGAATGTAGCCGGTGTTTCTGCCAGCTGACCATAGAGCTAATTGGAGACCAGAATGGTGCCAATCATCTCTATAGCCTACGAATTTGGAAGCTACAAGCATTTCATCATTTCAGTTTCGCAGGATATAAACAGCGCCATTTTTAAATTGGGAAAGCATTTGATCACACCGATTTTGGTTTGATTAGATAATGTAAGGGCAGAGGAGAGATCTAGAGTCTGATAGACCCCAGATTTCTCAAAAAAGAACATATGACAATACCCATTGAAGTTATAGGGGATATTTGCATTCCCTGTGATAGCATTAAAAGTGATCAAAAAAAATAATTAAAAGGACAGTGTAAAAATAATTAAAAAAATCAAAATAACCTGCGTTCATGAGTGTTGACCCTGTGCCAGTATGGAGACAGCAGTTGCACCATGCATGTGAGGTATCGCCACGAACTTCAGATCAAGGGCAGTAATTCTAGACACTCCTCTGTAAATCTAAAATGGTAGCTTGTAAAGGCTTTTAAACATTGCCAACGGATATTAAAAACGTATGCAGTTTGTCGCTATTGCACGGGGCATGTGCAGTTTTAAAGCATGTCATGTTTGGTATCTATTTACTCGGCATACCATCATCTTTTATATTTTACCAAATAATTGGCCAATATATTGTGTTTTTGTTCATTAAAAGTAAAAAAAAGTGTATTATTTTACAAAAATTGCATTTGAAAAAGTGCTGCGCGAGCACTATGTGCCATACAAAAATTGTAGTACCCACCATTTTATTCACTATGGTGTTTGCTTTCAAAAAATATATAATGTTTGGGGTTTAAATTAATTTCCAAGCAAAAAAGACTGATTTTTTTTCACGTGAACAAAAAGTGTCAGAAAAGGCTTGATCTTCAGGTGGTTAGAAGAGTTAATGATGTGTGACATAAACTTCTAATGCTAGGCATAAAACACCCCCACCCCCCAAAACGACCCCTTTTTGGAAAGTAGACACCCCAAACTATTTGCTGAGAGGCATGTTGAATCAATAGAAGAATTTATTTTTTTACAAGTTTTTGGAAAATGACAAACAAAAAAAATTTTTATTTTTTTTTACACAAAGTTGTCACTTAAATGATTTACTGCTCACACATGCCATGGGTATATGTGGACTTACTCCCCAAAATACATTCTGCTACTTCTCCCGAGTATGGAGGTACCACATGTGAGAGACGTTTTGGCAGTCTAGCCAAGTACAGGACCCCAAAATCCAATAAGCATCTTCAGGCTTTTAAAGGGCTTTATTTCCTCATTACACTTCCAGACTACCTATCACAGTTTCGGATGCCCTGAAATGCCAGGGTAGCACCTAACCCCCCCAAATGACCCCTTTTTGGAAAGTATACACCCCAAGAAATTTGATAAGAAGCATGATAAGTATTTTGCAGATCTCATTTGTTGCCACAAGTTTTTGGAAAATGAAGAAAAAAAAACAAAAACATTTTTTCTATTCTTTTTCTATATTTCAAAACCTTGTGAGAAAAAATTAGATCTGCAAAATACTCACCATGCCTCTTTTTAAAATGTATTTTGGGGTGTAATTCCACATATAACCATGGTTGTGCGACAAATAAATAATTTAAATGACAACTTTGTATAAAAAAAAAAAAAGTTTTTGTCATTTTCCAGAAACTTGCGAAAAAAAAAAAAATCTTCCATGGACACAATATGCCTTTCAGCAGATAGCTTAGGGTGTCTACTTTACAAAAAGTGGTCATTTGAGGGTGTTTGTACTATCCTGGTATTTTAGCACCTCATGAAATGTGATGGGCAGTCAGAAAGTAAATGCTGTGTAAATTCCATTATCTATACCATAGTTTGTAGATGCTATAATTTTCACACAAAGCAATACACTTGTACACTTACTGGAATTTTTTTAACCAAATACATGTAGCAGAACACGTTTTGGCCTAAATTTATGACGAAATTTTAGTTTTTTTGGATATTTTTTATGACCGAAATGAGAAAATACTGTTTTTTTTCAAAAACATTTCTTTTTCTTCAAAAATGTTTTTGTTTATAGCGCCAAAAATAAAAAGTGCACAGGTGATCAAATACCACCAAAAGAAAGCTCTATTTGTGTGAAAAAAAGGACATAAATTTCATTTATGTACCATAGTGCATGACCGCGCAATTGTCCATTAAACTAGCGCAGCGCTGTATAGCAAAAAAAATGGCGTAAATTGCAGTATTTATACCATAGTTTGTAGACGCTATAACTTTCACACAAAGCAATCAATATACACTTATTGGGATTTTTTTTTACCAAAAACATGTAGCAGAATACATTTTAGCCTAAATTTATAACCAACTTTGAGTTTACTATATATTTTGTATAACTGAAAGTAAAAAACATTGCTTTTCTTCAAAATTTTTGGTCTTTTTTTGTTTATAGCGTGAATAATAAAAAGCGCACAGGTGATCAAATACCACTGAAAGAAAGCTCTATTGTGTGAAAAAAAGGACGTAAATTTCGTTTGGGTGCAGCATTGGATGACCGCGCAATTATCAGTTTAATTAGTGCAGCGCCGAGTAGCAAAAAGAGGCCTGGTCAGGAAGGGGGGTAAATCCTCTAGAGGGCAAGTGGTTAAAAGCCCCATTATTTTCTCCTACTAGGGTTTATTCTCTTATGCTCATTTACTAAGCACTGGAGCAACTGCACTTGCAGAATGCACACTCCATTTGCCATTAGTAAATCAACCCCTTTGTTGGGAGCCACCTGAGGAGCAGCATAAAGACCTCTTTGATAGACCCGGCCTGATTTACTGGGTTCCGTGACTCTTTTTTTTCAGGCTCGTTCATTACTAGGGGTGACAGCAACAAGTTGCTATACAATACCCTCACATGTAGCACTACCTCCTTAAGGATTGCTGATGAATTTGGGTCCCCCTATAGTCCTGCACAGCCAGTCTTTTAGCATTTTTCCACACAAACTCTCATCCATAGGTAGAAATCAGTCCTTTCTCCTGAGAATTTGTTTTGCTATTCTACTTAGGGGATTCAAACTTGGATAGGGTAAGGGGTGTATAAGATGCCCAAGGGAACCGATATCTGAGGACAACTTCCTGATCTATACACAGCTTCTCTCCTCTGTCAAGGTCTCTGTTGGAGTGCTAGCCAGCACCTCCAGTTGTACTACCCCAGACCCTAGATCAGTGGTTCTCAACCTTCCTAATGCCGTGACCCTTTAATACAGTTCCTCATGTTGTGGTGACCCCCAACCATAAAATTATTTACCCAGTAATTAGAATGCATGAAGTGTCATTTTACCTCCAATACTGCTGCTTTCAACACAGTAGTTGCTTTCTACACAGTAGCTGCTTTGAACACAGTAGCTGCTTTCTACACAGTAGCTGCTCATTACACATCGGAAATATGTGTTTTCCCGATGGTCTTAGACGACCCCTGTGAAAGGGTCATTCGACCCCCAAAGGGGTCGCGACCCACAGGTTGAGAACCACTGCCCTAGATGATCTCCTCTTCACCCAGCAATCTGGAGACTTTCTTCCTGAGCAGGGGACCTGGCTCTTGTTCCTTTAACCAGTTTCCGACTGTGCTATAGTCAAAAGACCCCTGCGCGTGATCTGTGATTGCTGTGTCCTTTGGACACAGCTGATCACATGAATAAGGAACGGGCCAATTACAGCAGCTTTTACCATATGACCAGCTGTATCCAATCACAGCTGATCACAGGGTAAATAGGAAATGCCGGTTATCTGCAGTCCTCTCCTAATACTGGCAGTACATGAGGAAAGGAGAGCCAGTAAGCAGCATTTTGCAGGGGGGACAGCTACATTGATCATCAGGGCACTAATCATCAGTATCTTTCTGATCAGTGTAGCCCCATCAGTGCGGCCAATAGTGCTCATCAGTGTCCATGTATGCTGGCAATCAGTGCTGCCCATCCATGCTGCCTATCAGTGCCAATCCATGCCGCCTAACTGTGCCCATCAGTGCTACCTATAAATGTAGCCTATCAGTGCCCATCAGAGCTACCTATCAATGTAGCCTCATCGGTGCCACATATCAGTGCAGCCTATCAGTGCCCATCAGTGACTCCTAATCAGTGCAGCCTATCAGTGCTCATCAGTGTAGGAGAAAAATTACTTATTTACAAAACTTTATAACAGAAACTAAGTAAAACTGTTTTTTTTCTAAATTTTTGGTCTTTTTTTGTTTAGGTAAAAATAACCCCAGTGGTGATTAACCATTAGCCGCCCGGCCAATGGCTGTTTGGCGGCTTCAGAAGTGTCTCTCCACTCCGGGTGCACGCCATTTGCGGTAATGCAGAGCGGCGCAGCAGTGCGATCTGTCACCGGCCGTGCACCTCGGACACGGCCGATGACAGATCCAAGTACCCGCTCCCGTTGCTGGTACCATGTGACCTGCTGTGACCAATCACAGCAGGACACATGACAGTTGTATACAATGGATGGCTTCATTCATGATGCCATCCATTGTATACTAGTGCCTAGCTGTGAATGGTCACAGCTAATCACATGCACATGTCATGTGATTAGCTGTGACCAAATCACAGCTAAGCACAAAAAAAAAAAAAAAAAAAGCTGAATGAATTGATTTCATTCAGGTAAATGCTTGCTTATAGCAAAGTAATTCTTTGCTATAAGCAAATTGTGTAAAAAAAAAAAAAAAAATACTGATCACTTCCCCAAAGTAGCACAATGTTACTATGGTAACATTGTACTACTTTGGTCATAGTAAAATATGAAAAAAAAATCTTAAAAAAACAAAAAACAAATGTAATAAAAAATTAAATATAATAAAAAAATAAAAAAAATAAAAAAATATATATATATATATTTTTTTCATACTGTCACCAGTCAGTGTCCCTGTTCACCGCCATGCCAGTTATATGATGATGCTGTACTGCATTGGTGACAGGATGTAAAAAAAAATAGTGAAAATAATTTTTTTCATTTTTTAATTTTCCGAAAAATTATGACAATAAAATACAACTTCAAAAAACTCGCCATGCCTCTTATGAAGTACGTCGGACTGTCTACTCTGCAAAAAGGGGTCATTTGGGGATATCTGTACTATTCTGACATTCTTGGACCTCAAGAAATTAGATTGGCTGTCAGTACTTCAGGATTGATCAATATTCAGATCTATACCATAGTTTGTGAACTCTATAACTTTCCTACAAACTAAAAAATACATCCTAATTTGGGTTATTTTCACCAAAGACATGTAGCAGAATACATCTCGGCCTAAATTTATGAAGAACAATTATTTATTTGTAAACTTTTATAACAGAAACAAAGAAAAATGTGTTTTTTTTCCCAAAATTTTTGGTCTTTTTTTGTTAATTTAGCAAAAAATAAAAACCCCAGCGGTGATTAAATACCACCAAAAGAAAGCTCTAGTTGTGTGAAGAAAATGATAAAATTTTAGTTTGGGTACAGTGTTGTATGACCGCGCAATTGTCATTCAAAGTGTGAGAGTGCTGAAACCTGAAAAATGGCCTGGGCAGGAAGGTGTAAAATTGCACGGTATTGAAACGGTTAAATACCACCAAAATAAAGCTCTATTTTTCTCAAAAAATTATACAAATTTAATTTGGGTACAGTGTTGCATGACTGCACAATTCTCATTCAAAGTATAACAGCGCTGAAAGCTGAAAATTGGTCTGGGCAGGAAGGGGTAAGAGTGCACGGTAGGCAAGTGGTTAAATGGGTAACAGTCACTAGTAGGGGGCTAATCTGGTTTCCCACCAGAGTGCTGCTTCCCCTATCCACCCAGGGGCTGCAGGTGTACTCACTCCGATCCTCTCCTGTACCACTTGCAGGATGGCTGCTGCTACCAGGCCTATCAGCCTGGCCACCCCTTCCCTACCACACAGGTGGTACTCTCAGGGGGCCAGTGAGTCCAGAGTCTTCCTCCTTTCCAGCTCCAGGCTCACAGACAGGCCCCATCCCACTAGGCCTCCTGGCAGCCTTCTTTCTCAAGCCTCACATCTTCCTGCCTCACACTTCTCTCCCACCACCACATTCCTGCTACTGCGCAGGCTCTTCCAATTTTAAAGGAGTCCCAGCCTCTTGCCAAACCTCTTGTTGGGGATTGGCTGAGGTCCCTCGAGAGTGTAGCTAGCCACTCCTCAGATCCACCAACCATTTCCAAGGTCCTCCTCTGAAAGCCTCAGAGCAGGGGGAAATTCCAGAGGGGATAGCCTGTACAGTCTCTCAGTCCTGACCAGAATTTGACCCATCTGACTATCTCGCCTGAGCTGCTAATCAGCTCCTCACTAACCATCAGGGTCTAGCTCCCCCTAGCTAAACTAGCAGGGCATTACAGGAGGAACCCCACACATGCATAAGGAGGACATGCAAACTCCATGCAGACAGTGTACTGACCACAATAAGAACTACGATCTCCGGTGCTGCAAGGCAGAGGTGCTAACCACTAGGCCACTGTGATTTATGTCAGTCTTGTGTTTCCTTGTTGTGGGGCTTTAGCTTAGCAAAAGAAAATGGGTTAGACTGTTTCTTGGAGTGCCAAAAGAGGAGAGGCTCTGGGGACCAGCATTATGAAGGAAGAGCTCACAGGAGCAAGGCATAAGGTAAGTAAATGTGCTTTTTACTGGTACCCTAGAATTAAACCCTTGAAGTGTGGGAGGAGCCCCACTGCAAGAGTAGACCTTTCATTTCACCCAACACCAGCTTAAAAATGGAACTACCATATTTGGAATAAAAGATAATATAAAAGTATAGTGTTTCCTTACTGGGTTAACTACATCACAGAGGGTAGGGAATCTCATGCTATAATTAGAGATGAGCGAAGAAATGAAAAATTTGATTCGGCTGATTCGGCGAATTCCAGTGTGAAATTCGATTCGATGCGAATTTCTCCGCTACGAAGATGACTTATTTAAAGGGTTTCTAGGCTTCAGAGAGCCTTTAAATTAGTGCAGAACACTGTACCTTTAATTTAAATGCCCTTGGAGATGAGGAAGGAGAAGGAGAAGGATGAGAAGAAGGAGAAGGAGAAGGATGAGAAGAAGGAGAAGGAGAAGGATGAGAAGAAGGAGAAGGATGAGAAGAAGGAGAAGGATGAGAAGAAGGAGAAGGAGAAGGATGAGAAGAAGGAGAAGGAGAAGGATGAGAAGAAGGAGAAGGAGAAGGATGAGAAGAAGGAGAAGGATGAGAAGAAGGAGAAGGATGAGAAGGAGAAGGATGAGAAGGAGAAGGATGAGAAGAAGAAGGCTGAGAATAAGGAGAAGGATGAGAAGAAGGAGAAGGAGAAGGATGAGAAGAAGGAGAAGGATGAGAAGAAGGAGAAGGAGAAGGATGAGAAGAAAGAGAAGGATGAGAAGGAGAAGGATGAGAAGAAGAAGGATGAGAAGAAGAAGGATGAGAAGAACGAAAAGGATGAGAAGAAGAAGGATGAGAAGAAGGAGAAGGATGAGAAGAAGGAGAATGATGAGAAGAAGGAGAAGGATGATAAGAAGGAGAAGGAAGAGAAGAAGGAGAAGGAGAAGGATGAGAAGAAGGAGAAGGATGAGAAGAAGGAGAAGGATGAGAAGAAGGAGAAGGATGAGAAGAAGGAGAAGGATGAGAAGAAGGAGAAGGATGAGAAGAAGGAGAAGGAGAAGGATGAGAAGAAGGAGAAGGATGAGAAGAAGAAGGATGAGAAGAAGGATGAGAAGAAGGAGGAGAAGGATGAGAAGAAGAAGGATGAGAAGAAGGAGAAGGATGAGAAGAAGGAGAAGGAAGAGAAGAAGGAGAAGGAGAAGGATGAGAAGGAGAAGGATGAGAAGAAGGAGAAGGATGAGAAGAAGGAGAAGGATGAGAAGAAGGAGAAGGAGAAGGATGAGAAGAAGGAGAAGGATGAGAAGAAGAAGGATGAGAAGAAGGATGAGAAGGATGAGAAGAAGGAGAAGGATGAGAAGAAGGAGAATGATGAGAAGAAGGAGAAGAAGGAGAAGGATGAGAAGAAGGAGAAGGATGAGAAGAAGGAGAAGGAGAAGGATGAGAAGAAAAAGGATGAGGAGAAGGAGAAGGATGAGAAGAAGGAGAAGGATGAGAAGGAGAAGGATGAGAAGGAGAAGGATGAGAAGAAGGAGAAGGAGAAGGATGAGAAGAAGGAGAAGGATGAGAAGAAGGAGAAGGATGAGAAGGAGAAGGAGAAGGATGAGAAGGAGAAGGATGAGAAGAAGGAGAAGGAGAAGGATGAGAAGAAGGAGAAGGAGAAGGATGAGAAGAAGGAGAAGGATGAGAAGAAGGATGAGCAGAAGGAGAAGGATGAGAAGAAGGAGAAGGATGAGAAGAAGGAGAAGGATGAGAAGAAGGATGAGAAGAAGGATGAGAAGAAGGAGAAGGATGAGAAGAAGGACAGTTCTGTGACAGTTTCTGTCTATTTCTGACAGTTCTGGGACATTCACTCCATACAGCGGTTTCAACCGCTGTATGGAGGGAATGTCATAGAACTGTCAGAAATAGACTATTAATGACAGTTCTGGGACTGTCCTTCCATGCAGCGGTTGAAACATTGTATGTATTTGTTTCCATAAATGGATCCATTTATGGAAACAAATACATACAATGTTTCAACCGCTGCATGGAAGGACAGTCCCAGAACTGTCATTAATAGTCTATTTCTGACAGTTCCATGACATTCCCTCCATACAGCGGTTAAAACAGCTCCGCTACGAAGATGACTTATTTAAAGGGTTTCTAGGCTTCAGAGAGCCTTTAAATTAGTGCAGAACACTGTACCTTTAATTTAAATGCCCTTGGAGATGAGGAAGGAGAAGGAGAAGGAGAAGGATGAGAAGAAGGAGAAGGAGAAGGATGAGAAGAAGGAGAAGGAGAAGGATGAGAAGAAGGAGAAGGATGAGAAGAAGGAGAAGGATGAGAAGAAGGAGAAGGAGAAGGATGAGAAGAAGGAGAAGGAGAAGGATGAGAAGAAGGAGAAGGAGAAGGATGAGAAGAAGGAGAAGGATGAGAAGAAGGAGAAGGATGAGAAGGAGAAGGATGAGAAGGAGAAGGATGAGAAGAAGAAGGCTGAGAATAAGGAGAAGGATGAGAAGAAGGAGAAGGATGAGAAGAAGGAGAAGGATGAGAAGAAGGAGAAGGAGAAGGATGAGAAGAAAGAGAAGGATGAGAAGGAGAAGGATGAGAAGAAGAAGGATGAGAAGAAGAAGGATGAGAAGAAGAAGGATGAGAAGAACGAAAAGGATGAGAAGAAGAAGGATGAGAAGAAGGAGAAGGATGAGAAGAAGGAGAATGATGAGAAGAAGGAGAAGGATGATAAGAAGGAGAAGGAAGAGAAGAAGGAGAAGGAGAAGGATGAGAAGAAGGAGAAGGATGAGAAGAAGGAGAAGGATGAGAAGAAGGAGAAGGATGAGAAGAAGGAGAAGGATGAGAAGAAGGAGAAGGATGAGAAGAAGGAGAAGGAGAAGGATGAGAAGAAGGAGAAGGATGAGAAGAAGAAGGATGAGAAGAAGGATGAGAAGAAGGAGGAGAAGGATGAGAAGAAGAAGGATGAGAAGAAGGAGAAGGATGAGAAGAAGGAGAAGGAAGAGAAGAAGGAGAAGGAGAAGGATGAGAAGGAGAAGGATGAGAAGAAGGAGAAGGATGAGAAGAAGGAGAAGGATGAGAAGAAGGAGAAGGAGAAGGATGAGAAGAAGGAGAAGGATGAGAAGAAGAAGGATGAGAAGAAGGATGAGAAGGATGAGAAGAAGGAGAAGGATGAGAAGAAGGAGAATGATGAGAAGAAGGAGAAGAAGGAGAAGGATGAGAAGAAGGAGAAGGATGAGAAGAAGGAGAAGGATGAGAAGAAGGAGAAGGAGAAGGATGAGAAGAAAAAGGATGAGGAGAAGGAGAAGGATGAGAAGAAGGAGAAGGATGAGAAGGAGAAGGAGAAGGATGAGAAGAAGGAGAAGGAGAAGGATGAGAAGAAGGAGAAGGATGAGAAGAAGGAGAAGGATGAGAAGGAGAAGGAGAAGGATGAGAAGGAGAAGGATGAGAAGAAGGAGAAGGAGAAGGATGAGAAGAAGGAGAAGGAGAAGGATGAGAAGAAGGAGAAGGATGAGAAGAAGGATGAGCAGAAGGAGAAGGATGAGAAGAAGGAGAAGGATGAGAAGAAGGAGAAGGATGAGAAGAAGGATGAGAAGAAGGATGAGAAGAAGGAGAAGGATGAGAAGAAGGACAGTTCTGTGACAGTTTCTGTCTATTTCTGACAGTTCTGGGACATTCACTCCATACAGCGGTTTCAACCGCTGTATGGAGGGAATGTCATAGAACTGTCAGAAATAGACTATTAATGACAGTTCTGGGACTGTCCTTCCATGCAGCGGTTGAAACATTGTATGTATTTGTTTCCATAAATGGATCCATTTATGGAAACAAATACATACAATGTTTCAACCGCTGCATTGAAGGACAGTCCCACAACTGTCATTAATAGTCTATTTCTGACAGTTCCATGACATTCCCTCCATACAGCGGTTAAAACAGCTGTATGGAGTGAATGTCCCAGAACTGTCATAAATAGTCTATTTCTGATAGATCTGGGACATTCACTTCATACAGCTGTTTTAACCGCTGTATGGAGGGAATGTCATGGAACTGTCAGAAATAGACTATTAATGACAGTTGTGGGACTGTCCTTCCATGCAGCGGTTGAAACATTGTATGTATTTGTTTCCATAAATGGATCCATTTATGGAAACAAATACATACAATGTTTCAACCGCTGCATTGAAGGACAGTCCCACAACTGTCATTAATAGTCTATTTCTGACAGTTCCATGACATTCCCTCCATACAGCGGTTAAAACAGCTGTATGCAGTGAATGTCCCAGAACTGTCATAAATAGTCTATTTCTGATAGATCTGGGACATTCACTCCATACAGCTGTTTTAACCGCTGTATGGAGGGAATGTCATGGAACTGTCAGAAATAGACTATTAATGACAGTTCTGGGACTGTCCTTCCATGCAGCGGTTGAAACATTGTATGTATTTGTTTCCATAAATGGATCCATTTATGGAAACAAATACATACAATGTTTCAACCGCTGCATTGAAGGACAGTCCCACAACTGTCATTAATAGTCTATTTCTGACAGTTCCATGACATTCCCTCCATACAGCGGTTAAAACAGCTGTATGCAGTGAATGTCCCAGAACTGTCATAAATAGTCTATTTCTGATAGATCTGGGACATTCACTCCATACAGCTGTTTTAACCGCTGTATGGAGGGAATGTCATGGAACTGTCAGAAATAGACTATTAATGACAGTTGTGGGACTGTCCTTCCATACAGCGGTTGAAACATTGTATGTATTTGTTTCCATAAATGGATCCATCCTCTTCTTCTTCTGAGGATGAGGATGAAGAAGAAGAAGAAGAAGAAGAAGAAGGACACTTTTTGCCGGCTTGGAATTATTCTTCTTTTCATTCTTCTTCTTCTTCCTCATCCTCATCCTCATCCTCATCCTCTTCTTCTGAGGATGAGGATGAAGAAGAAGAAGAAGAAGAAGTAGAAGTAGGATGAAAATAAGATTAATTCCAAGCCGGCAAAAAGTGTATGTGCAGAGCTCCTCTAAGTGTATCTGCAGAGCTCCTCTAAGTGTATCTGCAGAATAGAGGAACTCTGCACATACACTTTTTGCTGGCTTGGAATTATTCTTCTTTTCATCCTACTTCTACTTCTTCTTCTTCTTCATCCTCATCCTCAGAAGAAGAGGATGAGGATGAGGATGAGGATGAGGAAGAAGAAGAAGAATGAAAAGAAGAATAATTCCAAGCCGGCAAAAAGTGTATGTGCAGAGTTCCTCTATTTCTGACAGTTCTCTCACAGCTTCTTCACATGTACAGCGGTTGAAATATCTGTATCCTAAATGGAAACTAATAGATACAAATTGTATCTATTAGTTTCCATTTAGGATACAGATGTTTCAACCGCTGTACATGTGAAGAAGCTGTGAGAGAACTGTCAGAAATAGAGGAACTCTGCACATACACTTTTTGCCGGCTTGGAATTATTCTTCTTTTCATCCTACTTCTTCTTCTTCTTCTTCTTCTTCTTCTTCTTCATCCTCATCCTCATCCTCTTCTTCTGAGGATGAAGAAGAAGAAGAAGTAGGATGAAAAGAAGAATAATTCCAAGCCGGCAAAAAGTGTATGTGCAGAGTTCCTCTATTTCTGACAGTTCTCTCACAACTTCTTCACATGTACAGTGGTTGAAACATCTGTATCCTAAATGTAAACTAATAGATACAATGTTTCAACCGCTAAACATGTGTTCCTTCTGTCAGAGAACTGTCAGAAATAGCGGAGCTCACTGCAGGGACACTTTTGCCGGCTGATCGGGAAATGTTCGATTCGCGCACCCGAAGTAGGCAAAATTTCGGTTTCGACACGAATCGAATATTTCCTGAAATTCGACTCGAATTCCGGTTCGCCTAGTTCGATTCACTCATCTCTAGCTATAATCCCTTTGCCCCTAAGACTGCTTTCACACTGATCCGTTTTAATTCCGCTTTTGTGCTAAAAAAAAAGCAGAAGAAAAAAGTGACCATGTATTATACATATATAAGTCCTGCTTGCTGCATTATTGGTGCAGGTTTGGTGCAGTAAAAATTGCACCAAGAATGCACCTCATCATTGAAAGCAATGGAAAATGCATTAAAAACGTCACATGTCCTTTAAAAAACACACTGTTTTTGCTGCGGATCAGTGTGAAAATAGCCTAAACAGTAAATGCCCAGGTGCACATCCACAAAGCAATAGCCATACACATCCAACACAGCTATAAAGGCACCTGACCATCACATGTTGGACATCTCATTCCAAAACTATGTGGAGTCTTCCCTTTTGAAGTTACAATAGCCTTCACTCTTTTGGGAAGGATTTTCACAAAAATTTGGAGTGTCTGGAAAAATCTGTGCCCATTCCAAAAGCCAAAAGAACATTTGTGAGATCAGGTACTGATGTTGGATGAGAATATCTGGTTTTTCATTCATTCCCTAGGTCAGGGGTCTCCAAAATTTCTAAACAAAGGATCAATTTACTGTCCCTCAAGCTTTAGGGGGCCAAGCTGTGGCCAGTAGGAGTAAACAATGCCCCATCATTGGTTTTAGTGGGAGTAACAGTGCCCCATTGTTGTTAGCAGTGAGAGGAATAGTGTCCCATTGATGGTGTCAGTGGGAGGAATAGTGCCCCATCATCCTGCCAGTTGAAGGCCCCAAGGGCCAGATAGAGGTAAACAAAGGGCTGCAGTTTGGTGACCACTGCCCTATATGTTCAGTAGGGTTGAGGACAGGGCTTTGTGCGGGCCACTCAAGTTCCTCCACACCACATTCTTCAAGCCATGTCTTCATTGAATGCAAATGGTAAAGACCTATGCGCTGCTATGTTCCAACTATAGTAATAATATCAGGGAAGAAGATTGCTGCACTCACTCCTCTAGTGCACTCACACTTAAAATAAATAAATGAAAAAATGAGGTGTGCTATCTCATCGTAAATAGAACCATAAGCTTTGAAAGCATAAAGTGACAGTCCAAACAAATTTTACAGGTAATAAATGTCCAATCCAGTATATGTTGCATTAACATTCAGCCATAATCCACAATGTGCTTGACTTGTGGCCCCACTCCCTGCTCACCTTGACCATTGACCTATAAATTATAATAGGCCAAAAACACACTTTATAAGGAAAATGTGTCTCCATAATTTCTGATTCGTGACATGTTCCTTCCACGTATTATGCTTCTTTACACTCCAGATCTGTGCAAAATAAAACAAAAACATACCATAGTGTAACACCGTTTTATATAACCAAAAATTAAACGTGTTACAATATCTACTCACATTAAACAAATTATATGTGACTCTGAATTATGGTGAACAATGTATGCATTACTCCACCGTGCCGACTATATTGTGGTGTTTCCCATCACTGGGTAGGTGCACCATGTACTCACCTTCTTCCCTGACCTAACAGATAGGTCATACACGCTTAGGGATGAAACCAGATTCTGCTTATCCACTGCCGATCCTTAGTAGCTGCTTCATTAGTTCTGGCCCTTTAATCTCCCTAGCGGTCTGATTATGTCCATATTTCTGTGCTCAAAGCGGTACATTTTTTTGCATGGAAATATGTATTATTTTTTATTGTAGGCCTGTAATTTTTAGGAATAACTCACTGAAATCTGTCCGAACAAGAGTCTAGTAAACATCCCAGGTATGATAAAATTTGAAACAGGAAATCATAAATTATCATTGAATAAATAATCATAAAAAATAATAATTCAATAATATAATCAAACCAAAAACACTGAAATTTGAAATATAGTGCCAAGTTCGCACATCACTGAGCAAAGTCGCAAAATCGTTTTCAGTGTCTGATGATGAATTTCCCCACGAATCATTATCACTCAATTCTGCAAGTTTCTAATTTACTATCGCTGTTTTCTAGCTGGTCTAAAACCGCTTTTGACATAAAGGGACTTTTTTGGACGCCATGGACGTTTCTCAGTTTCCAGGCAGAAAGAACAGTAAAAATGCAGGCAGGGCACAGGACAAAGCACTCGGGACAAAATGTATGTGAAATGGTTTGATACAGTAATGTTTTACTATGTGATTTTAGTGAATGTCACTTTTTGTCATTTTCAAATTTCCCGCTGTTCCGTCCCCCGTACGTCCCGATGCTCGCAGGGGACGGAACCCAGATGACAGATGCCGGCATCCGCTGAATTACATTGCCAGGGACACTGGAGGAGGGACATCGCAGGAGCGCAGGACAAGGTAAGTGATCGAATGATCCCGGAGCATCGCCACATGGTAAGCCAGAGTGTAGCTTGGGGTTACCGCTTGTGGTACTGAAACTTTACCCCGAGCTACACTTGGGAATACCACCAGGGGGGTTAAGCGAACATGCTCTTGGATGTCTAGTGGAATTAAGGTGTATATGATCAAAGATAAAGGGAATAGATCATAGTGCAACCCCATAAAATATGAACACTTTATTCAAGTAAAAAATGCACTCACAAAAGTAACGAATCAAAGGCATATCATAGCCATCAATCAAAATGGTTCCTCACATCACTCGTGCCAGTTTCATATGACCGGAAGTGACATCACTAGGCTGCGCCCGACATGTTGTGTCACAAATTATACAACATTCTCCCATGGGGCCTCTTCTTTTCTTGCCATGAAAAGTCCCCTGGGAGAACATTGTACTGTTTGCTAGCCATTGCATTAATTCCTATTGAGTTGGTGGCAGCAATATGCAATGCAAAGCCTGAAGAACATAAATATACACCGATCAGCCATGATATTATCACCACCCACGATAACATGACCACCCACCGAATAATGAGTAGGTCCCCCTGCTTCTGCCAAAACAGCCCTAACTTGTTGATGCATTAAGTCCACCAGACCTCTGAAGGTATGCTGTGGTATCTGGCACCAAGCCCTCAGTAGAAGATCTTTTGAGTCCTGTAAGCTGAAAAGTGTGGCCTCCGTGGATCAGACTTGTTGTCCAAGCACATCCCACATATGCTTGATTTGATTGCGATCTGAAGAATTTGGAGGTTAACACCTCAAAGACACCTTCTATTGCTCTATGGTCCAGTTATAATGCTCAAGTGCCCATTGTAAGCACTTATGTCTATGGTCATGGTTCAGCATGGGCACCCAGACTAATCTGCGGTTACACAATCCCATACTTTATATCGGTGCACTGTGTGTTCTGACACCTTTCTATTTGAACCATCATTAACTTTTTCAGGAATCTGAGCTACAGTGTTCGCTCTCCACATGCATCAATGAACCTTGGTTGCCCATGACCCTGTCACTGATTCACTGGTTTTCCTTCCTTGGACCTCTTTTGCTATGTCCTGACCACTACAGATTGGGAACATCCCACAAGAACTGCAGTTTTGAAGTGCTCCGACCCAGTCCTCTAGTCATTACAATTTGGACCTTGTAATAGTCTCCCAGATCCTTACACTTGACCCTTTTTTCTGCATTCAATACATCAACTTCAGGGACAACATGTTCAGCTGATGCCTAATATATCCCACAGACTTTCAGATGCCATTGGAATGAGATATTCAATGTTTTCAGTTTACCTGTCAGCGGTTATAATGTTATGGTTGTATAAACGTTAGCAGTTTGGTTCAATACAGCTCCAGCAGACAAGAAACCCTTTGATAGCAACCTCAAAACCTCCAACCACTAGCCGCTGTCAGCACATGAAAGGTTTATACACATGGACAGCAAAATGAAACATTTGTTGGGCATCTCTAATTTTTAATGAAGAGTGTTCAGACAAGTGGTTGTACAGTACAGTATATGAGTAATGTATGTGTGCTCAACGTCAACTACATTGTGCAAAACTGTCAGCAGGTGGCAGCATTGGATCATTTTGTGTGTTATCAGCATTATCTTTTTCAGGCACGCCACCTGCTGGGGAAATAATGCAAGCAACACTATAAAAGTGATTTAAAAAAAAAAAAAACACTATCTGCAAAAGAATATGGTTTATATTTGTCCTGCTGCCAGTTCCTCTTTTGCTGAGATACAGTAACTGCAAAATTTTCCCACCTCACACTTCTGGTGTGTCCCTGCTGGGAGCTGTGGTCCTACCTGTCGACCCTTACATCACTACAGTACACAATGGTGACATGGGGCCAGCGGATGGAAGCACAGTTCATGGTGGGGGTTTCAGGCATCTGGCGCTCCAGGGAGTGTAGGATAAGAAGATTGTCCCAGAGGCTCTAGCTCTGCATAAAAGTGAAGATTGGAGGAGAGATGAGTATAAACAGTTTTGCAGTTGGTGCTTTTTATCATATTTGGTGCTTTATCATGCGCATGTCCACAATACAACTGACAGTCGTGAAGGCAAACATCAGTGGGATAAAAGATACCTAAAATCAGGGGTCAGATTATGCCTGCACGTTCAACCACAGCGTGGGCTGTATTTGAATAATGAAAGTTATATAAAGACAGCGCTCAGCCAAACTACAAGAAATCCCAACAAAGTGAGGGTAAAAAAAAAATAAATAAATAAATAAATATATATATATATATATCCCTAATTATGTGCTCAATACTATATACAAAAATACCCTTAGTTTATACATAAAACCACATGAATATATATGAAGCAGTTGATCGTGAGTTTTATTGCTTTTATGTATGTGTTTAATTCATAAACGGTGTTACACTATGAAAGTTTTCTTGCACTATACCAGCATCCATGTAAGAATAAAAGAAGTAGAGTTATTGTGATTGGCAGACTGGTTTGGCTGATAAGTAAAGAATAACAATAGTGGTGGAACCCTTTAGGAGACGTAAGCAGTGCAGACCCTGCAGAGCAACAGCATTGAGGCGGTGCTGTTGAAAAAGTGATCCTAAGCGTGTTTTGACCCTAAACGGCAGTCTGTCTGTATACCTGGTGAGCAGGGGCGAACTGACCATTTGGAAACTCGGGCAGTGCCCCATGAGTTGTCAGTCCGCCCCTGCTGGTGAGTAGTTTGTGAAGGTGGATATTGCACAGGGTGATTGAAGGCTTAAAATGGAATGTTCAACAGTGGTTGTAAAGCACATGGTACATTAGGGCACTTTTTATTTTTTCTGCAAAAGGTACTTTTTTGGGACTTTTATACATGTTTTTTTTTTTCACTTTTTATACTGGTTTGATGTTTCATATACAGTTGTGTCCAAAATTATTCAACCCCCAATGCTGTAAAGGGGTTTAGGGACTATAGTGTACATTTGGAATTGTATTCAGAATCAAATCCTACAAGGACGTTGTAACTACCCAAATGCAACTAAAATGACATCAATTGTTTATGTAATACAGTAGTAAATGGTTCTTATGTGGTTTCTTCATTGCCACAATTATTCAACCCCTTAAAGACTACCACTCTGAAGAACAGAGGTTCATACAGGTGCTTTCCATCAGGTATTGAAAACACCTGTGGATGTCACCGAGCAGCAATCAAGCATAATAAGCACCAATTAGGCAGCTTTAAAATGACTGTGATACTCAGCTCCTTCTAGACATTTACTGGTGTGGTTACAAACATGGTGAAGGCAAGAGAATGGTCCAGGAAGACAAGAGAAGAGGTGATTTCTCTTCACAGGAAGGGCAATGGCTATAAGAAGATTGCAAAGATGTTAAACATACCAAGAGACACCTTAGGAAGCATCATTCGCAAATTCAAGGCAAAGGGCACTGTTGAAACGCTACCTGGTCGTGGCAGAAAGAAGATGCTGACTTCGACTGCTGTGCGCTACCTGAAGCGTAGAGTGGAGAGAAGTCCCCGTGTGACTGCTGAGGAACTGAGAAAAGATTTGTCAGATGTGGGTACAGAAGTTTCAGCCCAGACAATAAGACGCACACTGCGTAATGAAGGCCTCCGTGCCAGAACTCCCAGGCGTACCCCCTTGCTGTCTCCAAAGAATAAGAAGAGTCGACTGCAGTATGCCAAAAGCCATGTGGACAAACCACAAAAGTTGTGGGATAGTGTTCTGTGGACTGATGAAACAAAATTAGAACTGTTTGGGCCCATGGATCAACGCTATGTTTGGAGGAGGAAGAACAAGGCCTATGATGAAAAGAACACCTTGCCTACTGTGAAGCATGGTGGAGGGTCAATCATGCTTTGGGGCTGTTTTGCTTCTGCAGGTACAGGGAAGCTTCAGCGTGTGCAAGGTACCATGAATTCTCTTCAGTACCAGGAGATATTGGATGGAAACGTGATGCAGTCCGTCACACACCTGAGGCTTGGGAGACGTTGGACCTTTCAACAGGACAATGATCCCAAGCATACCTCCAAGTCCACTAGAGCATGGTTGCAGAGGAAAGGCTGGAACATTTTGGAGTGGCCATCGCAGTCACCAGACTTAAATCCGATTGAGAACCTCTGGTGGGACTTAAAGAAAGCAGTTGCAGTGCGCAAGCCTAAGAATGTGACTGAACTGGAGGCCTTTGCCCATGAAGAATGGGCGAAGATACCCGTAGATCGCTGCAAGACACTTGTGTCAAGCTATGCTTCACGTTTAAAAGCTGTTATAACTGTAAAAGGATGCTGTACTAAGTACTAAGATTGAATGTCACTTGGGGGTTGAATAAAACTGATAATGCTGTGAGCACAGAAAAGACATTTGTGGTTATTTCATTATAACTGTTATGTTATATTTGTCTGACCTACAAGTGCCTCTTTAATGTAAATGTAAGCAAGATGACTGAATGATCAAAAGCAATGTCAAACTGGCCAAAACACTCAATTTCAGTGGGGGTTGAATAATTTTGGACACAACTGTATAATCATGTGGTTTTATGTATAAACTGAGGGTGTTTTTGTATATAGTATTGAGCTATTGAACTAGCTACATAGTATTTGAGCTGTTGAGCTGAACCATTTGCAAGCTTGAGTCCGGGGATCAAGTTGGTCTGGAGAATTTAATTGGAGAGAGCAAGGAGGGTTTTGGTGCGAAAAAGTCCAGCTGTCCTATCTTGATGTGTGTCTGCATCACCCTCACCAAGAACAGCCTGGTAGATATTAGCAAAAGGCAACCGATTATCCTGTGATGGCTATGTGAGTAAGCAACCCCAGTGCTGAAGAGTCAGTGACTGTGTGTAGCTTTTAAACTCTAGAAAGAGTACAGGTCACCATTAGTATATAGATCCTGTGGGACATTCCTTTTTGTACAGTGCAGCCAGAAAATTAAGGAGTCCCAAAGTTATTCAGTTTTACAATTTATTGGGGTATCTTATGCTCCCTTTCCCTATCCAAGTTCCACTTGCTCCAGAAAACAGTCTATGGGTTTCATTTTTGGGCTTTTATTTTGAAAGATGAAGAGTGAGGAAAATGCTGGGTGCCTGGCTGTGTGTGCTGTAAGTGGGGAAATAGGACTGCATTCACCAGTGGCTCCTACAGGGGTGTGCTTCATGTGTCCATAAAGCCAGAGACATGGCCAGTCCTGTCTGTCTATAGGAGTCACCCATGCGCCAGCTTGTGGCCTTTTGATAATAGCTGGTCTTGTTTGTAATTGCAAGTGCCTGTACCTCACCACTCTCTCTCACCTGCCACCTTCCTCGACCCCTTCCTGGACCTGACTACTTTCATGCTGGCCACCCACCTTGACCCCTGTCTGGCCTTAACTACTTTCACTCCTGCCATTTGACTCGATCTCTGTCTGGCCCAAACTACTCTGTCTCATGCCACCTGCTTTGACCCCTGCTTAGACCTGACTTACTCTCTCACCTGTTTCTACCCCTGCCTGGCCCTAACTACTCTCTCTCTCCTGCCACCTGCCTCTACCTCTGTCTGGCCCTAACTACTCTCTCTCACTTGCCATCTGTCTCGACCCCTGCGTGGCCATAACTACTCTGTCTCCTGCCACCTACTTCAACCCCTGCCTGGACGTGACTATCCTCTCACTTGCAGCCTGCCTCAACCCTTGCCTGGGCCAGACTACTCTCT
Source organism: Staurois parvus (assembly GCF_062004578.1). NCBI lineage: Eukaryota > Metazoa > Chordata > Amphibia > Anura > Ranidae > Staurois > Staurois parvus. Next base: position 1,767,505 of record NW_028318404.1, on the reverse strand, counting down.
CACCTGCCTTGACCCCTGTCTGGCCCTAACTACTCTCTCTCTCTCCTGCCATCTGCCTCGCCCCCTGCCTGGCCCTAACTACTCTGTCTCCTGCCACCTGCTTTGACCCCTGCTTGGACCCTACTATCCTCTCACGTGCAGCCTGCCTCAGCCCCCACCTGGACCAGACTTCTCTCTTGTCTGCCATCCTGTGAACAGTCTTCGCACAATAGTCTTTCCACTTCAGCCGTCTGCTTTGTGAGCCAATCCTAAATGTTTGGACTTCGTGCCAGTTTGCAGCAAAAAAATTAGAAGCACTAAGGCTCCTGGGCCAGCTCCATTATGAGGAACTCTCGTGATGACAGTCACTTGGACTCTGCACCTGAAGGTGAATCTGCGTCACCTGCCAGAGGACACCACAACAGTCCATGATCTCTTGACTCCTTTTAACCTCCCCTTCACACATTGTTTTCCACAGTTCACTTCCTGAAGTCAGTCACATACATACAGAATTGGAAAGAACTGAGAAACAATGTATGGAAACAATGCGAGGCTTGGTCCTGCCTCCTCTAACCCTTCTTACGCCACCTATCAATGCTAATATAGAAAATACAGCCATGCCCCCCATTTTGTTCAGTTATATTCCATTTTCGAGATTTGGTCTTTTAAATTAAGCAACATGAGTATGACAGTTCAAGTGAAAATGCCACTTTAAGATATTTCCTATTTTTACATCTGGACCACATTCCTAATTGTAGCACATTTTTCCTTTTGTCTTCTAAAGGGTTCTTGACAGGAAGGGGACATCTGGACTACATGTTTTTTATGGGGCACACATATAAACAGTACGTTGTTATAAGATGTAAGTCTGTTAGGTTCCATTGCTTTGAAAGCGTCATTAAAGCTGAACTCCAGGCATACAGTTGAACTTCATACAATATAGTTTTAATGTTTCTAAGACTTTTGTATTGTGTACCTCTGCCATACAGTACAGCCAGGATGGTGACTACAGATTCACTTTAATGGGCCACTTTTGGCAGTAGTTCTGCCCACCAGATACATCAGGGAGTATAATTGTGGCCATGATGGTAGGTTAAGGGGGGCAGTAAATTTTGGTTCAGATGCCTATTTTTGGGGATTAAAACCTGCTATTTTGTTGGCTGTAGCTTCACTACATTCATAAGCACAAAATATGTATGTTCCTGTATTAGACGGAAAAGCCAGCACTGAGCTCCTGCCTGCCGCCAATGCTGTCATTCATTCACTAGAGTGAAACATTACTCAGCTCTGCATGTAAACATATACAGACCTTGCCAATGGATCACAGCCCCAAAAAAGCGAAAAAAGATTCTAGAGCAAAAAATACTCTTGCCAAGAGATAAACTCTAAAGGAAAGCATGGAAAACTATTTCTGACATGACATGCATTTGCTACAATTCATTTTGTGAAGTAACATTATTTAAAAGGTAAATTTTCTTTTCGTTTTGTGTCCAAAAATACTGTCCAAGTGACAAAAAAGAATCACATTTTGCTTTATTTTAACCATGGCAACAGTACATAGTATGCACAGAATTTGCATCCCCTGTTTATCTGATTAGCTCACTGCTTTGTTCAGAGGTCTTCAGCCCTGTTGTTTACAGAGCTCAATAACTCAATATGAAATTTACACATCACAGCAGCGATTCATCCTTCCCCCTCACAGCTCCATGTGAGGTTTCAATGAGAAACAGCCTATCTGAAATGAGAACTAATCAGAGTGCTTCAGGAATCCATAGTCCTGTATTAAATGTTTACTTGCAAAACAAAGATCATATATATTGTGAAAGGACAAGACTCTGCCACGGTGAAGTTGGTCATCAAAAGGACACAGGGTTTGCTCTTTTGCCGAATGCAGGACTAGGGAGCATATTTTCTTAATGGAGAAAACTGCATTTGCATCTTTCTCCAGGTTTTGGTAACCCTTGATGGGGCTTCCTAGTTTGGAGATTCCATAGTGCCTTGGGCGGGACGGAATCTCCAACCCAGTGTCCGGGTTTTGTGGAGGAACAGCAGGGTGTGTGCCCAGGTGCACACAGGCCTTATAATGGAGGTTTAGGAATACCTCAAGGCTCCACCCAAGAGAGACAGGAGGTCTCCTACAGGAGTCAGAGAGGCTTCAGGTGGCAGCTGGAGTATGAAGGTCTGCAAGAGATGGTTAACAGCCTGAGGAGCTGTGTCCACCTGAGTTGATGGCCTGAGGACTTGGCCAGAGGAGTCGTGTGCGGCTCTAAGCTGTGTGCCTGAAAGAGCTGATGGTCAGAAGGACCAGTAACTATAGCAGCAGTGCTGCAGAAGAGTGGGCTAGTATTTTCATTTGCATTGGGTATATTTTGCTGGAGAAGAACCCCTGCATGCGAGACATTGTGTTTTGGACTTTCGTTTTTTTCCTTTGAATAAAAGTGTGCTACCAAGCCCTGAAAAATAGTTCCTGACTGGCGGGAACTCACTTGCAAATGCATCTACCACTGACCTAAACATCCCCAAATATTACTATATATATATATATATATATATATATATATTTATTACAGTGTATGTGTTTGGTTAAAGAAAGATATAATCTAGATCATCAACTGATCTAAAACATCAGTACGAAAATCAATATAATTTATTTTCATTAGCAGAGCAAAAGTTCTTTTGGGTGTTTGGTAGTGAAAGCGACGATTGGAGGGCCATTCCTTCATTTACAAATATACTGCAAATTTTCAGAACAACACACTTGTTCACCATTGATGTAATGTACAAAAATATATCTTTGTAAAGTAAAGTTTTTATACATTTTTGTAAAACAGATATTTCTACAGAAACATAAGAAACTATAAAAAACAAGATTTCCCTGGCAGTGACGCACATGTAAATCAGCGGCGCTGAATCCACACGCAGCCCATGAAAGTTAAGGTGACCATAATTGGTATTTTAGGTCCACCACAAAATGTCAGCACACATGTATGAAAGCCTCAGAGTAGTTGAAGGGAGAAGCTGGCTGGCATACTTGAACAAGAACTTGATTCTTCCAGGACGTGTGGATAAAAACTCAAACTAATAGAAACTTGTTTATGCATCCTATAGTATGATCCCAGGCCATTGTAATAATTGTGGACATCTCATAATTTCCTCTAAAGTATGGGGTCAGAGAGGTTACTCACATTTTTTCCTCGCATTGAAGGTATTCTCCAGACCCCGAGCAAGGCGGTTTGGAGACACTGCTCTGTCTGTACTATGGAACAGGTTCCCTTTGATGAGTCTATTTCTGCAGCCGATGACTATGTTCTTGCGGGTATCACCTCTAATATCTGTAATTTTGGGACTGTTTGATTTTTGCTCCCATTAACGCTTTAATTAAAGACAGTCTGTTTTTGTGTGTGTTTGGGTCACAGAGGGTGGTCGTTGCTCTCAAGCACAGAAAGTTGTTTGGGCTATGGGGAAGGCTGCTCTTCTTTAGGTGTTTGAGGTTTTGGAGAGTTATATGACCTGGTGAGAGGTGAATATGAAAAGCCAAAATACTTCATGAACTTATCTGATATTACATTTGAAGTGGATGTAAACCCTAAGGTCACATTAACACAGATGCAGATCAAGCACCCATTTTTTTTGCCCAACTGCCTCCCATGGAAACCTTGCCAAACACCTCCAAAATTAATTTAAAATTCTTCTGAAACCTGAACTGATCCTTTGTTGCATCTCAGTGCTACTGATCTTCTGTAGAATCTGTGCTTTTACTTCCTTTCTATCTGCATATACTCCTGCAATAACTGCATGTATCTCAACATGGGATTTCTGGTGGCAATAACAGTGGACCATGCCTGCTTAAAAAGGTTCTTTGCCCTGTTTGAAAAAAAAAAATAAAAGTCAGCAGCTATAAATACTGTAGCCCAAATGACTACCTTGCATATCTTGCCGAACACCTCCAAAATGAATTTAAAATGCTTCTGAAGCCTGAACTAATGCTACAGGGGTTTTAGTCTCAACAAGGTGTGACCTTACCCTAGCTGGCTGACATTTTGATTATTAAAGCAATATGTAACAAACATTTTTGTTTTAATAAAATACTTGTTTTCATCCTTTGTTGCTTCTCAGTGTTATCTGTGCTTCTACTTCCTCTCTATATGCGTGACTTCCTGCAATAACTGCATGCATCTCAGCATGGGTTTTCTGGTGGTGACAAAAGTGGAACATGCCTGCTTAAAGAGGTTCCTTGCCCTGTTTGGAAAAAAAATTAAAAGTCAGCAGCTACAAATACTGTAGTCGCTGCCTTTTAATAAAAGGGCACTTACCTGTCCAGGGATCCAGTGCTGTCCCTCACCCAGAGTGATTCTTCACCAGTCTTTAGGTCCCCAAATTCGACATGTTACCTTGGAAAGCCCTGGTCCCACAGCCTTCTGGGACCTAAGACATTAGAGAAATGCTTACTCGCCGCTGGGACACAGGAACAAGGTATTATATCTGGGCACACAAGGACTAAATGACAGTAGCTTAGGTGCAACCGGAACTGTTTATTGAACAGAAATACAGGTTTTTATACACTTCAAAAATAGCTGCAGTCTCCACATGAACAATAAAAACAAATATTACACATTGGGATAAGCATCCCGCACTGATTACATAAGGAGGTAAAGTTGACTCAAGACTAATCTCATCACGTAGGAACCACCAGGAGGACTAGCCAACAGACAGAAACAATAGGTGACTCAATTAATAATGGAATAAATACACAGGAAACACATCACACCTTAATGAACAGATTACAGCAAGAGACCTCAGCATCAGGTTGGTTTGAGCTGAATATATTATTATCTGCTCTGAGTCTAGGAGGGGATTGAAGCAGTCAATGCTGGTTTGGGCACAGAGGCCTCCACAGTTCTCAAAGTCTGTGTGTTTCAGGGAGAAATGGACTTGAATCTGAAGTAAAACTACTCCAAGGGTCCCCCTAGGCACACACCTCCCAAAGAATAGAGCCCACTCAGATGCCAGGGCCCATGGTCTAGGCAGGAGGCAAGCCTGCAGTCCCCTCCAAAAGCCCCTATCCCCGTTTGGTCTGTCACAGAGGGCATAAAGCAGAACTTCCCCTTCAGGGGGAATTTAATGTCTTTAATGTCTGTTGAAACAGCCACTCTTAGGTTCCACTGGAAGCGTGTGTGACAAGGTGACAACAAAGATGCACAATTCAAAGACAGTGCCTGAACAAGGACCTTCAAGACAGGATCAATTCACCAGGTATTATTGTAATAAAAACTGCAGATTTAAAAATATGGAAAATTACTTGGATTGAAAATATGGTAAAGGTTGTATGAGATTTTAGTGATTGGTTTTATGTATGCTTTTAAAGCAATTTCTCCTTTTTTCTTCGGTATTTTCCTAATAGTCATACTCTATCATTGCAACATTATGGATTTGGTGAAAATTGTGTAAGGAAGTAGAGAGGTATTTTGCTATTTTGAAGTTATTCTGTATTGAGACATGAAATTGCGACTGAAACAGACATAAGGGACATGGCCTACTTATAAAGGATTCCTAATATTTTTTCAATCATCAATTTTGCCTTCTGGGCCTCCCCACATTTTAAACGCTCTGTATAATTTGAATACCCATGTGTTAGAATTACATGTTTTAAACACTGCTTATAGGGGGAGCACTCTAGAATTATGAGGTTGCACTGAATCAATGGCAAGAGGCTGCAGTCCTAAGCGTCAACAGGTTATAGCAGAAGATCTAAATAGTTCCATCAAAGTGGAACTTTACCCATTTAAATTGATGATAAATAATGCTCTTTAGCCAGGAACATACATTCCACATTAATAATTATGCTACCAAAATTAGTGTGTGTTGTAAATTGCCTCCAGCTTTGTTCCTCTTTCTTCTTACTGGAGGCTACTATTTTGCAGCAGTAAATCTTTAGGCTGTCAGAAGATCGGTGTCTAGATTTTCGGCACAGTGTTGAAAAATACAGAGCAACTGAACATGTGCAGAGCAGGGTGAGATAAAGTATTACAGGATTGTAACCAGTTCCCGCCCAGCCTATAGACAAATGATGGCCAGACAGGACACATGCCATTCCGTGTGGACAGCATATGACCTCCTCCCCAGAACTCGCCTCGTACGTGGTCCACAGGCCACGCTGTGGAGCAATCTGTCACCCGCTGTGTCCACTAGACATAGATGTTGACCGATCAGTGTACCGGTCGCTGCCGATACAATGGATGGCTTTAATTAATACCATCCATTTTGTGCTATTGTCTTGATCTCTGTGATTGGTCACAGTGATCACATGGTACAGACAGGGCCAATCACATCCCATATGTACCATGTGATTAGTGGTCAATAACAGCTAAACACAATAGTAAACACTGAATGAATCAATTTCATTCAGTAAAAATGGTTGCTTATAACAATGAAATTCACTGGTGTAAGCAATCAGTGTGCAAAAAAAAAAAAAAAGAAAAATCCTGATCATTTCCCCAGAGCAGTACAAATTATCTATGGCAACATTGTATTGCTCTGGTCACAGTGTGTTAAAAAAATCTTTAAAAAAGAAAGAAAATGTAATAAAATAAATAATAATAATTTAAATGTAAATACGGTATCACCTATCACTAAACTAAAATAACCCTTCATATATCAGAAAAATCACTCTCACCCTTGAAAGTGCAAATTATGAAATCACGAAAACTAATATGTCTGTTAACCCCACACTATAATTCCAGGTGCTAAACTCTAAACTCAAATCCCAAACATAAACACAATAAACAGTCCAATAATCAAAATATGGAATAAAATATTATCCCCAAAAATATCGTGTAAAGTCATTCAAAAAAAAATAAATTATAAAATAAATTAATAAAGTCACTTCAACAAATTAAGTGTCCAAAATCCAGCTTGCCACTTTCTTTGATGCTGAGCCCCTCCACTGGCTCGTAAAGGACAGAAAGTACCTCAAAAGAAAGGAAACACTACATAGTAAATTACCTTAAATCACCAAAATATATATATATCATAACTTCCACAAAAAATGTGCAAAACTTCAAAATAGTGCCAAAATAGTGAACACTGCAAAGTGAAAATTAGTGCGTCACTCTGTGAGTACAACAAAAAACAAGTGACCACAACAGTGTAAACTTTTATAGTGGAAAAGCATATATATTCTTACCAGAATACAAAAAGGAAAAACGCCTTAAACATATAGTAGGAATCAGCATACATTCACTCCTTTCCTCCACTCCTGAAGTATGCCTCTTAGGATGTCATCCACCATATCCTCCTGACCATTCCCATAGTTTAGACGAACATTCCCAAGCATCCAGGGTACTCCTATAATAAATGTATAAATATATATATAGCGTGATCCCGTTTTTAAAAGACAATAAATTTATTAGATCTGCTTACATTAAAATAAGAGAAATCGCCTATTCCCATGCCCAAAAACCCCTTCTGGGTTGCCGAGCAGCTTATTCCTCACACCGCTTATGATTACGTGATCTGATGATGTGACGAAACGCGTTAAGGGAAATGACGTCGGATGCACAGGAAAGGAACCGGAAGTGACGTGTCGGACATTTTGAGTATTGGCAAAACTGCATGGCAAGTGAGGAATAAGCTGCTATAATTTAGCCCCCTGTAGACCTCTCACTATCAGCAAATATTGCTGTTATCCTCATGTTTTGCCATGGGGAACTACATGCACCACTATTATACCTTTCCATTTTATTTTGTTTAGCACACTGTTATTATGCTATTTGGCAGGCAGTTATTGAATGACAGGAAGATCAATGAGCTACCAGAGCACTCATCAACACCCTGTTAGTTTATTGAGAGCTACAAGCCATCAGCCACAATGGATGATGGTACATGTAGACATTCATTGTAGGCATTCAATCACAGAACTCTGAATGAATGACGCGGCCGTGTGGGCAGGGACACAACAGCAATGAAATCCTGACAGAGCTTCTAAACTATTATTGCCATGTTTTGATTCATCAAAAACTAAACCATATTAGGGAGGTTGAGGGATACCTAGTACAACATGGCAAAAAGTGGGCATGACATCTGTTTACAGTTGTATTTCCAGTACAAGGCATGGTAATATTATTTACAAATGAAATTTGTTCTTTTTAATTATGTGTATTTTTTTAATACAATGCTACAAAACACCTGCAGGTGAAATGGTTTATATACAAACTATTAAAAATCTGCTAATATAGCTAAGGGGAGGAAGGAGTTAATAAGGGCTAATTATGGTTAACTATGGGCCAATAAGGGGTATAAATACAGTAGGGATAATCTTTATTTACATTTGTTTTACATGTGGCATCTTGCTGGATCTCACATTATATGTAGATCAAAGAAAAAATGATAAAACTACCCAACACTTCCAGGTTGCCAGGAGCAGAGTTAGAAATTACAGCAGAGAGATTGCACCATTGTAGTATCCAAGACATACAGTAAGTCAAGAGCTAACCAAGCCTGTCAAACCCCACTAATAACTAAAATATCAAGTTTGGGTCAGCTGAATTGTTAAAATGTAACAGGTTTTTGGAGAAGATATGAGGCTACTGTCTTGCTTCATAGTTCAGTACACTGGATTCGGGTTTTCCTAATCATGTTTCCAGATTCCAAAGATTTAACTAATAATGGAAAGACATCATATAGAGGAAGATCTAATGTCTAGGGGTCTGCACATGTTGGGAGACTGTTACTTCCTTTGTCTTCCTGCCTACTGAGGCATCAGCTGATATATGCAGATAGGAGCTGTCTTTAGGATTATTGTATTAAGATTGTGAAATCTGCAGGTGTGCCTAGCGAACACTGACCGTATTGTGCCTCCAGCCTCTTATCCAGGCCCAGGCTGTGGGTGACAGAAATTCACAGTGTGTTGAGAGTGACATCAAACAGCGGCCGTCTGGAGCTAGGACATGCAGCTTTACAACATGCAGAAGGTGCTCCAACATGTCTGTGTAATGGCAGGTCTGCTCCTAATTGGTATCTTGAAGAGGAGTGATCTACTAATGACACTGGACTTTGATGTCCGTGAATCTACAATGTCTTCCTCTAAAAACTCTAGTCATTGTGTCTTTGTTTCCTGGAAAACAACAATTACTTAAAGCATATGATAACAAGGTGTGCTGAGTACCAGGGCAAATAGCACTGATTGATGGGATCATGGAATATTCTGGGTTTTTTTTGTTTTTTTTAATTCAGTCTGGGCTAAGGTCACCAAACGATTTCTGCATTTTAAAGCTTACTTAAAGGTGTTTTTCCATATTCATGCTACCAGGTGGAAGTCTCCTGTGTGCAATGATGACCAAAGGGCTTTCTATAGCCATATACTGTATGCTTTGATCAGCTTTGATCAGCCAGCCACTGCATAACTGCAAGTAGCTTCAAAGCTACTACAACAACAACTGGAGCTTTACAGTCTTGATGTGGAACTACTCACGAAGATCAAATTCAACCTGGGAGAGAGAGATGGGGCCTCTTGAAGAAGAGGAAAGAGAGGAGGCACTAGAAGCTCACAGGTCAATCTCAATTAAAATGTTTAATAAGTTCACATATCTCAATTTTCTCTATAGAGCCTATCTGACCCCGCCTCAACTGACGAGATATTCACCTTCTTCTGGATCACTATGGCTGAAATGTCAGGCCTTCATAAGTCCTTTAAGACATCTGTTATGGGAGTGGAAGGTAATTCTTGATTACTGGAAGCAGATTGTCCAATTCCTCCATGCTCTAATGGGCTCCCTGGTGCCCCTGAATCCCAAAGTATATCTTTTGGGTGTATTGGGAGACCTGTTCTCAACAAGACATGATTCTTTGTTCCTTCAGGAAACATTATTTGTAGTCCGTAAACTGATAGCCAAGTTATGGATGTCTAGGGCTCCATGAATCTCTAAGATTACTGCAACTCTCCCATACAAGTAATATGTTTCCATACCCATTGAAGCTGTCCACAAAAATACTACAAAATCTGGAAAAGATGGTTGGGATGGAGCAATATTTGTAATGCCCTCCCAGTGAGTACAGTAGATTACAAACTTACAATTCTACATTTTCCATGCTAGGGGGTTGGAGCTAGCCAACCAACACTAGCCTGCTCATCCTTTTATAATCAGCACATGAAAAGAAAGATTGTTTCTTGTTTTCATTTTAATGTACTGCTGGAATTGATTGCTGAGCCAACAGAGAAGCTGCTCTTACTAAACTGAGAATATGATTCTGTTGTCATATGTAGACCATTTCTGATATTCAAGACTACAATGTCTGAACTTACTTTTTTTTATGTCTTTGAAGACCATGTACTAACTTACTGATATGACTATTTACTCAGTATGGCTCATTTTAATAAATGTCTATTTTTATTTTTTCTTAAACATGAAAATGTAGGGAAAAGTTAATTGTTGCCATAATGGACCTCACAGTCCATTTTCTAGAATGGTAGGATTAGAGGAGGCAGCCAGTTGTGACAGCTTTTCCCTCATCATACATTCCTTTTGGGGACACCTCTGCACTTTCTGGTTAATTCAGCCAGATAATTATAGGGAGGATGGGTGTGCAGTGGATACTGAGGAGTCTAAAGACTCTTTGCAGTTCAGGAAACATAAAACCAGCTCTTCTTTCTCTTTTTTGCAGCTTTATACAGTTGAAAAATTAGAATATAAAGCAGACATGATGCTGCCTTCTATGGTAAATTCTAGCAGCAGCATGTACTGAAGCAGTTACATACATTCAAGTGTGCTTATGGTGATGATGTTTGTTAACATGGCCCTGGTTGCTGTGTACAATTGTTGGCCAATAGATACAAGCATACATGTGCTTATGTAAATGATGGGAAAACTTATTTACTAAGGCAGCATCTCTTTCCTCTCCTCTGAAAAGTTATCCATGGTTAACAGATGATGATATTTTGCCTTCTCACCATCTGTTTTAAGCCAGAAAATTACCAACTTGTATTGCATTTACTTGAATTGGTTCTGTTTGGAGGTGGTACTGCCCACTGAACTCGACAGGGGTATAATTTATTCCTTGTTCCTAAAGCAAAGCTTTGCTGTCATGGTAGATTTACAGCCCCCTCTGGCCAATGGCAGTTGGCCCTTTGCCTATATTTACTGCCCATCAGGCTGCATTTGTGAACAAGTCCTTACAGGGCTAAAATCAATGGAGGGGACAGCAGGCAAATCACAAAGGGTTTAAATGTACTGTATTTGAGTGACTTTCAAACCTGTGTTTCTCATGCACTGTAGTGCTTTTAGATATTATACATACATTTGATGTGCATTATCATTCATCAACATATTTTTTATAAGGTGTAAACCCTAACTAAACAACATTTGCTAAAGCACTGTGATATTGTTTTCTATTTTTTTTTAAATAATTTTTTACCTTATAGGGCCCACCTAGTCCTCGTTCATAAATGCGGTCGGTTTGTAAGCATCTCTGAAAAGCTATCTGCAGTGGATTGTTTTTCATAGGCGGTTAAGAGATCGTTGACAGGTGTTCAGGATGCAATATACTGCCGTCTGAATGCCTGTTTTTTTAAACCCCAAGTGAGATTATGAATTGATATTCTTCAGGACAATGCTGCAACCACATGCTTTAGATGCAGTTGTGTTACAAGAATGGGCAGTGACACTTCCTAACAACCATGACATGCTGTATAAAATTTGCCAAACTGTAGAGCAGCTGCGGGAATATATTCAAGCATGTTAAGGTAGAACTATAGGCAAAACCTTTTTTTCCATATTGGCTAGAGCAAGGGAGGGTTATAACCTCTGTCAGATTTTGTTTTGCTATCTGTGTCCTATTGTGGAGATTTCCCTTCACTTCCAGTCCCATAGCCAAATGGGAAGTGAGAGGAAATCCCTGCAAATAAGGGAATTCCTTGGGGGTCACCAGAACAAGTGTCCCCATTGGAAGGTTTCCCCTCTATTACTTTCCTTTTACTTTCAATGATAATGGTAATCTGGACAAAGAGAGGTGGTGAATCTCCTTAATGGGGGCACAGGGAGCAATAAAAACTGACAGTTGTTGTAATACCTCACCATTCTATTCAAAACATAAAAAAGTTTGTCTTTAGTTATAATTTAAGTTACTGGTAGGTGGTTGGGGGAAGGGGGGTGGGGTGGCAGTAAGGTAAAATGCAAATCTACCACCTGCACTTCATGTGTAAATGAAGCATTAGATCTAAGCACTAGCTGTTGACAGGTGCGATGTTGTACATCAACATCCATTTCTAATGTGTTTTTGAATTTAGAATTTGGAGTGGTTAAGGTAACAGCCATGGACCAAGACTTGTTAATACCTGTTGCCAACGCATTAAAACATATCAAAATGCATGTTAAAGGACTTTTTTAGCATGATCATCCGGTATTATATAAGGAAAGCTGAAGATTTAAAGGAATTGAAAACAACCAGGGGCGGACTGAGCATTCGAGCACTCGGGCACTGCCCGAGGGCGCGGGGTCAGTAGCGGGCCCCATGAAATGTCCCTGGTACCTATTATAGGCTTTTTTGGGTGTGCTTTGAATGTGGGCAAGGACACAGGGGCCCCATGATCCCCTATTGCCCGGGGGCCCCATGAGTTCTCAGTCCGCCCCTGAAAATAACTTTTGAAATTATAACATGTTGAAGCTTATATGGGATTTTAATGACTGGGTTTAGATTCACTTTAAATATAATAAACAGATTTATTCACACAGTTCACATTTTATCAACCTCCACATGCAGAAAAGCTTCTTCACAGTAAGAACTGTGAAAATGTGAAATAGACTCCCTCAAGAATGACTTCTGGCCAGCTCAGTGGATTGCATTGAAAAGGATCTGCATGCATTCCTAAATGCACAAATTATACCTGGATACTAACATTTATAAATAATAACACCAGCGGTAGTTTATCCAGGTAATAAACAATTGCTTCCTGAGGGATAAGGAAGGAATCCCCCCTCTCCCCCCACTGGAGCGATCATACCTTTTTGATCATGCTTTATTACGCTTTTTTAGGCTTTCTTTGGATCAACTGTGGGTATATTGTGTATATGGGGTTTTTTTATTTTTTTTTTTTAAATTGGTTGAACTAGATGGACTTGTCTTTTTTCAACCTGACTAACTATGTATTTATATCAGTGTTAATAGCCTAAGATTGGTCTCAATCAGTTCCTATTTTTAAAACATTTTTTTTAAAAATAACTATCTATTGAAAACAATTTACGATGCACTATACTCACTGTGTGTTAGCTAATCCTGTACTTTGGGTACTGGATTTTGGTGGCAAGAGCCCTGGCCCTGGTAGTTAGCCTTGGGGAAAAAAGTGTCCATCTACTTCCCCTGACCCCTAACCTTAACCTGTGCCCTAGGTTTCCCAGCAATAAACCCTCCCCTCAACCTTACTTTAAAACATAATCTTACACCTGAATAATATGCATGTGTGCATTGGCCTCATTCATGTCTACAGGGAGCCGTACTCCTAGAGACCTCCAAAGTACAGCTTTCCTTATATTATCTGTTAGAATGAATGGGACTGGAGCTTGCCTGTGCAAGGTGAATGTGCTGTCATGTGCCAGACCCAGCTGTACATCTCTGGGATTGCTGTATCAAGGACAAAGGCAAGTATTTCTCCAGCTTGGGGGGGGGGGGGGGGTGGGAGCATGCCTTTAGGGACAATTTATCTCAAAGGTAAAGTTGTTCTTTAAAGTGGACCTGAACTTAACAATTGAAGATTTGTTCAATTAGACCGAACATCTGGGAATGTTAATTTTACTTAAGTATTACCGTGAAAAGTTAACCTTTTGCTTGAATTCCTCCTGAAACTAATCGCCAATTATTAGGGGGCAGATCTGACATGTGGAAGCAAAGATCTGCTTTTGTCAAGATATCCTCCTCCTCAAACAGACACAGTAAAGAACAAGGTGTAGTAAGTCAGTATGGTGGCAAAGATCAGCTGCAGGGGGATCACAGGCAAAATTGGTGCTTGTTCCTCTGCCCTCTGCTTGACTTCCTGGTACGGTTTAGGTCTTCATTAATTCTTAAAGTAGAACTAAAGGCAAAACTTTTTTTTCATTTTGGATAGAGTAAGGGAGGGTTATAACCCCTGTCTGGCTTTTTTTTAACCATCTGTGTCCCATTTGGGAGATTTCCCATTACTTCCCTTCGCATAGCCACAACAGGACATGAGAGGAAATTTCTCCACACTAAGAGAAATCCCTGGAAATTCATCAACACTAGTGTCCCTATGGACAGTTTTCCCCTCTATTCCCATTCTAGTGACAACCCAAATTTTCACTTTCACGCTCAGGGATAATGGGAAACAAGACATATAGAGAGGTGAATCTACCTAATAGGGCCACAGATGGAAATGAAAACCTGACAGGTGTTCTATTCCCTCTCTATCCAAAACTAAAAAAAAGTTTTGCATTTAATCAAAATTTAACCTCACCCCTAAAATTAACACTCAAGCCTATAAAAACTAACTCTAAGCTGTAAGTGAACCTGTTCTTTGCCCAGGAAGTAAAAAAACAACAGGTTCACTTTATTGCTGAACTCTGTGCCACTTACTACTGACCTCTGAACTCTGCGCCACTTACTACTGACTCCTGAATTCTGTGTTACTACTGATCCCTGAGCTCTGTGTCAATTACTGCTGACCTCCGAGCAATTACTGACCTCTGAACTCTGCGCCACTTACTACTGAGCCCTGAACTCTGCGCCACTTACTACTTACCCCTGAACTCTGCGTCACTTACTACTGACCCCTGAACTCTGCGTCACTTACTACTGACCCCTGAATTCTGTGTTACTACTGATCCCTGAGTTCTGTGTCAATTACTGCTGACCGAGCAAATACTGACCCCTGAATTCTGCATTACTTATTACTGACCCCTGAACTCTGCTTCACTTACTACTGACCCCTAAACTCTGCGTCACTTACTACTGACCCCTGAACTTGGTGTCACTTACTACTGACCCCTGAACTCTGCACCACTTACTACTGACTCCTGAATTCTGTGTTACTACTGATCCCTGAGCTCTGTGTCAATTACTGCTGACCTCCGAGCAATTACTGACCCCTGAATTCTGCGTCACTTACTACTGACCCCTGAACTCTGTGTCACTACTGACCTCTGAACTCTCGTTACTTATTACTGACCTCTGAGTCAGTTACTACTGACCCCTGCATCACCACTAAAGCAACATGGGGTATAATTTTCAAAGTGAAGAAAAGCAAAGCAAACACAATGCCTAAACAGGACTGTAAGCTAACCATTTTATTTAGTGACAGGTGCATTAAGGTCATTCTAAGGAATATGTATGTTTAACACAGAGAGTACTTACAAAATTAATTTTACAAGGTCTCTGTAGCAGACTGCATTCTGGTGAAATCATACTTTTCCCATGACATCACAGTAAGGGTTCTCAGGAACTGTACCATGTATATTATTGACATGTTGAGGTCATTTCATTATCACAGTGATCACACATATAGGGGCTCCACCTAACTTTGGGGCCCCATTCTATTCCTGAATTGATTCCATACTTCCAATTAAAATAGCAGAGGGACTCCTTTTAGCACAAAGTATGACACTGTCAGGGATCTCAGGCCGGATCACGGCGCGCGGGTCTGCGAATGCGTGGTGTGCCGAGGCGTGCGGGTACTAGGACCTGGGCGCCCACGACAGCAACGGCGCTCGCGCATGTGCACTCGCGATCGCGGACGCGTGCCTGGCACCAATAGGAGTGCAGGGCAGCCTATTTGAACAGGCTCTGACAGTGCTTAGTTGCCGTATGGTCTTTCCTGTGTCCAGTGAGTTTACTTTGCTGCTGACCCTGCCTGATCCTGATCTGCTGACTTCTCCTGCTTTGACCCCTGGCTTGCCTGACCATTCTACTGCCTGCTCCTGTACCTTTGATCCCCTGTTGCCGAACCTGGACCGTTTATTCTTCTGCCTGCCGTTTGTGCCGACCTGCCCTGCTGTTACCGACCTTGCCTGTCTGACCTCGCTTACTCTGCCTCCTCACATCAGACTCTCACCTGCTGCGTACCACCGACAGGTGTCTCTACCACAACTGGTTGCACCCAGGGGTCACGACCTGGTCTCGGCTTGCTCCAAGTCCATCCCCACCATCAGGGGCTCTGGTGAACAAGCAGGTCGGGGCTTAGATTCCGTGCCCTGGGGATTTCTGGTCTGTGGAACGCCAGAGGCTACCACCGGCTGGTCCATAACAGAACCATACGGCCATGACAGAGTCTGGAGGAGGACCCTCTCCCTGGGAAGAAATGTGTCAACACTTACCCAAGCCATCAAGACGCTAGAGGAAGGTTACAAACACTTGGAGGGACGTGTCCAGGCCCTAGCCGCACCTACTGTCATGGCATCAGACCCGGTCGGTTCACCTCCTACTTAGGGGTCCTGCCGGACCCTCCGCTGGAGCTGTGTTCTCCATTCCCCCACCAGAACCTCGAGTCCCAATGCCCGAGCGGTTCCATGGGGTTCGAGGGAAGTTTCGGGCCTTCCAGAACTCCTGCCAGCTCTATTTTGACCTCCAACCTCGGACGTTCGCGTCCGAATCTGTGAAGGTAGGATTTGTAATATCCCTACTGCAGGATGAACCCCAGGCCTGGGCACATCATCTATTAGAGGCTCGCCATCCGCACGTTAACTCTGTGGCAGAATTCTTCAAAGCGATGGCACAACTATATGACGACCCACAGCGAGCTGCTTCGGCCGAAGCAGCCCTACATTCTCTGCAGCAGGGACGTCGGCAGCAGAAGATTACGCCTCAGAATTCAGGCGATTGTGCAGAGATACGCAGTGGAATGATGCGGTGCTGCGCCATCAGTTCCACCTAGGATTGTCCGAACACCTTAAAGATGAATTGGCAAGGGTAGGGGTGCCTGATTCCTTGGAGAAGCTAATCACCCTGGCTATCCAGATTGACCGTAGGTTATGGTAACGAAGGCAGGAAAGGTCTGGTCAAGGGTCGAGACCAACATGCATGCTGCCACGGGTACCTATCCCATCGCATCCTGCAGTCAGTAACCTGAACCCTGAATCAGCTGACGGAACAGAGCCCATGCAGCTTGGGTTGAAGCGGCCATCTCTCACGGCTGAGGAACGCCAAAGACGCAGAGTGAATAACCTATGTCTGTACTGCGGAGCAGCGGGTCACATGGTATGCTCCTGTCCAGAGAAGCTCTGTAAGTACTTCCATTTTTGCTATGTCTCCAATCTGTGTAGTTGACCCTACTCATGTAGCCGTGCCAATCTCTTTCCAGCTCCCAGGAAGAACCGTGCAGGTGACGGCCATTATTGACTCAGGGGCCTGTAGCTGCTTTGTAGACCTTAGCTTTGCAGCTCAAAAACAGATTCGGTTACTGTCCAAGGAGCGTGGCCTGAATATCTTCCTGGCTGACGGTTCCCGAATTAAATCAGGGTTGGTAGATCGTGAGACCCCTCCTTTATGCACCACAGTGGCAGGCCACCACCAGGAACTCCTCTGCTTGGACGCCATCGCGTCCCCTTTATTTCCAGTGATTTTGGGGCTCCCGTGGCTACGAGCTCATGATCTCCAAATTAACTGAAAGACTGGATCTGGTCAGTTTCATTCACTATACTGCCAGGAGCACTGCCTCCTAAAGCCATCACTAGGCCCCCCAACCCTGTTGTGTGTGAATACAGATACAGACCTAGCACAAACTGTGCCCCCCTGCCTACCACCATTTCCTTGATGTTTTCAGCCCACGAGGTGCAGATATTCTCCCTCCGTACCGGGCTTATGACTGCCCCATCGACCTGCTCCCAGGATCCGAGATCCCCTTTGGCCGAATCTTCTCGCTGTCGGAACGCGAGTTGGGCGCATTAAAGCAGTACATTGATGACAGTCTGTGGAAGGGATTTATTTGCCCATCCACTTCACCGGCCGGGGCTGGAATCCTTTTTTGTAGAGAAGAAAGACCAGTCCCTGAGACCCTGTGTGGATTATAGGGACCTGAATAAAGTCACAGTAAAAAATCGGTATCCCCTTCCCTTAGTCCCTGAACTATTTCAGAGGCTAAAAACAGCCTTTGTCTTTACTAAGCTAGACCTCAGGGGAGCCTATAATCTGGTTCGCATACGGGAGGGGGATGAGAGGAAGACTGCTTTTCGCACTCGGTTCGGGCACTTTGAGTACCTAGTTATGCCATTCGGTCTCTGTAACTCACCGGCCACATTCCAACATTTTGTGAATGACATTTTTAGAGACATCCTGGATATCTATGTGATTGTGTATTTGGATGACATCCTGATTTTTTCCTCATCCCTGGAGACACATAGGGGCCACGTCAGGAGTGTACTGGAGCGACTGCGCAAGCACGGGCTGTATGCTAAAGCTGAGAAATGTAGCTTTGAGCAGCGCAGTATCTCTTTTTTGGGGTTGATCATTTCAACCAATGGAGTTGCTATGGACCCCCAAAAGATATCTGCAATTTTAGAATGGCCGGTTCCCACGGATAAAAAAGGGGTCCAGCGATTTATTGGCTTCGCCAATTTTTACCGAAAAATTATTAAGAATTTCTTGGGCCTGGTAACTCCCATCACTCAACTTACCAGGATGGGGGTACGTTTCCAGTGGACGCCCAAGGCACAGGCCGCCTTTAAATCTTTGAAAAAGCTGTTCACGGCACCTCCCGTTTTGAGTCACCCTGACGCTTCACTGCCCTACATCATGGAGGTAGATGTATCGGAAAATGCAGTAGGAGCTATTCTGTTGCAAAGGGTAGGAGTAAAGGAGCTGATGCACCCAGTAGCTTTCTTTTCTAGAAAACTCTCCCCATCAGAAAGGAATTATGATATCGGAATCGGGAGTTGTTAGCGATAAAGACAGCACTGGAGGAATGGAGATACCTGTTGGAAGGAGCCTTGCATCCCATCCTGGTCTATACCGACCATACAAATTTGGAATACCTGAGGACCGCAAAACGCCTCAGACCACGTCAGGCCAGATGGGCGTTATTCTTCTCGAGGTTTACTCTGCATATCACTTATCAACCTGGGTCTAAGAATACTAAGCCAGACGCCCTCTCCCGGATGTTTGAAGACCCTGAGGAAACGGCCAAACCTGATACCATTCTGCCGGCAGGTAGCTTTTTGCTACTACAGTCTGAACTCCTATCTAGATTACAGGCTGCTTCCACGGGGATTCCTAGACCCCCTGGAGTCTCATTACAGAGCAAAGAAGGTCTCTTGTGGAGGGGGGAGCAGATCCTGGTACCTGACGAGACACGAGCTCTGGTCTTGGGCTATTGCCATGACCACCCGTTAGCAGGCCACTTTGGGGTACACAAAACATTGGACTTGGTCCGACGCATGTTTTGGTGGCCAAGCATGGCCAAGGATTGTGAAACATACGTCAAGTCCTGTGCCGTCTGCAGCCGAAATAAGCCCACCAGAGACAAGGCTTGGGGCCTGCTGCGACCATTGCCGGTGCCCGACAGACCCTGGAGCATGATCGCAATGGATTTTGTGGTGGAACTACTACCATCACAAAACCATACTGCGATCTTTGTGGTGGTAGACCGGCTTTCCAAGATGGCTCACTTCCTTCCTTTGAAAGGTACACCATCTGCTTCAGAAACAGCACAAGTGTTTATCAAAGAAATTGTAAGACTGCATGGAGTGCCGAAGAATATCGTCTCTGATCGGGGTGTTCAGTTCACTTCAAGGTTTTGGAGGGCTTTGTGCGAAGGGTTGGAAATCAAACTATCATTCTCCTCAGCATACCACCCGCAAGCAAATGGACAGATGGAGCGAACCAACCAAACACTAGAACAGTATCTTAGGTGTTATACAACGTTCCTTCAAGATAACTGGCTGGCACTTTTACCCCTAGCAGAATTTGCGTATAATAATGCATGCCACTCTGCCACTAAGCAATCCCCATTCTTCGCCAACTATGGCTTCCATCCCTCTTTTCTGCCTGATTTGGTCCCGGAGAACTCAGTCCCAGCGGCTCAAGAAACCCAGAATTTCTTTACAACCAACAAGTTGTTACAGGAAACCATGGCAAAGGCCCAGGAGGATAGTAAAAGGATGTTTGATAAAAAGAGAAGAGGGGAATTGGTTATACATCCAGGGGACCAGGTGTGGTTGGCAACTACCAATCTGAAACTGGCATGTCCATCAAGAAAATTGGCACCCAAATTTGTGGGCCCTTTCCGGGTAGAGCGTAAGATCAATGAGGTTGCATATAAGCTGGCACTTCCCGAGTCTTTCAAAATTCATCCTGTTTTTCACGTGTCCCTGCTGAAACCCGCTGTATCAGATCCTTTTGCAGATCGTAGATCTAGACCCCCAGAGGCCATAGACATCGATGGGGAGGAGGAATTTGAGGTGGAAGCTATTGTTGACTGTAGGCGGAGGGGTGGGCAAACAGTATCTCATCAAGGGAAGGGCTATGGGCCAGAGGAGAACTCATTGGAACCTGCTCGAAATGTGCAAGCCCCTCGGTTGATTCAGGAATTCCTCACAACCAGCCTCAAAGGAGAAACCGGTTGGGCATCCGGAGGTTGCCCGTAGGGGGGGGGGCAATGTCAGGGATCTCAGGCCGGATCGCGGCGCGTGGGTCTGCGCATGTGCGGTGTGCCGAGGCGCGCTGGCGTGCGGGTACTAGGACCTGGGCGCCCCCGAATGGTAACGGCGCTCGTGCATGCACACTCTGATCACAGACGCGCGCCTGGCACCAATAGGAGCGCAGGGCATCCTATTTGAACAGGCTCTGACAGTGCTTAGTTGCCGTATGGTCTTTCCTGTGTCCTGTGAGTTTACTTTGCTGCTGACCCTGCCTGATCCTGATCTGCTGACTTCTCTTGCTCTGACCCCTGGCTTGCCTGACCATTCTACTGCTGCTCCTGCACCTTTGATCCCTGTTGCCGAACCTGGACCGTGACCAGTTTATTCTTCTGCTTGCCGTTTGTACCGACCTGCCCCACTGTTACTGACCTGGCCTGTCTGACCTTGCTTACTCTGCCTACTCACATCAGACTCTCACCTGCTGCATACCACCGACAGGTGTCTCTACCACAGCTGGTTGCACCCAGGGGTCGCGACCTGGTCTCGGCTTGCTCCAAGTCCATCCCCACCATCAGGGGCTCTGATGAACAAGCAGGTCGGGGCTTAGATTCCGCTCCCTGGGGAATTCTGGTCTGTGGAACGCTAGAGGCTACCACCGGCTGGTCCATAACAGACACATTCCTGCCATACCCCAAGTTACCCCACCATAAAGAATGAAAGTATAATTAAACTTCTGGGCAGCACAGTGGCTAAATGGTTAGCACTTCCGCCTGGCAGTACTCGGGTTGTTGGTTTGAAACCCAGCCATGGCACCACCTGCCTGGAGTTTGCATGTTCTCCCTGTGCCTGCGTGGGTTTCCTCCGGGTACTCCGGTTTCCTTCCACACTCCAAAGACATGCTGATAAGTTCATTGGTTCCTGTCTAAATTGGCCCTACTATGTGTACGTATGAATGTGAGTTAGGGACCTTAGATTGTACGCCCCCTTGAGCGTTAGGGACTGATGTGAATGTACAATATATATGTAAAGCGCTGCGTAAATTGACGGCGCTATATAAGTACCTGAAATAAATAATAAATATTTAAACAGGGCCCTCTGTTTCCTCTTTAACCAAATTGTATTGTACTGTAATGTCTACCTTCATTTTGTAAAGCGCTGCGCAAACTGTTGGTGCTATATAAATCCTGTATAATAATAATGAAACCCTCCAATAAACATTTAATTGTCTATAGCATTGTATGCCTAGAAGGTGTATAGAATTTTTTAAAACTCCCCAATACTTATTGTTTTAGCTTTAGAATCCACATGCCATGCTTGCCTACCTCGCTTGTCTCAATGACCTCTGTTTTATGCACCTGCAGGCTCATTTGGTGGTTCTTCAGGGAGTGTTGTTGCCCTACGACCAAAAGATAAGAAACTGGCAGGGTTACTAGGTAGAAAAATTGCAAGATTTAACAAAAGGAGGAAAAAAATGACACCAATGGAATGAATGGAGGGTAAGCTACTATTGTAGAAGTTTTTTATTGTTAAAATAAAACTTATTTTTTGTTTAGTTTTGGAGGAGTGGAGATGGATTAGAACACCTGTCTGGTTTGATTTGCATCTGTGCCCCTTAAGAAAATCCTGGATTCTGTGTTGTCACCAGAACAGAAATAGAGGAAAAAGCTTCCAATTGGGCACTAGTGTTGGTCATCCTGGTGACATCTAGGAATTTTCTCTCACTTCTTGTTTAGGCTATGGGACAGGAAGTGAAGGGAAATCTCTCCAGTTGAACACACACAAAGCAGAAAACAAACTGACGGGTTATAATCCCCCCTTACCCTATCCAAAACAACCACTCCTCACTTTCTACCGACTTAAAAAAAAATGTGGACAGCTGACCTCATTGAGGAGCAAGATTGGGACTAAATCTGGGTGACAACACAGTCCCGCTCCATAGGTGTTACAGCCCTAGAAATTAATTATGAGGTGATCTCCCTCTGGTACCCAGTCTCAGCTAGAAGAGGCAAAAATTGGGCAATGAATAAGCTCTGTCTTTAGAGTGAAACACGTTTATCTGCCAGTCCCCCTGCTGTATTTCCACTGTATGTATTGTTTTTATCTTAGTTCAATAAAGTGGATTGTTTGGAGTGCAGCCAATCGGACATCCTTTGTTCTCATCTATGCAGTACACAAGCTGGCATTTTATGATGGCTGATCACTAAAAAGAGTGGGAAATTTGAAAACGTTTTACTTTTGATTGCTGGTGCTTGTAGTTGTTTTATTTTCTTCTTTGAGTCTTGCTAAAAGCTCTTACTTTTTTGTATTTCAATGGTTTTTATTAATTTTAAACAGTATAAAACAGAGGCAACAAAACACGCCCACGCAGGGGCTATCAATTGCACCGATAGAAAATGTATAATAGAGCAGACAACGCTCTAATTCCAATAAGGCAAAACGTATGCCCACGTAGGGGCTATCAATGGCACATACAGTCATGGCCGAAATTGTTGGCACCCTTGATATTTTTCCTGAAAATCAAGTATTTCACACAAAAAAGGTATTGCATTAACACATGTTTTGCTATACACATGTTTATTCCCTTTGTATGTATTGGAACAAATATAAAACAGAGGCAGAAAAGCAAATATGACATAATGTCACACAAAACCCCAAAAATGGGCTGGACAAAAGTATTGGCACCCTTAACTTAATATTTGGTTGCACACCCTTTGGAAAACATAACTGAAATCAGTCGCTTCCTATAACCATCAATAAGCTTCTGACACCTCTCACCCGGAATTTTGGACCACTCTTCCTTTGCAAACAGCTCCAGGTCTCTCTTATTGGAAGGACACCTTTTCCCAACAGCAATTTTAAGATCTCTCCACAGGTGTTCAATGGGATTTAGATCTGGGCTCATTGCTGGCCACTTCAGAACTCTCCAGCGCTTCTTTGCCATCCATTTCTGAGTGCTTTTTGACGTATGTTTGGGGTCATTGTCCTGCTGGAAGACCCAGGATCTTGGACGCAAACCCAGCTTTCTGACACTGGGCCCTACAGTGCGACCCAAAATCCTTTGGTAATCCTCAGATTTCATGATGCCTTGCACACAGTCAAGGCACCCAGTGCCAGAGGCAGCAAAACAACCCCAAAACATCATTGAACCTCCACCATATTTTACCGTAGGTACTGTGTTTTGTTCTTTGTAGGCCTCATTCCGTTTTCGGTAAACAGTAGAATGATGTGCTTTACCGAAAAGCTCTATCTTGGTCTCATCTGTCCACAAGACGTTTTCCCAGAAGGCTTTTGGCTTACTCAAGTACATTTTGGCAAACTGTAGTCTTGCTTTTTTATGTCTCTGTGTCAGCAGTGGGGTCCTCCTGGGTCTCCTGCCATAGCGTTTCATTTCATTTAAATGTCGACGGATAGTTCGCGCTGACACTGATGCTCCCTGAGCCTGCAGGACAGCTTGAATGTCTTTGGAACATGTTTGGGGCTGCTTATCCACCATCCGGACTATTCTGCGTTGCAATCTTTCATCAATTTTCCTCATCCGTCCACGACCAGGGAGATTAGCTACAGTGCCATGGGTTGCAAACTTCTTGATAATGTTGCGCACTGTGGACAAAGGCAAATCTAGTTCTCTGGAGATGGACTTGTAACCTTGAGATTGTTGATATTTTGCCACAATTTTGGTTCTCAGGTCCTCAGACAGTTCTCGTCTCCTCTTTCTGTTGTCCATGCTTAGTGTGGCACAGACAGACACACAATGCAAAGGTTAAGTGAACGTCTCTCCTTTTTATCTGCTTTCAGGTGTGATTTCTATATTGCCCACACCTGTTACTTGCCCCAGGTGAGTTTACAGGAGCATCACATGCTTGTAACATTCTTATTTATCCGCAGTTGTGAAAGGGTGCCAATACTTTTGTCCAGCCCATTTTTGGAGGTTTGTGTGACATTATGTCGAATTTGCTTTCTTTCCTCCCTTTTTTTGTTTTGTCCCAATACACACAAAGGGAATAAACATGTGTATAGCAAAACATGTGTTAATGCAATACGTTTCGTGAGAAATACATGATTTCCTGGAGAAATATCAAGGGTGCCAACAATTTCGGCCATGACTGTAGGTAACAATAACATCAGTGAAACTCAGATTATCGCAACTAAAGACAGCTGTCCACTGTCACATCAAAACAAACAGAAAAGGAAAGAAGAAAAGCAGAGAAGAAAGAAAGAGAAAAAACAAAAACACACACCAGAGAGCAAGGGTCCATGAGCGCCAATACAAAACTCCATCACCTCCCTACACTGGCCCGGGGGGAGCGTGGGAAAGGCATATTGCAACCACGGTTCCCATATTTTCAAAAATTTATGTTGAGAGTCATTGCATATACTCGACATCTGTTCATTGAGCATCATAGTAGTCATACGATCCCGCACCCCCTGAAAAAGTACAAACGGACTCTTCCAGGCCTGGGCAATTGTCCTAGTGGCCGATAAAAACAAATAGGAAGCCAATCGCTGCTGACGAGCCAAGAGGCCCGGTATGGGGCAATGAAGCAAAGCATACCGAGCATCCCGGCGTATGGAGAGATGAAACAAAGTGAAAAGGAGGCCAAACACACGAGACCAAAAACGAACCAACCTCGGGCATGACCACCAGATATGCGGTACATCGCCACGATGGCCACAACCCCGAAAACATCGATCACTACAGGCAGGGTTAGCCTGGGCCAAACGAGCCGGCACCCAATACCAACGAAACAATACCTATATAGGCTGCTTCCAGCGTGGTCGTATTAAACGAACATTTAGCTATGAGTGACCAGGCTTTATTCCAGTCCTCCGGATCCACAGCCACTCCCAGGTCGCGTTCCCACTGAACTACATATGAAAGAGAAGTGTGCGACGAGCATCTGTTCAAAGCTGCGTAAAGAAGGGAGATAAGGCCCGGGGCGCCCGGACGCTGCTGGCAAAGCCGTTCAAAGGCAGATGTCTGATATGGGAAAGCAGAAGTGGCCCTCAGCGAGAGTAGCCAGTGCTACAATTGAAGGTACCGAAAAAATTCCGCTGGGGGAACATCCCGAGACTCCCGGAGGACATTCCAGGTGGGAAAGGACCGAAAAATCAAAAAGTGTCGCACCTGTGAGAAACCATGAGCCACCCACCAAGAAAATGCCCTCGGGTGATCTAGACCCGGCGGGAAAAGAGGGTTATTAACGATTGGAAGCAAGGGCAAGAAAGGTGACATCAGGCCACTGGAGTAACGTACCGAGTCCCAGACTCGTAGGCCATGGAGCAACATCGGACTCAGCGCTGTAGGGCGCAGGGCAGGGGGAAGCCATAGAAGTGTCGATAGTGCGATAGGGGCACAATTAGGCAGTTCCAGCAGGACCCAGAGAGGAACATCGGAGGAAGCGTGCAACATAGACAGCGGGGCAATTTGGCTCGCCTGATAATACTTAGTTACATTGGGTACCCCAAGACCACCTTGGAGTCTATGAGCAAAGAGCGTATTTCTAGAAACTCTGGGATGCTTATTGGCCCAGATAAAACGCATAAACTTCGCCTGAAGCAACCAAAGAAAATGAGGGGGAACTTGCACTGGGAGGGTGCGAAAATAATATAACAATTTCGGCAAGATGGTCATTTTCACTGAATGAACCCGTCCTATCCAAGACAGGTGCGGAAATTGCCAGGAATGCATAAGAGAAGATAAGGAGCTAAGCAAAGGATAATAATTTGCAGCAAAAAGGGAGTCATAGGTGGGGGTCAAGCGAATGCCCAAGTATTCAAGAGAAGAGGAAGCCCACCGGTAAGGGAAGTGGGATTGTAGGCGTGAAACCAAATCTGAAGCCAAAGTAATATTGAGAGCAACGGTTTTATCCAAATTAATACGTAGACCCGAGATCAAGGAAAAGCGCTCAAGAACCCGTTGCAAATTAGGAAGCGTCGTCAGAGGATTAGTAAGGGTCAAGAGGGCATCGTCCGCAAAGAGGCTCAGCTTAAACTCCTGTCCCGCGTATGGAACCCCCGATACATTGCAGTCGGTCCGGAGCGCTAAAGCCAGTGGCTCAAGCGCCAGGACAAAGAGCGCCGGGGACAGCGGGCAGCCCTGCCTCGTCCCTCGCCCAACAGGAAAGGGATCCGAGAAATACCCAGCGTATTTAACGGAAGCCGAAGGAAAGGAATACAAGGCTTGAATCCAAGAGAGCATAGAATCCCCGAAACCCCAGCGAGACAGCACAAACCGCAGATATTCCCAGGATAGAGAATCAAAAGCTTTATATATGTCCAAGGACAGTAAGAATCCTGGGATTTTCCGTTGTTGCAGAAAATGTATAAGATGGACCACCTTACGGACATTATCACCCGCCTGCCTCCCGGGAGCTTTTACTTTTTTAAATCCCTTTTTCTGTCACTTTTTAAATAGAATTTTTTTTCTTCCTTTCCTTGCCTTCCTTCACTCTGCTAATTAAGGGGAGGGGCTAATTGGTCACAGGTGATACAGGTACTATGTAACTTGCTGTAGAGCTCACTCTGAGCTTACTCCTTTTTGACTTTGCCTGTAATGTGCTTGCCAGACCTTTGACTAAGTGGACATTTGATAAGTGGAGTTAAAAAACTGGAGTGGAAAACAGGAAATTATAACAGGAGTCTACTAACCTGTAAGTGACAACTGATATTTCCTGTTAATATTGTAACTGGGATAATGTGTGTTAGCAGGGTTGAGGGTTTTGTACAGTGCACAGTGTGCCGCATGTATGCAGCAATGGAGCAACAGCTCCAGGATGGATACCGCTGGGACAGATGTGAGCGGCTTGCCCTTCTGGAATATCGCATTAGAGGTCTGGAGGAGCAAGTTGCAACACTGGGCAGAACTATCAACCTTGAAAGGGGTCTTCTGCTCTCTGAGCAGGTAGCTAATGTGATTGATGTGGAGGGGCTAATCAGGATTATAAGGTAGGAAGCAGGGGCGGACTGACAACTCATGGGGCCCCTGGGCAATAGGGGATCATGGGGCCCCTGTGTCCTTGTCCAAACTCAAAAAAGCCTATGAAAAAGGTACCAGAGGCATCTCATGGGGCCCCCTACTGACCCTGGGCCCTCGGGCAGTGCCCGAGTTTCCAAATGGTCAGTCCACCTCTGGTAGGAAGATGAATTACTGTCACGGTCCCCCCATACCCCCCCATGCCTGCTGTCCCTTCTAAATGCTCTCCCTTTGATCCACCCCTCCCTCCCCCCTTGCAGATTCCTCGCATCCTGCATCAGCCTACATCAAAGGCTTGCAGGACTGGAGGAAACGCCCCCTGTGGTGCGGGTAGCACCTCTCCTCGGCGAAGCCAGCGAGGAGTCGGGCACCCCACTGGGAATCCCCGGTGCAGGCCGCCGGGGTGTCTCCGCATGCCCCCCGGTGGGCGCAGCGCGGGCACGAGGCTTCCCGAGCTCTGCGCCCATCGGAGACAAAGGCCGCGCTCCCTGAAGCGTGGCCAGAGTGAGGGGGGGCGTGTCTCATTGCCCCGGCAACCCGACGCTGGGCCGACCGTTGCCGGGGCAACCAGGAAGCGTCCTGCTCCGTCTTAAGAAGGCAGGAGCGGGAACCAGCCCGTGTGTTGGTCCCTGGTCACGCTGTGAGTCGCTGCTGGGAGGTCTACGGTGAGGCCAGACCCCCACAGCCAGACCCCGCTGAGCACTCTGCTGATCCTTGGGGCTAGGGTTACCTGCCGCTACCTGCTGCCTGCTGTGTGTGCCCAGAAGTACTCTGCCAGTTACCCGCTGTGTGCCATGGAGTACTGTTACCTGCTGCCTGCTGTGTGTGCCAAGGAGTACTCTGCCTGTTACCCGCTGTGTGCCAAGGAGTATCGTTACCTGCTGCCTGCTGTGTGTGCCCAGGAGTACTCTACCTGTTACCCGCTGTGTGCCAAGGAGCATTATTACCTGCTGCCTGCTGTGTGTGCCAGAGCTGACTCCTACCTAAACCGTGACTGCCTATACCCGCCCTCCTGCTGCCTGGACTGTCCGTGTATCTCCCTATTCCTTCCGCCTGGACTGTCCGTGAATCTCCCTATTCCTTCTGCCTGGACTGCCGTGAATCTCCCTTTTTCCCTTGCCTGGACTGTCTGTGAATCTCCCCATTACCCTGCCTGGACTGGTCCCATTGAATGCCCCCATTTCCCTGTCCGGGCGGCCCCATCGAACACTCACACCTTGTCTGCCTGGATTAATACTGGCTTGGGCCATCGCCACCTAAATTGCCCTATCGTGGGCCGGATTACAATTATTTTGGGCTCCTTCCCTCTCTACCCCCTTTTTGGGTACCCGGACGCTACCTTCCTACCCTGATTGAGTGCCTCCCATAGTTCAATAAAGCTTTGTGTGTTTACCATCCTCCGTGTGTGTTCTGTCCTGCCTACGCTTCCATCACAGTTACTGTAACAAGAGGGAGTTGTAGGGGCTCACAGAAAAGAAAGGCTGGCCCTGGGTTTGAGCACCCAGACAGATTTGCCAAGTTGGGTGAAGATGTGGGGGTGGTAAGCTCAGGGGTGGCAGCACTGGATGTCACTGCTATCCCTAACAGCCGGGAGTGCAGACCATCTGGGAGGGGTGGTGAGGATAGTGCAGGAAGGCCTAGACAGCTGGTGGTAGTAGGGGAGTCTATGATCAGAAGGACTGATAGAATAATTTGTCGCCAGGATCACCTCAAACGAATGGTTTGCTGTCTCCCTGGTGCCAGGGTTCGGCATGTGGTAGACCGGTTTGATAAATTACTGGGAATGGCTGGGCATGACCCAGCCATCTTGGTTCATGTTGGAACCAATGACAGAATACATGGAAGGTGGAGGCACCTTAAGAATCAATTTAAAGAACTAGGCTGCAAGTTGAAGGGAAGGACCTCCAAGGTAATATTCTCTGAAATATTACCTGTGCCATGCGCAACTCAGGAAAGACATGAGGAGATTAGAGGACTCAATGCATGGCTGAAGACCTGGTATAAGAGGGAAGGATTTGGGTTTCTAGAGCACTGGGCTGACTTTTCATTGGGGTGCAACCTATATGCTAGAGATGGTCTTCACCTAAATGGAAGGGGGTCTGCTGTGCTGGGGCAGAGGTTTATGGGAAGGCTGGAGGAATATTTAAACTAGGATCGAGGGGGGAGGGAGAATTAGATTATAACGGGGTAGACAGATCAGACAGGGGTCAGTACTTATTGGTGGGTGGAATGGGGAAAGATGGGGGGAAGGCTATGGCAGATGATAAGAAGGTTGCCATGTTAAAAACAACCAGTGGAATTGGTACCATTTGTATGAAAATAAAAAATATGCAAAATACGTGTAAACAAGGTGTCAATGAATTAAAGTGTTTATTCACCAATGCCAGAAGTCTGCCAAGCAAAATAGGTGAGCTGGAATCTTTGTTGCATGAAGAGAACTATGATTTAATTGGTATTGCTGAATCTTGGCTTCATTCTTCGCATGACTGGGCCATTAATATTCCTGGCTATGTTCTCTTTCGGAGAGACAGAGTAAATAGGAAAGGTGGTGGTGTCTGTCTCTATATGATAAGGTATCCAAGACCGCGTGTGAAAGAGGACCTAGTGATGGAGAGCTGAAGTATTATGGGTGGAACTGCACATGGGGGTGCGTACTACAAAGGTAATCACTGGAGTTTGTTATAAAGCTCCCAGTGTTAATGAGGAGGTGGAAACTCAGCTCCTTGCACAGATCGAAAGGGCTGCAAGGACTGCAACAGTGATAACAATGGGGTATTTTAACTACCCGGAAATTGACTGGAGTAATGGTACTACAGAAACAGTTAAAGGGCAAAAATGTTTAAACCTACTACAGGACAATTTTATGGTACAGTTCATAGAGGCAGCAACTAGGAATGATGCTCTGCTGGACCTGGTAATCTCAAACCATGCAGAGCTTATTACGAATGTCCATATAAAAGTACATCTGGGTAGCAGTGACCATAACATGATTTCATTTATTGTTAGCTGTAAACAGCAAGCACATACGGGAAAAATAAAACCGCTCAATTTCAAGAGAGTTAATTTTCCAAGGCTGAGAGCTGCAATCTAAGACTTAGACTGGGAGGGAATATTGGCACTGATGAACACAACACAGAAATGGGAGTTTTCAAAAAGACTGTATGTGAACACACTGCAAAATATATTCCCATAGGCAACAAGTTTAAAAGGCTAAAAAATCAAACCTATGTGGCTTACGGACAAAGTTAAAAAGGCTATAGATAATAAGAAAAGAGCTTTTATTCAATATAAAAGTGAATGAACACTAACATTACACAGAATACAGTTGCAAGAAAAAGTATGTGAACCCCTTGGGATTACATGGAGTTTAGCATGAATTGGGCATAAAATGTGCTCTGAATGTCATCTAAGTCACAACAATAGAAGAACACAGTCTGCTGAACATAATACTACACAAACATTAGATGTTGCCATGGTTTAATTGCACATAACATGTAAACATTCACAGTGCAGGGAGGAAAAAGTATGTGAAGCCCTAGCTTAATGACTTCTCCCAGAGCTAATTGGAGCCAGGAGTGAGCCAACCTTGACTCCAATCAGTGTGATGATATTGGATGTGTTGCTGACAGCTGTCCTGCCCTTAAAAAACACACACCTGTTTTGGGTTTACTGGTTTCAAGAAGCACTGTCTGATGTGGACCATGCCTCGCAGAAAAGAGCTATCAGAAGACCTACGATCAAGAATTGTTGACTTGCATGAAGCTGGAAAGGGTTACAAAAGTACCTCCAAAAGCCTTGATGTTCATGTGTCCATGGTAAGACAGACTGTCTACAAATGGAGAAAGTTTAGCACTGTTGCTACTCTCCCTAGGCGTGGTCGTCCTGTAAAAATGACTGCAAGAGCACAGCGCAGAATGCTGCATGAGGTAAAGAAGAATCCCAGAGTGTCAGCTAAAGACCTACAGAAATCTCTGGCACATGCTAACATTTTTGTTGACACATCTACAATAAGGAAAACATTAAACAAGAATGGAGTACATGGGAGGACACCACGGAGGAAGCCATTGCTGTCCAAAAAGAATATTGCAGCACGTTTGAAGTTTGCAAAAGAGCACCTGGATGTTCCACAGCACTACTGGCAAAATATACTGTGGATAGATGAAACCAAGATTGAGTTGTTTGGGAAGAACACACAACACTATGTGTGGAGAAAAAAAGGCACAGCACACCAACATCAAAACCTCATCCCCACTGTAAAACATGGCGGAGGGAGCATCATGGTTTGGGGCTGCTATGCTGCCTCAGGGCCTGGAGGGATTGTTGTCATTGATGGGAAAATGAATTCCAGAGTTTATCAAGACATTTTGCAGGAAAAGGTACGACCATCTGTCCGCCAACTGAAGCTCCGCAGAGGATGGGTGATGCAACAGGACAATGACCCAAAGCATACAAGTAATTCAACAAAACAATGGCTGCAACAGCACAGAATACGCCTTCTGGAGTGGCTCAGTCAGAGTCCTGACCTCAACCCGATTGAAATGCTGTGGCATGACCTTAAGAGAGCGATTCACACCAGACATCCCAAGAATATTGCTACACTGAAACAGTTTTGTGAAGAGGAGTGGTCCAAAATGACTCCAGATCGTTGTGCAGGTCTGAGCTGCAACTACAGGAAACGTTTGGTTGAGGTTATTGCTGCCGAAGGAGGGTCAACCAGTTATTAAGTCCAAAGGTTCACATACTTTTTCCTCCCTGCACTGTGAATGTTTACATGTTATGTGCAATTAAACCATGGCAACATCTAATGTTTGTGTAGTATTATGTTCAGCAGACTGTGTTCTTCTATTGTTGTGACTTAGATGACGTTCAGAGCACATTTTATGCCCAATTCATGCAAAACTCCACGTAATCCAAAGGGGTTCACACACTTTTTCTTGCAACTGTATAACAAAATATGCAAAATGGAAATAAAGGACGCAAAAATTGAAAACGAACGACAGATTGCAAATGATAGCAGGACCAACCCCCAAAAATTCTTCAAATATATTAATAGTAAAAAGGTTCGGTCTGAGCATGCAGGCCCTTTACAAAATAATGTAGAGTGGGTGAGTAGGGACAAAGAGAAGGCAAATTTATTTAATACCTTCTTCAGCTCTGTGTATACAAAGGAGCATGGGGGAGCTCTTGTCCATAATGGACATTGTATTGACACAGCTCCAGATGATCCACATTGGCCCACAATTGATATGATCCAAAAATATTTAGACAGTATAAAGGTGAATAAAGCACCTGGACCGGATGGCATACACCCACGGGTCCTTAAAGAATTGAGCTCTGTCATTTCAAAGCCATTGTTTCTAATTGTTAGGGACTCTTTAATGACTGGCATAGTACCACTGGTATAGTTGGGAAGATACTGGAGAGTTTAATAAAAGACCACATAGATGAGTTCTTGCTGTAAAAAAATATTTTAAGCAACAGACAGCATGGACTCATGAAAGACGGAAGTTGTCAAACAAATCTGATTTCTTTTTATGAGGGCGTGAACAAAACCTTGGACAGAGGGGTGGCGGTGGATGTTGTATACTTGGATTTTGCAAATGTGTTTGACACAGTTCCCCACACACGGCTAATGTGTAAGGTAAAGTCTACAGGCTTGGAAAAATCTGTATGTTAATGGATAGAAAACTGGCTAAAAGATCGTATTCTGAGAGTAGTGGTTAATGATTCATACTCTGAATGGTCTAGGGTCATCAGTGGTGTACCCCAGGGTTCAGTGTCGGGACCCTTACTTTTTAATATATTTATAACTGATATAGGGTCTGAGAATAAAAATCCCATTTCAGTCTTTGCAGATGACATCAAGCTGTGCAGTGGGATAACGTCCTTACAGGATGTCTCCAATTTACAAGCTGACCTCAATGCTCTGTTTAATTGAGCAACTATGTGGCAAATGAGGTTTAATGTTGATAAATGTAAGGCTCTGCACATGGGGGCTAAGAATATGCATGCATCATACATACTAGGGGGGTACAACTAGGGGGAATCAATGGTGGAGAAGGATCTGGGAGTTCTGGTAGATCACAAGCTTAATAATGGCATGCAATGCCAAGCTGCGGTTTCTAAAGCGAGCAAAATCCTCTCTTGTATTAAAAGAGGTATAGACTCCAGAGAGAGAGATATATTACCCCTGTACTAATCATTAGTAAAACCTCATCTGGAATATGCAGTTCAGTTTTGGGCACCAATTCACAAAAAGTACATTGGGGAACTGGAGAAAGTACAGAGAAGGGCAACTAAACTGATACAAAGCATGGAGGAGCTCAGCTATGAGGAAAGAGTAGAGGAACTGAATTTATTCTCTCTTGAGAAGAGGAGATTAAGGAGGGATATGATCAACGTATAAATACATCAGTGGTTCGTATAGTGAACTCGGTGTAGAGCTATTCACCCTGAGGTCATCACAGAGGACAAGGGGGCACTCTTTACGTCTGGAGGAAAAAAATTTAATCTCCAAACACGGAAAGGTTTCTTCACAGTGAGAACTGTGAAAATGTTGAATAGACTCCCTTAAGAATTGGTTCTGGCCAGCTCAGTGGATTGCTTTAAAAAAGGCCTGGATTATTTCTTAGATACACAGAATATAACGGGATACTAACATTTATAGGTAAAGTTGATCCAGGGAATATCCGATTGCCTCTCAGGGGATCAGGAAGGGATTTTTCCCAGCAGGAGCAAATTGGATCATTCTTTGCTGGGTTTTTTTTTACTTCCTCTGGATCAACTGTGGGTATAGGATTATAACTTTTTTTTTTTCTATGGCTGAACTGGATAGACTTTTGTTTTTTTCAACAAGACTATGTAGCTGGGTAGCACCTACAGGAGGAGTGCTTGGAAACTGGGAGTTTCTCTACCTTGAGCGGCGGTAAACAAAAATGCTCCTAGCTATTTGTCCTCCTGCTTCTGTGGATGTGCATGACTAGGGTCCCTTGCACACATTTGGCGGACCTGCCAAAAGTTCACACTTCTCATGACATCAGACCTTCTGGGCATCAATATTCCTCCAGACCCCACCATGGCACTCCCGAAGAAACATTCTTCAGATGTCTATTATGGCAATTTAGGCTCCTATTGCAAGTGCTCATAGCAGCCAAACAATACAATAGAACAGAGGTCTCCAAACTTTCTAAGCAAAGGGCCAGTGTACTGTCTTTCAGACTTTAGGGGGGCCAGATGTAGCCAGTGGAAGTAGAAAATGCCCCGGCATCAGTGCCCCATCATTGGTTTTAAAGGGAGGAATAGTACACCATTGATGGTGTCAGTAGGGGGAATGGTGCTCCATCATTGGTGGCAGTTGGTGGAATAGTGCCCCGAGGGCCAGATAAACTTAAGCAAAGGGCCATATCTGGCCCCGAGCTGCAGTTTGGAGACCACTGCTCTAGAGAGGTACAAGAGGATGCAAACACCTAATGCATTACCACCACCAAATTTTATTAAATACAAAAACCAAAAACATACAACTGCAGCTATTATGACATCACCTTAAGCTAGAGTTGTGTTTTGAAACTCTTCTACCTTCTCATGTTTGTGAGTATGTTTTTGGCTTTTGTATTTAATACAATTTGGTGGTGGTAATGCACTAGACGTTTGCCCTCTCCTGTGTCTTTCTACAGTCTTGTCTGGAGTTTCCTTGCTTGTGGAGGGCAGCATTGGTTGAGCACTACGTGTACACCATCTGATGTAGGAGGAGTGCAGAAATGGTATTACGTTCCAGCAGCCAAACAATAGTCAAATCTTGAAAAGGCCTCAAACATTGCCTCAATGAAACCGAAAACAGGATCACTAAAGCAATGATCCATGAAAAAATCGTAGGCATGTTAGCAGATATCACTATGTGTACTAAAGTGTGCCAACCATGGACAGGTAATACCTACTGCCAGGCTTTGATAGTACTTTGATATGTACATTAAACATATTGATATGGACCCCTTCCCTCCCTGGACCCCCAGGGCTACCTAGATCCCTTTCACCCCTCTACTCGCCTTACCTTTCTCTTCCCTGGTTTTGCAATTCTTTTATTTTTCCGTATTCACCTCCATTTACACAGCACAACTGTATGCTGTATCAAATGCATAATATGCTACCTCTGCTACACTGAACACACTGAAATTCACCTAGATAATATTATAAGCACTTTTTTTTCATGAAGTTCACCTTTAAAAAGCAATAAAAATGACTGAACAAAAAACGTTAACAAATGCAATAACTAGTTGCAATATAAAAAACTGAGTACAGAATATCGCTTACAGTAGTCCTCTGCAGTACTTTTCTGCCACAAGATGTCCTTGGTCTTCATGGCTGAATAATGACCAGCATCATTTAGCTTCAACCCATGTTTTTAAGCCCAGGCTGTCATGGACCCGCTCCCTTCCCAAGACTGGATGTTGAAAGAGAAGCAGTACCCTGATAAGTTCATCTTTGTTAATTTGCTTCAGCATGCTTCTTGTCAGCATGTGAACTACAGTGGGGATCGAAAGTTTGGGCACCCCAGCTAAAAATTTGTATTAATGTGCATAAAGAAGCCAAGGAAAGATGGAAAAATCTCCAAAAGGCATCAAATTACAGATTAGACATTCTTATAATATGTCAAAAAAAGTTAGATTTTATTTCCATCATTTACACTTTCAAAATAAAAGAAAACAAAAAAAATGGCGTCTGCAAAAGTTTGGGCACCCTGCAGAATTTATAGCATGCACTGCCCCCTTTGCAAAGCTGAGACCTGCCAGTGTCATGGATTGTTCTCAATCATCGTCTGGGAAAACCAGGTGATGTCAATCTCAAAGGTTTTAAATGTCCAGACTCATCTGACCTTGCCCCAACAATCAGCACCATGGGTTCTTCTAAGCAGTTGTCTAGAAAACTGAAACTGAAAATAGTTGACGCTCACAAAGCTGGAGAAGGCTATAAGAAGATAGCAAAGCGTTTTCAGATGTCAATATCCTCTGTTCGGAATGTAATTAAGAAATGGCAGTCATCAGGAACAGTGGAAGTTAAAGCAAGATCTGAAAGACCAAGAAAAATATCAGACAGAACAGCTCGCAGGATTGTGAGAAAAACAATTCAAAACCCACGTTTGACTGCACGATCCCTCCAGAAAGATCTGGCAGACACTGGAGTTGTGGTACACTATTCCACTATAAAGAGATACTTGTACAAATATGGTCTTCATGGAAGAGTCATCAGAAGAAAACCTCTTCTATGTCCACAAAAATCATCGTTTGAACTTTGCAAATGAACATATAGACAAGCCTGATGCATTTTGGAAACACGTTCTGTGGACCGATGAGGTTAAAATTGAACTTTTTGGCCGGAATGAGCAAAGGTACGTTTGGAGAAGAAGGGGTACAGAATTTAATGAAAAGAACCTCTGTCCAACTGTTAATGGGGTTGGATCAATCATGCTTTGGGGTTGTGTTGCAGCCAGTGGCACAGGGAACATCTCACGAGTAGAAGGAAAAATGGATTCAATAAAATTTCAGCAAATTTTGGATGGTAACTTGATGCCATCTGTGAAAAAGCTGAAGTTAAAGAGAGGATGGCTTCTACAAATGGATAATGATCCTAAACACACCTCGAAATCCACGGGGGATTACATCAAGAGGTGTAAACTGAAGGTTTTGCCATGGCCTTCACAATCTCCTGACCTCAACATAATTGAAAATCTATGGATAGACCTTAAAAGAGCCGTGCGTGACAGACAGCCCAGAAATCTCAAAGAACTGGAAGACTTTTGTAAGGAAGAATGGGCAAAGATACCTCAAACAAGAATTGAAAAACTCTTGGCTGGCTACAAAAAGCGTTTACAAGCTGTGATACTTGCCAAAGGGGGCAGTACAAGATATTAACTCTGCAGGGTGCCCAAACTTTTGCAGACGCCATTTTTTTGTTTTCTGTTATTTTGAAAGTGTAAATGATGGAAATAAAATCTAACTTTTGTTGACATATTATAAGAATGTCTAATCTGTAATTTGATGCCTTTTGGAGATTTTTCCATCTTTCTTTGGCTTCTTTATGCACATTAATACAAATTACACTGTTCAACAGGTAAAAAGTTTTGGGCATAAAATTAGCTAATCTTACATAATTTTGGGGTGCTGAAAACGAAAATGACCCTAAAAAATGTTGATTGGCTCTAGTTTCCATGATATATTCACCCATCTAATGACGTAAGCCATTCAAAATTATGATGCAACTTCAGCTGCATATTGCGCAATTGATACTGGTGACCAATAGAAAATTGCATGTATACTGAGATGATGCAATATTAGCCTTTAATTGCATCACTTCACTGCATAAAAGCTGCAGTATCTGTAGCTGATTGTAGTTCGACAGCGTCTTTACATTTCGTTTTATGCTTATATAGGCTACTCAGTAATGCCTCGAACTTGTGTGAATAAAGCAGATAATTTCTGCTATATCTGCGGTGAAATAACTTTTATCTCACAAAAAAGGAGGATAACAGGAATGATTAAGAAAGCCTACAACTTGTATTTTGGCTGCAAGATAGGAGACCAGGACAAGAGCTGGGCACCACATATATGCTGCAATTCTTGTGGGACGGCACTGGAGCAATGGTTGAATGGAAAAAAGGCATCTATGCCTTTCGCTGTGCCAATGATTTGGAGAGAGCCAACAGATCATGTTAGTAATTGTTACTTTTGTATGGTGCCTCCAATTGTAAAAGGGCTAAATAAGAAGAAAAAGTTATCTGTGCACTATCCAAATATTCCATCGGCAATACGTCCAGTTCCTCATGGAGAGGGGCTACCAATTCCTAAAGCACCAGAATCCTTTGTGGTTGAGTCAAGTGAGGAAGAACCTGAAGCGTGTAGTCATCAACAGTCAACCTCACATGACCCAGACTTTCTTCCATCCACACCCACTGAACCACACCTCATTACACAAGTGGAATTGAGCGATCTTATCAGAGACCTGGATCTTCCGAAGAACAAGGCAGAGCTTTTGGGGTCAAGACTACAACAGTGGAATCTCCTAGCAAGTGCTTTATATTTGTGGAAAGACATCTATCTATATAATTATTGTGCATTATGTAGTCATTACGCCTATAGTAGAAAACTTTCCGTTTACAGAAAAACTAGAGCCAATCGACAAATTTCATTGTTATATTTGAACTCAGAATGTGAAATTCATTAAGAAATGGATCCTTTTGTTTCCAAAACTGGCAAAAAATAAAAATTTGTTGAACAGTGTTATTAGCTGGGGTGCCCAAACTTTCGATCCCCACTATAATTGGCTGCTTGAGCTTCTTCTACCTCTCACACTTGAACTGTGCTTCACAGGGTCTGCAAGAGGCTGATATCAAATAAAAAAAAAAACACATTTAAAGAGTATCTCTGAGCACATTTTTATTAGTTTAGGAAAAACTGGGGACCCTCTAGAACAGGGGTAGGCACAGTGTCACCTCCTCTAACTGACCTACTACCATGTCACAATCACGTGCATTGCACAGCAGTCATGGGTATAAATCAGGTGATGAGGAGGCAACATATTGCCTCCTCACCACCTTGTGAATAAGCCTTCAGTTGCATTTGGCAGTGGCACCCATAGGGCTCGTTCACACGTAAGGTAGGGGGTAGTAAAATGCTGCGGTTGAGTTGTGGTTTTACTGTCCCCAATCCCTACCCCCTTTAGTTGCTGAAGCTGTAGCCAAAGGTGTACACATGCCACAGTGGAAGTGATGACTGGCATATTCAAGGCTTTGGACATCTTTTTATATCCTTTTCCATCTTTATAAAGTTCCAATACCTTGCTACGCAGGACTTTTGACAGTTCTTTTCTGATCCCCATGGCTCAGTATCTAGCCTAGTCAGTGCTTCCACGTAAGAGCTAACAAACTCATTGACTATTTATACACTGACACTAATTGCAATTTAAAAAGCCACAGATGTGGGACATTAACCTCTAATTGGCATTTTAACCCGTGTGTGTCACCTTGTGTGTCTGTACCAAGGCCAAACATTCCAGGGGATGTAAACTTTTGATCCGGGCCATTTGGGTGATTTCTGTTATCATTATGATTTAAAAAGGAGGCAAACAACTATTTGATAAGAAATGGCTTCATATCCTTCAATAAAAGAGCATTGTTTGGCATGATCAGTCATATTTTCAATATCAATACCAAAATTTCACAATTTCTGCCAGGGTATGCAAACTTTTGAGCACAACTATAACTCCTGCTGTGGCTGCAACATATGTACACCCCTGTCCATTGAAGCTTAAGCGGTTGGGGTGGTAAAAACACATCTAAACTTTGGGGTTTTACCAACCCCCAAACTGCAAATGTAAATGAACCCTTATTGTTCTGAGCCCCCTATAAGTCTGCTTTCACACTGATGTGCTGTGGTTTACCTCAGCGCAGTGCATCTGCAAATTTCCTGGGTTAGCTGCGCTTTGCCATAGACTTCTATGATATGCTGCAGGTGTGGTGCACTTTCTGAAAGCGCCCAAAACTCCTGCCAGAAACGGATCAAACGCAAACTGCATAGGTGCCTTAATCAGTGGCAGCTATGGGGCCCGGGGCCCAGGGGGAGCCGGTGGGGAAAAAGGAAGGCATGAGATGATTTTCCTGCCTTAGCAGCCCATATGTAGATCAGGGGCCACACATCTTCCTCATAGGCAGTGACACAGACAGCCCAGTGCAGGCAGTGGTAGAGACAGCTCTTGTGAGGAGGTAGAGGGGATCTGTGAGGGGAGGAAGAGCTCCCTCAGGAAGGCCAGACAGACACAGCCAGCTTTGTGAGAGAGCTCAGGTAGGTGTGTGTCTTCTGTGTGTACGTTTGTCATCTGTGCATACATGTATGTTTGTCGTCTGTGCATACGCGTGCGTCTGCTGTGTGTGTCTTCTCTGCGTGCGTCTTCTCTGCGTACATGTGTCTTCTGTGCATACGTGTGCTTGTGTCTTCTGTGCGTGCGTGTGTTTTCTGTGCGTACATGTGCGTGTGTCTTCACTGCGTGCGTGTGTCTTCTGTGCGTACGTGTGTCTTCTGTTCATACGTGTGCTTGTGTCTTCTGTGCGTGCGTGCGTTGTGTGTGTCTTCTGTGCGTACATGTGCGTGTGTCTTCTGTGCGTACGTGTGTCTTCTGTGCGTACATGTGCGTGTGTCTTCTGTGCGTACGTGTGTCTTCTGTGCATACGTGTGCTTGTGTCTTCTGTGCGTGCGTGTGTCTTCTGTGCGTACGTGTGCGTGTGTCTTGTGTGTGTGTCTTCTGTGCGTGCGTGTGTCTTTTCTGTGCTTGCGTGTGTCTTCTGTGCATACATGTGTGTGTGTCTTCCGTGCGTGCGTCTTCTGTGCGTGCGTGCGTGTGTCTGGTGTGTGTCTTCACTGCGTGCGTGTCTTCTGTGCGTACATGTGTCTTCTGTGCGTACGTGTGCATGTGTCTTGTGTGTGTCTTCACTGCGTACGTGTGTCTTCTGTGCGTACATGTGTCTTGTGTGTGTCTTCTGTGCGTGCGTGTGTCTTGTGTGTGTCTTCTGTGCGTGCGTGTGTCTTGTGTGTGTCTTCTGTGCGTGCGTGTGTCTTGTGTGTGTGTCTTCTGTGCGTACGTGTCTTGTGTGTGTGTCTTCTGTGCCTACGTGTGTCTTGTGTGTGTGTGTCTTCTGTGCGTACGT
Source organism: Staurois parvus (assembly GCF_062004578.1). NCBI lineage: Eukaryota > Metazoa > Chordata > Amphibia > Anura > Ranidae > Staurois > Staurois parvus. Next base: position 1,726,293 of record NW_028318404.1, on the reverse strand, counting down.
GTCTTGTGTGTGTCTTCACTGCGTGCGTGTGTCTTTTGTGCGTACGTGTGTCTTGTGTGTGTCTTTTGTGCGTGCGTGTGTCTTGTGTGTGTCTTCTGTGCGTGCGTGTGTCTTGTGTGTGTGTGTCTTCTGTGCGTACGTGTGTGTCTTCTGTGCGTACGTGTGCGTGTGTCTTGTGTGTGTGTCTTCTGTGCGTGCGTGTGTCTTCTGTGCGTGTGTGTGTCTTGTTTGTGTCTTCTGTGTGCACACGTGTCTTCTCTGCGTACGTGTGTCTTCTGTGTGCACACGTGTCTTTTCTGTGTGCACACGTGTCTTCTGTGTGCGCGCATGTCTTCTCTGCGTACGTGTGTCTTCTGTGCATACATGTGTGTGTGTCTTCCGTGCGTGCGTCTGGTGTGTGTCTTCACTGCGTGCGTGTCTTCTGTGCGTACATGTGTCTTCTGTGCGTACGTGTGCGTGTGTCTTGTGTGTGTCTTCACTGCGTGCGTGTGTCTTCACTGCGTACGTGTCTTCTGTGCGTGTGTCTTGTGTGTGTGTCTTCTGTGCGTGCGTGTCTTGTGTGCGTGTCTTCTGTGCGTGCGTGTCTTGTGTGTGTGTGTGTGTGTGTGTGTGTGTGTGTGTGTGTGTGTGTGTGTCTTCTGTGCGTGCGTGTGTCTTGTATGTGTGTCTTCTGTGCGTGCGTGTGTCTTGTGTGTGTGTCTTGTGTGCGTCTTGTGTGTGTGTCTTCTGTGCGTACGTGTGCGTCTTGTGTCTTCTGTGCGTGTGTCTTCTGTGCGTACATGTGTGTATTTTGTGTGTACATGTTCATGTGTCTTCTGTGTGTGTGTCTTCTTTGCGTAGGTGTGCGTGTGTCTTCTGTGTGTGCGCGTGTCTTCTCTGCGTACGTGTGTCTTCTGTTGCGCGTGTGAATTCTCTGCGTATGTGTGTCTTCTGTGTGCGCATGTGTCTTCTCTGTGTACGTGTGTGCCTTCTCTGCGTACGTGTGCATGTGCCTTCTGTGCGTGCGTGTGCCTTCTGTGCGTGCGTGTGTCTTCTGTGCGTACGTGTGTCTTCTGTGTGTACGTGTTGCATGTGTCTTCTGTGTGTACGCTTGTGTCTTCTCTGCGTACGTGTACGTGTGCCTTCTGTGCGTGCGTGTGTCTTCTGTGCGTGCGTGTGTCTTCTGTGCGTGCGTGTGTCTTCTGTGCGTGCGTGTGTCTTCTGTGCATACATGTGTGTGTCTTCCGTGCGTGTGTCTGGTGTGTGTCTTCACTGCGTGCGTGTCTTCTGTGCGTACATGTGTCTTCTGTGCGTACGTGTGCGTGTGTCTTGTGTGTGTCTTCACTGCGTGCGTGTGTCTTCACTGCGTACGTGTCTTCTGTGCGTGTGTCTTGTGTGTGTCTTCTGTGCGTACGTATGCGTGTGTCTTGTGTGTGTGTCTTGTGTGCGTACGTGTGTGTCTTGTGTGTGTGTCTTCTGTGCGTGCGTGTCTTGTGTGTGTGTCTTCTGTGCGTGCGTGTCTTGTGTGCGTGTCTTGTGTGCGTGTCTTCTGTGCGTGCGTGTCTTGTGTGTGTGTGTGTCTTGTGTGTGTGTGTGTGTGTGTGTGTCTTCTGTGCGTGCGTGTGTCTTGTATGTGTGTCTTCTGTGCGTGCGTGTGTCTTGTGTGTGCGTCTTGTGTGTGTGTCTTCTGTGCGTACGTGTGCGTCTTGTGTCTTCTGTGCGTGTGTCTTCTGTGCGTACATGTGTGTATTTTGTGTGTACATGTTCATGTGTCTTCTGTGTGTGTGTCTTCTTTGCGTAGGTGTGCGTGTGTCTTCTGTGTGTGCGCGTGTCTTCTCTGCGTACGTGTGTCTTCTGTTGCGCGTGTGAATTCTCTGCGTATGTGTGTCTTCTGTGTGCGCATGTGTCTTCTCTGTGTACGTGTGTGCCTTCTCTGCGTACGTGTGCATGTGCCTTCTGTGCGTGCGTGTGCCTTCTGTGCGTGCGTGTGTCTTCTGTGCGTACGTGTGTCTTCTGTGTGTACGTGTTGCATGTGTCTTCTGTGTGTACGCTTGTGTCTTCTCTGCGTACGTGTACGTGTGCCTTCTGTGCGTGCGTGTGCCTTCTGTGCGTGCGTGTGCCTTCTGTGCGTGCGTGTGTCTTCTGTGTGTGCGTGTGTCTTCTGTGCATACATGTGTGTGTCTTCCGTGCGTGTGTCTGGTGTGTGTCTTCACTGCGTGCCTGTCTTCTGTGCGTACATGTGTCTTCTGTGCGTACGTGTGCGTGTGTCTTGTGTGTGTCTTCACTGCGTGCATGTGTCTTCTGTGCGTACGTGTCTTCTGTGTGTGTTTATAGTGTATTGTGTGTAATAAGGCTCCATCTGTAGTAGCCTGAATGGTGAAATGTAGGTGAGTGCAGGGACAGTGTGATGCGTGCTTCAGGGTATTGGACGTTTCGTTTGTTTCAACTTTATTTGTAATGTCCTCCTGTCACACAGCATGGTGCGTATATATAATATATATAGCGTGTGTGCATGAAATCTCTATGCTACAAAATTTAGCAATTGTGCTTTTCAAGTGAAAATTCAAAAGCAACAGTTTTGTACAGGGGCGAATGACAACTCATGGGGCCCCCGGTCAATAGGGGATCATGGGGCCCCTGTGCCCTTGCCCAAACTCAAAAAAGCCTATGAAAAAGGTACCAGGGCAGCTCATGGGGCCCCCTACTGACCTTGGGCAGTGCCCGAGTTTCCAAATGGTTAGTCTGCCCCTGGTTTTGTATCTAAGTGAGAAATGTAATGTTATTAACCACTTGCCCTCCAGAGGATTTACCCCCCTTCCTGACCAGGCCATTCTTTGCGATACGGCGCTGCGTTGCTTTAACTGACAATTGCGCGGTCATGCAGCGCTGCACCCAAATGTATTTTTCTGGCCTTTTTTCCCACAAATTGAACTTTTTTTTGGTGGTATTTGATTACCTGTGCGTTTTTTATTTTTTGCGCTATAAACAAAAAAAAGACCGACAATTTTGAGAAATAAACAATATTTTTGCTACTAAACACGTCCAGTGAAAAAATGTCAAAAATCTAATTTTGTCAAAAATGTAGGCCAAAATGTATTTTGCGACATGTCTTCGCTGAAAAGAATCCCAATACGTGCAAATTAATTGGTTTATATGAAAGTTATAGCATTTACAAATGGCGGTATATATACTAGGATTTCTAAAAATGTTTTCACTAGTAATGGCAGCGATCAGTGACTTATAGCGGGACTGCGGCGGGCATTCTGACTCTGGCGGGAACTGACTTGTCACTAACATCTCGAGTGACACCAGTACGGTGATCAGTGCTAATAAAAAGCACTGACACTGTACTAATGGCACTGGGCAGAAAGGGGTTAACTGTGCTGGGCGTGTTTTACAGTGGGCTGTGTTAGTGCTTTCAACTATAAGCACACTGCTTTGCATGGCTGTGCTATGCACAGCCATGCAAAGCAGTGTGCTGTTGCTGATTGGGGAGAGAACTGTATTGTTTACATACAGTTCTCTCCCTCTGTCGGTAATGTTTCATGATCACCAGGTGTCGGCGAATAATCACCGGCCGGGACCTAGTGATTGACAGCCGAGGCTGTGAACAGTGGCGCGGGTAGGGCACGTGCGCACGCCCCCTACTCAGAAATGCAAAATAACGTATATATACACACATATTTTGCGCACCCCTGCCGCCCGCAATGTATCTGCTATAGGGTGGCAGGAAAGTGGTTAAAGTGTCCCTAAAGGTAGTGCACCACTAAAAACGTATGTGGAAGTATCCTAAAGTATAACATTGGGGATAGAAGTAAGTCTAGGTTCACACCTGTGTTTTCCGTTGCGCACAGCACTCCATTTAACCTCCTTGGCGGTGTTCCCGAGTGTAGCTCGGGGTAGAATTTCTATACCAAGAACGGTAACCCCGAGCTACACTCGGGCTTACCATGCGGCGTTCTCTGGGGGTCCCTGCAGCACTTACCTTGTCCTTCGCTCCCACGATGGGTCCCCTGCAGCGTCCCCGGCCATCTCCTCCGGCGGATGCCGGCATCTGGCTTCCGTGTTCCGGTCCCCGTGACGTCGGAACGTTCGGGCGGCGGAACCGGCGGGAAATTTGAAATTTTTAAAAAATGACATTTTTGCTGTCATTGCTTTTTCACTGCATTTCACATGCATTTTGTCCCCACTGCTTTGTCCTGTGCCCTGCCTGCATTTTGACTGTTCTTTCTGCCTGGAAACTTAGAAAAGTCCATGGCGGCCAAAAAGCGTCCCTTTACGTCAAAAGCGGTTTTAGAACAGCGATAGTAAATCAGAACCACTTGCAGAATTGAGTGATAATGATTTGTGGGGGAAATTCGTCATCAGACACTGAAAACGATTTTGCGACTTTGCTCAGCGATGTGCGAATTTGCCTCTGTATTTCAAATTTCAGTGTTTTTGGTTTGATTATATTATTGAATTAAATTTATTATTATTATATTATTATTTTTTATGATTATTTATTAAATTATAATTTATGATTTCGTGTTTAAAGTTTTATCATATCCGGAATGTTTAATAGACTCTTGTTCGGACAGATTTCAGTGAGTTATTCCTAAAAATTACAGCCTACAATTAAAAACGACATATTTCCATGCAAAAAAATGGTACTGCTTTCAGCACAAAATTCCTGACATGATCATACCGCCAGGGAGGTTAACATGATTTCCTATGGGACACATTCACATCTCCACGTTTTCACCTGGTGCGGTTTTGGAAAGGGTCAGGGACTTTTTCAAACTTAAAACATTGCGATTTTGGTTCAAAAAAAGGGTCAGGGATTTTTTCAAACTCAAAACATTGCGATTTTGGTGGAAAAAAAAACGCAAAGCGCGTGCAAAAATGCAAAACCCACCGCAAAAAAGCACTGCAGAAACGGATCAAATGCAAACTGCATAGGTGTGAACCCAGCCTGAGGGAAGGTCATAACCCCTGTCAGGTTTTCTTTGCCATTTGTGTTCCATAGTCAAAACAGGAAGTGAGAGGAAATCCCTGCAAATTAAATGGTTCTAAAGCTTAAATGGTTTTTTAGCTTAACACATTCCCTTCATTGAGGTAAAAGACATGTAGGTATTGGTATCACCCCCTCCCTTAGGGCTTGTTCACGTGTGCTATGGGGGAGATTTACTAAAGTTGGTGCACTCACAATCTGGTGCAGCTGTGCATGGTAGCCAATCAGCTTCTAACCACACCTTGTTCAATTAACCACCTCCCGCCCGCCATATAGTACGACGACGGGCACAAGGCGGTTCTCTCTTTCTGGGAGGACGTCAAATGACGTAGTCCCATTCTAACCACGCATGCGCAGCTCCGGGAGCGCACAGTGCGGCGATCGGCGGTTCGCTGTGTCCAGGGACACAGTGGATCACCGATCCATGGAAAGAGCTGAAGATGTCGGCTCGGTCATGTGATCAGCTGTGTCCAATCACAGCTGATCACATGTAAATAGGGAAATGCCAGTTATCGGCATTTCTCTCCACGAGCTGTCAAGCTCATGAGGAGAGGAGAACCGGTAATCGGCATTCCTCGGAGGGGACATGTGCAGTGTGCCCTGATGATCAGTGTAGCCCCAGCAGTGCCACCTGTCAGTGTCCATCAGTGCAAGCTGTCAATGCCACATATCAGTGCCTACCAGTGCACATCAATGCCACATATCAGTGCCTACCAGTGCACATCAATGCCACATATCAGTGCCTACCAGTGCACATCAATGCCACATATTGGTGCCTACCAGTGCACATCAATGCCACATATCAGTGCCTACCAGTGCACATCAATGCCACATATTGGTGCCTACCAGTGCACATCAATGCCACATAGTGCCCATTTGAGCTGCCTTTCAGTGCCACCTATCAGTGCCGCCTAACAGTGCCGGTCAGTGCCGCCTATCGGTGCCATATATGAGTGCTGCCTTTCAGTGTCCATCAGTGATGCCTGTCAGTGTCCATCAGTGCAGCCTATAAGTGTCCATCACTGCAGCCTCATTAGCGCACATCAGTGAAGGAGAAAAATCACTTATTTACAACATTTTATAACAAAAACTAAGAAAAAACTTTTTTTTTCAAAAATTTCAGTAGTTTTTGGTTTGTTTAAGAAAAAATAAAAACCCAGAGGTGATTAAATACCACCAAAAGAAAGCTCTATCTGTCTCAAAAAAAATGATAAAAATTTCATATGGGTACAGTGTTGCATGACCGCGCAATTGTCATTCAAAATGTGATAGCACTGAAAGCTGGAAATTGGCCTGGACAGGAAGGGGGTATAAGTGCCTGGTAGGCAAGTGGTTAAAGGATAAGTTCACCTTTTTGACAAAAATAATAAATACACATTTTTTTGCAGGTAAAAAAATATTAATTTATTATTTTTGTCTGCAGGAGCCTGGAAAGCATTGCACTAGAGATCAGTAGATGGCTGATGCCATGCAGGTCTCCTGCAGACCTGTCAGAATATGTGCTTGCCGTACGAGTTGTACTACTATGATGGTTCATCAGCAACCAAGGCTGCTGGGACTTGTAGGCACTCATTCACAGAACTCTGTGAATGAGCGACGCAGCCGAGTGGGCGGAGCCCCACGCGACTGCACTATTTTCAAATCTGACCGATAGTATGGGGAAACTTCTCCCCGTGTTATCTGTCAGAGGGAGGGGAGGGGGGCGGCGGGCACAGCTGCAGCTATAGGGAACATTTTACATGTTCCAGCCTAAAAACAAGTGGAAAATGTAACATGTTCCCAAAGGTGAACTTATCTTTTAAGCTTTAGCCGTAAAACCTGTAAGCTGATTGGTTTCCATGCAGAAGTGCACAGGATTCTGAGTGAACCAGCTTCAGTAAATAAACACCTATGTATTTATGCAGCATTTAATCAGCATTTTTAGGGCTCTTTCACACACCTGTTGAGTTCTAAATCAGCCTTAAAGCGTATTAACGCACCCATGGCATGAATGAGTGTTCAAACGCCCTGTGACATGTGTTGTTTGTTTTTTACAAAGCTAAAATGGGACATGATCACTTTTGACGCACCCTAAAGTGGTTGTAAAGGCTGAAGGTTTTTTACCTTCGTTCATTCTGCACATCAAGGTAAAAACCTTCTGCGTGCTGCTTCCCCCTCATTCCCCCCTAATATTCACCTGAGCCCCCTCTTGATCCAGAAATATGCACAAGAGCCTCAGCTGTCCTGGATCTCCCTCTCCTCATTGGGTAACACAGCAGCCATTGGCTCCCACTGCTGTCAGTCACAGCCAATGAGGAAACAGCAGGTGCGAGGCCAAGCCACGGCTCTACATTATGGGGTTTATTTACTAAAGCTGGTTCATTCAGAATCTGGTGCACCTGTGCATGGTAGCTAATCCGCTTCTAACCTCAGCTTGTTCAATTAAGCTTTAGCAATAAAACCTGCAAGCTGATTGGTTTCTTTGCAGAAGTGCATGAGATTCTGAGTGAACCAGCTTTAGTAAATAAACCCCACAGTGTCAAGGCACGTCATAAGAGAACAGCTGGGTCAACACCGCGCTGAGTAACAGTTCGCAATAGGGAGTGTAGACATCCAACAGGCTGACGCGTTTCAAGGACTTGCCTCTTCCTCAGAGCCACAGTGAGGAAGAGGCAAGTCCTCGAAACGCGTCGGACTGTTGGATGTCTACACTCCCTATTGCGAACTGTTACTCAGCGCGGTGTTGACCCAGCTGTTCTTTTATGGTGTGCCTTGACTTTATTGTCGTTTGTGAGTACAACACATACTTTATTTCTTATTAAACATTTTTTATGGTAATGCACTAGGCCTGTGCGCCCTCTGTTTGTTCTTTCCTCATTCAGTATATTTGGATTCCCCCGGTCTATTTGAGGGCAGCACGGTGTGCATGTTCCAGGACATTCTTAATGTGGTTGTAGCCTGCATCGAGTCCATCCCCAAACGCAGGAGCATTTGTGTTTGCTGGTTATTTATGAAGTGCTAGCTTGGCATTGGGGGGGGGGGGGGGGCAGTGGAGGTTCCTATATCCAAGGAAACACTGGGGAAATAATAGAGAAGTAGGACAGAGCAGCTCCAGTCACTTCCTGTTTGTACAGAACAGCCGTGTGGTAACACATTTTGCTTCTGTGTGCGGGAAAATCATCAACCAGCTAGCACCACTGACAGTGTCAGGCAGGGGCAGAGGCATTGAGCATTATTGTCAGTGATGAAGGTTTATGTGTCAGCAAAAGACCTCATCAGCAAGTGTCAGTACATGGAAGGGACGGTGTCAGCTACTCATGTCATATCCGAGGTGGAATAGTACTTGAAATTATACAGCCCAGGTATCCTAAGGTATTGTGATGCATACAAAAAAAAAAAAAACAGATCTGGCAAGAAGTCACCAAGTGGGTGTTATCCTTAGACTGGGAAAAACAGCCCTCCCAGGAACAGGAGAGCAATAGTATGATTACATGGCTGCTGTTTTTCATTTTATATAATTATTGTAATGTCTCCTAAATCAATGTATCAAATTAGATAATTTCCTCTACATCACTTACCCTTTAAACACTTCCCACTAGAAAAGCAATGCTTCCATGGGCATTTATCGAGCATTCTTGAACCTTCTTAAGCAATACATAAACACAGCGAAAACAAGTCATAAACACATCATAAACGCAATAGAAGCGTTAATGAACATTGCTCCGTACTTCATAATCAACACAAATGTAAATGAGCCCTTCTACTTACCCGAGTCCTCACTTGATCCAGCACTGTGCCCATCTGTAGCCGCTTTTCTCACTCTCACAGGCTTCTTCTGAGGTAGAGAGAGCCATTGGCTCCCATTGCTGTCAGTCAAATCCCGTGATGGGTGGGGTGCAGCTGGTTCTGCCTGTGTCTATGGACACAGGCAGGGAAGCTCGGGATTGAGCATGCAGGAGGTGTGCCATGATAGGAAACAGCTTTCTATGGTGGCACACCAAGAAGAGTGCTGGTGGGGGACTCGAGAAGAGGATTGGGGCCACTCTGTGCAGTTCAACAGGGCAGGTAAGTATTTACATGTTTGTTGTAAGAAAAAAAAAAAAAGTGTACGTATGTGTGACACACACACACACACTCTCACACTCTCTCTCTCTCTCCACCCCTCCAAGTCATTGGATTCAGGTGTTCCAATCACCTCCACAGGTGTATAAAATCAAGCACCTAGGCATGCAGACTGCTTCTACAAACATTTGTGAAAGAATGGGTCGCTCTCAAGAGCTCAGTGACTCCAAGCGTGGTACCGTGATAGGTTGCCAGCTGTGCAATAAGTCCATCTGTGAAATCTCCTTCCTACTAAATATTCCACAGTCAACTGTTAGTGGTATTATAACAAAGTGGAAGCAACTGGGAACAACAGCAACTCAGCTATAATGGTGTGAACCTCCTGCGCTTCTACCTATAATAAATGAACAAAATATATATATGGAGAAGCTGCTAACATCCAATCGTATACCAAAATGATCAAGGACAAATAAAAGGAAATGATGCAGCGCTACTCTAAAGATACAAATAATATAATATACCTAAAATAAACATAATATAAATAAATATGAAAGCATATATATAAAGTGACACAGCGTGCAAGAAAATGTAAAAGTGACCTGATCCTCCAGGGATCTTCAAATATTTAACCGGGACCTGACGGTTAATCCAGAAGTGAACACAGTGAATACTGCACCACCACAAGGATGGTAATAGCAGAGTTGTGTAAACCAATACTAAAACGTATGGTATACAGTTGTGTCCAAAATTATTCAACCCCCAATGCTGTAAAGGGGTTTAGGGACTATAGTGTACATTTGGAATTGTATTCAGAATCAAATCCTACAAGGACGTTGTAACTACCCAAATGCAACTAAAATGACATCAATTGTTTATGTAATACAGTAGTAAATGGTTCTTATGTGGTTTCTTCATTGCCACAATTATTCAACCCCTTAAAGACTACCACTCTGAAGAACAGAGGTTCATACAGGTGCTTTCCATCAGGTATTGAAAACACCTGTGGATGTCACCGAGCAGCAATCAAGCATAATAAGCACCAATTAGGCAGCTTTAAAATGACTGTGATACTCAGCTCCTTCTAGACATTTACTGGTGTGGTTACAAACATGGTGAAGGCAAGAGAATGGTCCAGGAAGACAAGAGAAGAGGTGATTTCTCTTCACAGGAAGGGCAATGGCTATAAGAAGATTGCAAAGATGTTAAACATACCAAGAGACACCTTAGGAAGCATCATTCGCAAATTCAAGGCAAAGGGCACTGTTGAAACGCTACCTGGTCGTGGCAGAAAGAAGATGCTGACTTCGACTGCTGTGCGCTACCTGAAGCGTAGAGTGGAGAGAAGTCCCCGTGTGACTGCTGAGGAACTGAGAAAAGATTTGTCAGATGTGGGTACAGAAGTTTCAGCCCAGACAATAAGACGCACACTGCGTAATGAAGGCCTCCGTGCCAGAACTCCCAGGCGTACCCCCTTGCTGTCTCCAAAGAATAAGAAGAGTCGACTGCAGTATGCCAAAAGCCATGTGGACAAACCACAAAAGTTGTGGGATAGTGTTCTGTGGACTGATGAAACAAAATTAGAACTGTTTGGGCCCATGGATCAACGCTATGTTTGGAGGAGGAAGAACAAGGCCTATGATGAAAAGAACACCTTGCCTACTGTGAAGCATGGTGGAGGGTCAATCATGCTTTGGGGCTGTTTTGCTTCTGCAGGTACAGGGAAGCTTCAGCGTGTGCAAGGTACCATGAATTCTCTTCAGTACCAGGAGATATTGGATGGAAACGTGATGCAGTCCGTCACACACCTGAGGCTTGGGAGACGTTGGACCTTTCAACAGGACAATGATCCCAAGCATACCTCCAAGTCCACTAGAGCATGGTTGCAGAGGAAAGGCTGGAACATTTTGGAGTGGCCATCGCAGTCACCAGACTTAAATCCGATTGAGAACCTCTGGTGGGACTTAAAGAAAGCAGTTGCAGTGCGCAAGCCTAAGAATGTGACTGAACTGGAGGCCTTTGCCCATGAAGAATGGGCGAAGATACCCGTAGATCGCTGCAAGACACTTGTGTCAAGCTATGCTTCACGTTTAAAAGCTGTTATAACTGTAAAAGGATGCTGTACTAAGTACTAAGATTGAATGTCACTTGGGGGTTGAATAAAACTGATAATGCTGTGAGCACAGAAAAGACATTTGTGGTTATTTCATTATAACTGTTATGTTATATTTGTCTGACCTACAAGTGCCTCTTTAATGTAAATGTAAGCAAGATGACTGAATGATCAAAAGCAATGTCAAACTGGCCAAAACACTCAATTTCAGTGGGGGTTGAATAATTTTGGACACAACTGTAGATGTGAATGAATCCTGAATTGGGATCTGAAGTGTGTATATAGGGCTCTGAGCCCTAAGGAAGTCACGTGACTAACGTGACGCAATGCATAGGCGCGGTGACTCACTTCCAGCACGGGCGCCATCTTGCTGCACCCAGCAAAGCATACCCATGCAGATACACCCAGAAAATGAGGTTCTAAATACTTGTTTGACAAGGATGATAATGTGAGTGCAAAATTTGGAATACTTTGCTTACTATTACGTACAATAAAAGGTAATACACTATGGGAAGTTCTACCTATGTTTTTTACTGAGATACTGGCTTACACCCTATCCGTATACCTGGAGAGGATTTCGCCACTTACACGCACACCCCTGAGAGGGAGATCGCTGCAGGGAGAGGTATCCAGAGATGGAGGAATCATATGCATGGAGGATCCGGTTTTGTGATCCCAAAAGTGTTTTGACCCCTGTGGGTCAAAGCAAGGAGGTGAGCAGCTAATCCGGCTACCTTTCTGTGGTTACCCACATCCACCATCCACGTGCACGAGTGTTGTTTCGTTTACCGGATTATATGGTGGTGTTAGCACCAATTTTGGACTTTTTTCACATATATATTTGTTGATTTGGGTCATGCGTTTTCTGCATGATATAGGCACACAGATATTTTTACTTCTGTATTGATTATTGGTTGGCTTATTTTATATGCATTTATCTGTGTATGGAAATACTATGTAGTGTTTGGGATATATATATATATAGTTTTTATGCATGGTTTATGCACTTTTGGTATGCACTTGTATGCGTTTCTTTTGATTTGAGTCCACATTTTGGACATTTATTTATTTCAGGTACTTATATAGCACTGTCAAGTTACGCAGTGCTTTACATACTGTATATATTGTACATTCACATCAGTCTCTAACCCTCAAGGGGCGTACAATCTAAAGTCCCTAATTCACATTCATACATACACATATATTAGGGCCAATTTAGACAGGAGCCAATTAACCTACCAGCATGTCTTTGGAGTGTGGGATGAAACCGGAATACCCAGAGGAAACCCACGCAAGCACAGGGAGAACATGCAAACTCCATGCAGGAGGCGCCATGGTCAGGAATCGACCCCATGACCCATTTACTGCAAAGCAGACGTGCTAACCACTAAGCCACTGTGCTGCCCGTCACCTATACATGTCACCTATTAGTCCTCATTTGGACTAAGTTTATATATTCTTTTTATTTATATACACCATCACTTCAGATCCCAATTCAGGATTTATTCACATCTATACCGTACGTTTTAGTATTGGTTTACACAACTCTGCTATTACCATCCTTGTGGTGGTGCAGTATTCACTGTGCTCACTTCTGGATTCGTTGAGGATCAGGTCACGGTTAAATATTTGAAGCTCCCTGGAGGATCAGGTCACTTTTACGTTTTCTTGCACGTTGTTTCACTTTATATACAGTCATGGCCGAAATTGTTGGCACCCTTGATATTTTTCCTGAAAATCAAGTATTTCACACAAAAAAGGTATTGCATTAACACATGTTTTGCTATACACATGTTTATTCCCTTTGTATGTATTGGAACAAATATAAAACAGAGGCAGAAAAGCAAATATGACATAATGTCACACAAAACCCCAAAAATGGGCTGGACAAAAGTATTGGCACCCTTAACTTAATATTTGGTTGCACACCCTTTGGAAAACATAACTGAAATCAGTCGCTTCCTATAACCATCAATAAGCTTCTGACACCTCTCACCCGGAATTTTGGACCACTCTTCCTTTGCAAACAGCTCCAGGTCTCTCTTATTGGAAGGACACCTTTTCCCAACAGCAATTTTAAGATCTCTCCACAGGTGTTCAATGGGATTTAGATCTGGGCTCATTGCTGGCCACTTCAGAACTCTCCAGCGCTTCTTTGCCATCCATTTCTGAGTGCTTTTTGACGTATGTTTGGGGTCATTGTCCTGCTGGAAGACCCAGGATCTTGGACGCAAACCCAGCTTTCTGACACTGGGCCCTACAGTGCGACCCAAAATCCTTTGGTAATCCTCAGATTTCATGATGCCTTGCACACAGTCAAGGCACCCAGTGCCAGAGGCAGCAAAACAACCCCAAAACATCATTGAACCTCCACCATATTTTACCGTAGGTACTGTGTTTTGTTCTTTGTAGGCCTCATTCCGTTTTCGGTAAACAGTAGAATGATGTGCTTTACCGAAAAGCTCTATCTTGGTCTCATCTGTCCACAAGACGTTTTCCCAGAAGGCTTTTGGCTTACTCAAGTACATTTTGGCAAACTGTAGTCTTGCTTTTTTATGTCTCTGTGTCAGCAGTGGGGTCCTCCTGGGTCTCCTGCCATAGCGTTTCATTTCATTTAAATGTCGACGGATAGTTCGCGCTGACACTGATGCTCCCTGAGCCTGCAGGACAGCTTGAATGTCTTTGGAACATGTTTGGGGCTGCTTATCCACCATCCGGACTATTCTGCGTTGCAATCTTTCATCAATTTTCCTCATCCGTCCACGACCAGGGAGATTAGCTACAGTGCCATGGGTTGCAAACTTCTTGATAATGTTGCGCACTGTGGACAAAGGCAAATCTAGTTCTCTGGAGATGGACTTGTAACCTTGAGATTGTTGATATTTTGCCACAATTTTGGTTCTCAGGTCCTCAGACAGTTCTCGTCTCCTCTTTCTGTTGTCCATGCTTAGTGTGGCACAGACAGACACACAATGCAAAGGTTAAGTGAACGTCTCTCCTTTTTATCTGCTTTCAGGTGTGATTTCTATATTGCCCACACCTGTTACTTGCCCCAGGTGAGTTTACAGGAGCATCACATGCTTGTAACATTCTTATTTATCCGCAGTTGTGAAAGGGTGCCAATACTTTTGTCCAGCCCATTTTTGGAGGTTTGTGTGACATTATGTCGAATTTGCTTTCTTTCCTCCCTTTTTTTGTTTTGTCCCAATACACACAAAGGGAATAAACATGTGTATAGCAAAACATGTGTTAATGCAATACGTTTCGTGAGAAATACATGATTTCCTGGAGAAATATCAAGGGTGCCAACAATTTCGGCCATGACTGTATACAGTGGAGATCGAAAGTTTGGGCACCCCAGCTAAAAATTTGTATTAATGTGCATAAAGAAGCCAAGGAAAGATGGAAAAATCTCCAAAAGGCATCAAATTACAGATTAGACATTCTTATAATATGTCAACAAATGTTAGATTTTATTTCCATCATTTACACTTTCAAAATAACAGAAAACAAAAAAATGGCGTCTGCAAAAGTTTGGGCACCCTGCAGAATTTATAGCATGCACTGCCCCCTTTGCCAAGCTGAGACCTGCCAGTGTCATGGATTGTTCTCAATCATCGTCTGGGAAATCTTATATATATTCCTACATTAAGCGAATCCCTCGGGGGGCCACGGAGAAGATTTCCCCTTTTATTTCTTTTCTGGGGACAACCCAAAATTTGGGAATTTCTTTTACTTTCACTTTTGATGATAATGGTAAACAGGACAAATAGAGTGAATCTCCCTAACGGGAGCACAGACAGCAATAGAAACCTGACAGTTGTTCTAATCCCTCTCCACTCTATCCAAAGCTAAGAAAATGTTTTCCCTTTTAGTTATACTTTCAATCAATGTCCAGAAGTGCATTGCATATAACACAATCCATCTTCAGCTCATAATCTAATAAAGCAATTCAGTGCAACTTTTACCACCTCTAGGGTTATGCTCTCACTTCAATGGACAATCTTTTGAAAAGGTCTTATCAGCACCCTTTAACCTTTCAGTGCCATTTTGGATTTTTTGCACACCTTTAAAAAAAACAAAAAAACAATCATTTTAGGCCTGATGATTACCTAAAACCCCTGAACGTATATTTTCTGAAAGCAGACAACCTAGAGAATAAAGTCTCACCTGTCCTTCAGTGAAAGTAATGCAGCGCAGATTGTTAGTTGCCAGGGTGTGTGGAAGAGATCCAGTGTCTGCAGAACTGCCAGATTGCTTATAATTTACAGCCGACAGTCGGCTTGTCAGATTTATGCAGGCTATAGATGGGGAGAAAACTGGCCGATTGTTCTTTAAAAAAACGAAAAATCGTTTGTTCAAACGGCCGACGTTACCAGGACCGGTGAAAAAAAATCGGCCGATTTTCATCCCGTCTACAGCCGGCAAAAAGTGTCCCTGCAGAGAGCTCCGCTATTTCTTTGACATTTATAGCAGCTGCAACATTGTATCTATTTGTATCCATTTCGGATACAGATGTTTTTATTCGGAAACAAATAGATACATTGTTGCAGCCGCTATAAATGTCAAAGAAATAGTGGAGCTCTCTGCAGGGACACTTTTTGCCAGACTGGAATTCTTCTTCATCTTCCTCTTCTTCCTCTTCTTCCTCTTCTTCCTCTTCTTCCTCCTCTTCTTCCTCCTCTTCTTCCTCCTCTTCTTCCTCCTCTTCCTCTTCTTCTTCTTCTTCCTCCTCTTCTTCTTCCTCCTCTTCTTCTTCCTCCTTCTTCTTCTTCCTCCTTCTTCTTCTTCCTCCTTCTTCTTCTTCCTCCTTCTTCTTCTTCCTCCTTCTTCTTCTTCCTCCTTCTTCTTCTTCTTCCTCCTCCTCCTCTTCTTCCTCCTCCTCTTCTTCCTCCTCTTCTTTTTTTTTGTCTTCCTCTTGCAGGTCACTGCTCATGCGCAGATTTTTTATCGGTAAAAAGATCGGCCAATTTGCCCATCATTGCCGCGAAAATCGGCCGATCGGCAAAATCAGCCAATTGATTTCAAACTTTACCGATAAAAAAATCTGCCAAAATACCAAAAAATGGCCGACCTATTAACCCACTAACGATCCGAAAATCGGCTGATTTTATTTTCGGCCAAAAAATCGGCCGATTTTCGACCCATCTATGTCCTGCATTACACTCCCCTGCCACAGACGTCTGGCATTTGTCAGTGGCAGTAAACGAGTTAAAGTATAACTAAAGGAAGATTTTTGCATACAGGTGGAGGAATGCACTTTGCTGGTAGTGCTGGCCATCTCTTTCTCTTTGCACTATTGGGACACTATTATTTGAAAAGCTAATCACTGTAAGCACCCCTGCTAGTGTTAAATGATTTCTGTCATCATTATAACTGATACATTCTGCTGGAGAGCTTGTTCTTTTGAAAAACAGACTTACTGGCTAGACAACAGGTGTAAAAAAAAAAAAAAAAGAAAAAAAGTCCATCACATTTAATAAATGCTAAGCTGCAATATAATGCTTGCTTTTGGGTTTAATACCGCTGTAAAGTCTGCAAGCTTAGAAAATTAAGTTTGTAAATGGATAAAATACTGCCAAAAGACCATATTCAGAGAGTATTGGTTAACGATTCATACTCTGAATGGTCTAGGGTTGTTAGTGGTGTACCCCAAGGTTCAGTGTTGGGCCCTTTCTATTTAATTTATAAATGATATAGGGTCTGGGATTAAAAGTACCATTTCAGTTTTTGCAGATGAAACCAAGCTATGTAGTGGAATACGGTCCTTACAGGATGTCTCCAACTTACAAGCCGACCTCAATGCTCTGTTTAATTGGGCAACTACAGTATGTGGCAAATGAGGTTTAATGTTGATAAATGTAAAGTTATGCACTTAGAAGGGGCTTAGAAATGCATACATCATTTATACTAGGAGGGATTAACTGGGGAAATCAGGGGTGGAGAAGGATCTGGGTGTTCTGGTAGACCATAGGCTTAATTATAGCATGCAATGCCAAGCTTCGGTTTCTAAAGTGAGCAAAATCCTCTCTTGTATTAAAAGAGGTATAGACTCCAGAGAGAGAAATATCATTTTAGCCCTGTACAGATCGGTAGTAAGCCCTCATCTAGAACAGGCTTGCTGCAAAGAGTCCCCAGTGGTGCACAGCAAAATTACATACAGCCCAGTGCTGTCCGATTATTAAGGATTTCCACTGTTAACGTCTGTGTACAGAGGAGCAGGAGAGGTTGCATCTGCATCCTCCTGGCTCTCCCCTCCTCTATGTTGTTCTCTGTATTTTTGCCAGCAAAACTGAAAGCTGTGAAAGCCACTCGCCTGCGTCCTACCAATCGAAGAAGTCATCGGTTCCTAAGGGTAGGGTGAGCGGCTTGCACAGCTTTCAGTAACTCAATACCATACATTTTGGTATGGCTCAATTTAAAAATCGTGGCATCACTTTTTTGCGTATTTCTCAAGCATAGAGCAGCCTAATAAAAAATGCAACATGCGGGAACACACGAAAGAGCGCTGGTGCCCGGATGCACCTCCTTGTGAGAACTAGCCCTCAGACTGGTGTGCCCCAGGATTATGCACAGTCCTAAAGGGTGCCTTGACTGAAAAGAGGTTTGAAAACACTGATCTAGAATATGCAGTTAAATTTTGCCGATGTCCAAAATCCTCCTGCAGACAGCATTATAACCCGATTGTCTTTGAATCTCATGTCCCTCAGTTAACTTCCAAGAAAAGGATTTTATGGTGAGTACAAAAATCAAATTTTATTTGTAGCTATTTTGACTGTTGCCTCACTGTGACTGCTTTATGCTCATCTGACAGCGGTGATGATGCTGATTCATTGTCCAGTATACAAAGTGGAGACAAAGAAGTGGCTGGTGGAAGCTGTATTGCTGTACCAGGAAAAAAGTGTGTTACCTACCTAGATGCGAACTGTGTAAATCACAGGATTGGGTGAATAAAATTAGCAATTCTATAGCAGGTACAATAAACATACATTGCTCAGCATAAGTAAGTACACCCCTTTTTGAAAAGTAAGATTTTAATCAATATCTCAATGAACACAAGAACAATTTCCAAAATTTTGACAACAGTTTTATAGAACATTTGTTTAGCTCATTACATGATAGAAAGGTTAATATTATAACTTCGATTACAAAATCTTCAGTTTTACTCAAATTAGTTGATGCTAAAATGAATACACCCCAAAACAAAAACTACTCCATCTAGTATTTTGTAAGACCTCCATGATTTGTAAGGAATTCACCAAGTCTTCTAGGCATGGCATTAAGACGTTGGCGACATATTGTAACATTGATTTTTTTCCATTCTTCAAGAACAGCTTCTTTTAGAGCCTGGATGCTGGATGGAGAGTGATGCTCAACCTATTTTTTTTAGAATTCCTCATAGGTGTTTGATTGGGTTCAGATCAAGAGACATACTTGGCCACTGAATCACTTTCACTCCGTTCTTCTTCAGAAATGCAACAGTGGCCTTAGATGTGTGTTCTGGATCATTGTCATGTTGGAAAAGTGCACGACGACCAAGGGCACAGAGTGATGGTAGCATTTTCTTTTTGAATATAGAGCAGTACATTTGTGAATTCATGATACCATCAATGAAATGCATCTCCCTGGCACCAGCAGCACTCAAGCTACCCCACAGAAGGTCACTGCCACCACCATGTTTTACTGTAGGCACCATGAATTTTTCTTTGTACACCTCACCTTTGCGACACCGTACAGTTTTGAATCCATCAGTTCCAAAAACATTTATCTTTGTCTCATCACTTCAGAGTACAGAGTCCCAGTAGTCTTCTTCTTTTTCAGCATGGGCCCTGGCAAATTTCAAGTGGCCTTTTTTGCGCATGGGCTTTAGGAGAGGTTTCCTTCGTGAATTACACCCATGCATGCGATTCTTCTGCAGTGTACGCCATACTGTGTAACGGGAAACAATCACCCCAGTTTGGCTTTCTACTTTAGCTAACTGAAGTGAACTTGCATGGCGATTTTCTTCAATCCTTCTCATCAGAAGACGATCCTGTCGAGATGTTAACGTTGGTGGATGGCCTAGATATCTCTGTGAGATAATTGCAAATTGCAGTTCCAGATTTGTTCAATTTTTGGATAACTTTTGCTACAGTATTCTGACTGATAAGTAAGGCTTTGCTGTTCTTGTAGACTTCACCTTTGTTGAATTCTTGCTAATTAGGATTTTTTTGTGTATAATTTAGCTTTGCTCCTAAGACTTTCATTGGGGTGTATTCATTTTTGCAACATGGTCTTGAATGAATTTGTTAGGAAAATACTTTTTTGTGTGTACAAATTAACAAAACTTGTTTTCAATCAATGGCCCGCATTTGTGGGAGTATATTGTAGTGTAGTGTCCCATAGAAAATGTTAATTCTGAAAAGAAAGGAAAGTTTTTCTGACAAATCTTTTGGGATGTACTCATTTATGCTGAGCACTGTATATAGCGCTACCCCCTGCAGGAGCTGCTGGTTATTTGGGCCTTTTTCCTCCACTCACAGCATGCACATCTATGCACACAGCATTTACAGCATTTTTCCTTTGGCTCAAAATCAGTCTAAGACGGTTTCCTTTTGGGGTTTTATGGGGAACAGAAACTCAGATTGGGATGGAGAACATAGGATACCCCGAAGCTGTAGAACTTGAGGACTGCTAGGCTTCTGGCTGCTCTGTACAAACATGCGGGCTGTATTGCACAAGCTCAGGCTGTAGTGCATTCTCTTGGCTGACTTGTACAACTCCTGGCTGTCTTGAACAACTCTTGGCTCTACAAAGCACACTTTAGTAGTATGGCACACTCCCAGCTGTGTTGCACAACTCTTGGCTGCTCTGCACTTGCTTGTAAGATAAACCACCCCACAGTAATTTTTCCTCTGTATTGCAGGAACAATTACTCCAGAATGGTTGGGCTTCCTCCCACCAACTCAGTCTCTTCGGTAGGCCCAATTTCCCCCCCCCCCGAGCCCCTGCTGGGACCTCAATGTCTTCAAAGGCTCCTCTAGCTTTCTCGACCAGCACAGGGGTCTCCTTCTGAAGGACTAGACCTAGGAGCTCTGCCTTTTTCTGCCAGGCCTCAAAATATTTATGGGCTCTCCCTCCACCTTCTTGACACACCTCCCCAGGGATTGGCCAGAGCCCAATAAATATTTAGAGTTGATTCACAAATGTGCAGTGTGGATTGAAGCTCAGGTTTTACAGCTAATTGATGCAGTAGTTGTTCACAGGTTCACGTCAGGTTTACGTCAGGTTCAGGTTCAGGATAGGATTAGCTCAAGATCTTATCTTGTTCACACATCTGTGGTTTAGAAACGGTTCCCATAGACGGCAATAGCCTGTAATCCACACCTGAACTGGACCGCACTGCTCAAAAATCGGACATGACTCTTTTTAAAACCGCACTGAATCTGCACCGGCAATACACCAGACATATGTGAACAGGCACCATAAGAAGCAATGTTTTTTCACATGTCATGCGGATTGCATGTGGTTCAAACTGCATCCAATTCACATATATGTGAACGGGCACTCAGACTGCCTGTTCTACTCTCCCTCCCACTATACTTCAAGAAGTCTCTAGAAGACAGGTAGATATAGCAGAACAACAGCCTGGAGACAGTGAACAGCCTTGAGTAGTCAACCCCTGCTCCACTGTTTACAGAGGAGCTAAATAAATTTGCCTAGCATCCTACCCTGAACTAGGTGGGTGGTACACATACAATAAATGTAAATCAGTTTCACCATAAGGCCAAAAGTTTAATGACACCTGACTATCACACCTACTGTATATGAACTTCTTGGACATCCTATTCTTAACCGCTTCAAGCCTGGACACTTTCACCTCCTTCTAGTCCAGGCCAATTTTTAGATTTCAGTACTATCGCACTTTGAGTGACAATTACAACACTATACCCATATGAAATTTTAATCCTTTTTTTGAGACAGAGCTTTCTTTTGAGGGTATTTGATTACCCACTGGGTTTCTTTATTTTTTTGCTTTATAAATGAAAAAATACTGAAAAATAAATTTTTTTTTGCTTAGTTTTTGTTATAAAATTTTGCCGGACTCTGGGGTGCACGCTCTGTGAGCCGTTCAGAAGCCATTGATGCATGCTGACAAACAGGTACATTAGCCCACATTGGCAAAGCTTCCCATCTGACGTCTATGTACAATGGGCTGACAGGAAGAAGTTAAACCATGAGTATTAATATGGAGCAGCCCTCCATCTTGTTGGCTAGAACAGCCACCATTCTTTTGGGAAGGCTTTCCACAAGAATTTGCACTGTGTCTATGGGAAATGTGAGCCCATTCAGCCAAAAAAGCATTTTTGAGGTAAGGCTCTGATTAGGGATGAACTCAGGTGTGTTCAGAGCCCAGTTCAAACCCACCTAAGCAATCTCACCAGGAAACTCTCACCCATACTGGGACAATCATAAGCGGGTGAGGAATTCCTGGCTGCAGTCACACCTATATATGTATACATGCCTCTGCGGGGTGAGGAATGCCTCAGTAGCTTTTTTTTTTTTTTTTTTAAATAAATATTTTATTTTCAAAATATCACATTACACCATTAAAATTTGAAAATATTCAACATTACACAATTCCCTTATACCTCTTCATTCTAAAAAAAAAACTCCACCCACCTGCTCCCACTCCCTTTTCCCCATTCTGCTCCCCATTTTTTTTCCTCTTAGTTACTTGCTCCTCCTCTTTTCTCTTCCCTCTTAAGGCACCCTTCTCTTTCTTCCTTTCTTATCTCCTCTCTATTTTTCTTTAAATTGCTCTTTGAACTTATCCCAGTTCTCCCACTTTCCTCTTAATCTCTCCATTCTATCTTCTTCCTTATGGTAGAGTTCCTCCATCTTATGTATATAGTCAACCCTACTTATCCAGTCTTTTCTTTTTGGCATTTCCTGCTCTTGCCAAAATGTAGGTATCAACCCGTTCGCCTCATTTATTAGATGAAATGCCAACGGGTTCTTATATTTTTCTACTGTAGTCTCAGTTTTATAGAATAAGTATGTGCCTGGATCTTTCTGGACCTCAACCCTCGTTATCTCCTGAATTAAATAAATTATTTCTTCCCCATACTCCTGAATTGTAGGGCACTCCCACCATATATGTGTCATTGTGCCTTTTGTCCCACATCCTCTCCAAAATAAAGGTGATTTATTTATTTGTTGTTTATGTGCCACACTTGGTGTAATATACCACCTAGCCAAACACTTGTAATTAATTTCCACCACCCTCATATCTACCACTCCATGTACTAATCTAAATATATTCTTTTTCTGTTGCTTGTTGAATGTTATGCCAAGTTCCCTTTCCCATTTCTCCATGTACAAAAGTGGTGCAACCCCCATCATTTCGGTAAGAATTTTATAAATCCAGCAGATTGTGTTCTTCTATTGTTGTGACCTAGATGACGTTCAGAGCACATTTTATGCCCAATTCATGCAAAACTCCACGTAATCCCAAGGGGTTCACATACTTTTTCTTGCAACTGTACGTGAAAGTAACATTGCATAATAATATCTCTTAAAATCAGGCACACTTAGACTCCCTTATCCTTGTCCCTACATAACACTTCATAGCTCATTCTCGGTATTTTATTTCCCCAAATACATCTCAATATCATTTTTTTAATTATTGTAAAATAGGCTCTCGTGAGTTGTATAGGCAATATATGGAATTTATATAGCATTGTGGGCCGATTATAATTTTTATCAAGTTTATTCGTCTTATCCAAGAATCTGGTCCTACCAATAATCTTCTCCGTTCCTCCTCTATCTCGTTTATTAGTGGGATATAATTTTATTTTATATAGGTTCTTTAATGACAAGGTCAGTTTAATCCCCAGGTATTTTAATTCTCTTTCCCTCCATGAGAAGGGAAATTTTTTTCTCCATTATCGGGACGTTAATATTTAATATCTCTAATTTTACCAGGTTAATTTTTAGGTTTGACATCTCTGCATAGTATTTCATTATTTTCATTAAGTCAGGTAATGTCAACCTAGGGTTAGCCCAGGGGTGGGCAAACCTTTTGACTTGAGGGTTCATATATTGGACCCGGGGGCCGGACCAAGAGTAGATGAATGATGTGTATGTGTCATCCATAGTAAGTATAGTAATATTCCCCCATAGTAAGCATAGTAATTCATCCCCCATATAGTAATTCATCCCCCATATAGTAATTCATCCCCCATAGTAATTCATCCCCCATATAGTAATTCATCCCCCATATAGTAATTCATCCCCCCTATAGTAATTCATCCCCCCTATAGTATTTCATCCCCCATAGTACTATTCCCCCCCAAGTAGTAAGCCAAGTCCCCCCTGTGTCAATTTACTTACCTTTGCTCCGCGCGTTCCTCTCGCCGTGTTCCTGCGCCGTTCCGGTCTTCAGGGCGGACTGTGAGAGGAGCCTAGCTCCCCTCACGTTCGTCACGCTGCCCCGCCTACACACATCCTGACAGCCAATGTTTGCCACGCTCCGCGGGCCGGATTAAAAGGTCCGCCGGGCCGTAGTTTGCCCATTGCTGGGTTAGCCACATAGAACAGCATATCATCCACATATGCTGCCACTTTGTGTTCTTTTTCCTTTATCCAGACCCCTTTTATATTTATACTGTTTCATGTTGCAAAAAGGGGTTCTAAGGATAGAACGAACAACAGAGGTGAAAGCGGACACTCTTGTCTTGTCCCGTTATACATCCTAAAAAACTCTGTTAGTGAACCATTGACCTTTACTGCAGCTGAAGGTTGGCTATAAAGCTTTCCTATCCACTCTTTCATCTTGGGCCCAGTTCCCAGGATCTCCAACGTGTCTAACATAAAGCCCCAAACTACGCTATCAAATGCCTTCTCTGCATCAACTGACAAGACCAAAACAGTTTTCCTCTCTTTTCTGGATAAGGAGTAATGACCTTAACCCATTGTCTCTTCCCTCCCTCCCGGGGACAAATCGTACTTGGTCCAAGTGAATCCATATTTAACAGTGAGATAGGCCGATAACTAGCACATTGGGTCCCATCTTTCCCCTCTTTTAATATAAACGTAATATATGCTTGCAATGACTCCTCCCTCATCTCCATCCCTTCTCCTAATGCATTCATATACACTCTCAATTAGGGACTAGTTGTTCTTGAAATTTTTTGTAGTATCTCACTGCATACCCACCAGGCCTCGGGCTCTTCCCAGCAGCTGTCTCCTTTAATGCCCTTTGGATTTCCTCCTGCGTTATTGGGTTTTCTAAATGTTTTAATCGTTCTCCTAAAATTGGTAAATTCGCCTCCTTTAAATACCTTTGCTTCTGTCTTGTTCTCGCCTCAGTAGCTTATGATTGGCCCAGTACAGTGACAGCTTCCTGGCGGGATTGCTCAGGTGGGTTCGTACTAGAATCTGAACACACTTGAGCTCATCCGTAGTACTGATGTAGGACAGGAGGACATGACTCTCCATACGTGTGCTAATTCATCAAAGTGTTCAGTAGAGTTGAGGTCAGGGCTCTGTGCAGACTACTCAAGTTCTCCACACCAAACATCAAACTGTGTCTTTATGAGTTGGCTTTGTGCACAAGGTTTCTGGACCAAGAGCCTTGCCTGATATTATTGGGCTGAAAGTGCATACTTGACTAAAAAGTCTTTGCATGCTGTAGTATTAAACTGATACTAAACCCAGGACCCTGCATTCACTATATCCGGTCTCCCACAGTGCACAGAACATGGAAATGCAATTATTTTAGTAAATATAAACTGGTAAATACCTTTTCTCATCAGCAGTATACAGCAGTTTTGTGATTTCTATCAGAGTCCAACCGAGCACTGGTTATTCTTGTAGGAGTTTTCATTCTCCTCTCACTGTCCTATGAGGCTGCATAACCTCTGACCTTCTGTCTGGACAGTGCTGATTGGCCCTGTGCTAATCACATGCACTCTCCCGAAGAAAAAGACACTCTCTAGCAGTGCACACTAAAGTGAGCATGTGCAGAGTGACTCCTGGAGCTCTGTACTATCAGCAGATGAATTGGGGACTGTGGAAGAAGGGGAGGATCAGAGAATACAAGATCAAACTGCCTTTTTAAACAATGCGGAAGATTAACCCTTTAGGTTCCACAGTGAGTATAACAAGCATGCTTTACTGCTTAAAGACTGATTTTACTATTGTAGGTTTAGTAACACTTTAACTGAACTCTTTGATGGAATCTATTGAATGCAGTAATTTGGTGGGGTGCCCACATAATTTTTTTTTCATTATTAATTTAAGGGTATGCAACAGAACAGAAAAGTATGGTTTGTCATCACATTCTTTGTGACAGGCAACAGTGATAACAGGCTGTATGTATACAAATGAAAATCGGTGTCCTATATCAGCTTGATGCAGCTATTTCCACCACATCAATTGTGATAACCAAAATCTTAAGGTAGAAACACCTCTAGAAATATGCCAGATTGTGGTGGAACACATGTAGGGGAACATGACGTACACGAACATACAGAGAAGATAGTACAACCTATAGGGGCATTACTGTCAGAGGGAAGGAGGTAAGTGTTGACCCTACACAATGAAGGACCCTGGGCAGACGTACCTTGTGAACAGAGCATATAGAGCAATAAAAGGGAGTGGAAAAGGGTGGGAAGGCAGGTGGACCCAGGCGGGGTTGAGGTCACATTGAACCAAGCTCCCATAAAAGAGAAACCTCATATTAGGAGTAGGATAAGTATTCAACCGAAAAGTAAAGCATGTCCTAATACCACCAGCGTGTGTTATGTTCCTTTTTTTTATCCCCAAGGGCAGCAGTCAGGTGTTCCATCTGTTCAATATCGTTCAGCGTGGCAAACCACTGAGACACAGTAGGTGGAGATTGTTGCTTCCACATGCTGGGGATGCATGCCCGAGCAGCATTCAGGAGATGTTGCAGGAATGATTTGTGGTATTTCTTAATGGACATATGAGTCAAGTTAAGGAGCACAACAGCTGGGTTGTTCATGAAAGAGAAATCTGTAAGTTTGTGTACAACCTGTAAGACCTGCTACCAGAAGAGACAGAGTCCTAGAACATGTGTCAGTGTGTGAGCTGCATCGCCAGCATAGTGGGCTGTGACCGGGGAACAGGGACGCTAATACTGATGGAGTCTGGTACCATTGCATCAAAATTTTTAATGTTGTCTCCTGGTATTTACTACAAAATGAAGACTTGTGAGCAAAGAAAATAATTCTTATAGTACTGTATTTGCGTAATTCAAGTAGAGTGGGTTCAATCGGTGTGTTGAGGAAAATCAAGAGTACTGGACCCCTTCCCATGGAAGGTGTGAAGGAGGGTAGGCAGGACAGAACACACAGAGCAGATGGCAAATGCACAAAGCTTTATTGAGACACCAAAAGGACAGTCACTCAATGGGAAAATGGCAGGGAGGGTGATCTCGCCAGTAGGGGGACAGCAAGGAGGGGCTAAAACATTTGTAGTCCAGTATCAAGGGCAAAGAAAGTCTCTGTAGCAGATTGTAATCCAACCGGAGGGTTAGGGGATCATCACAGGGACAGTTCAGGTAAAACAGGGGAAAGTATATGCCCACGGATCCGACAAGGTGTCCGGTCTCCCAGGGATAAGGAAGTAAGACACAGGTACCTGTTGGAGGTCTGAGACAGGTGAGGGGTCTCTCCCTTTGGGGCTGGGGGTCTCGGGCAGCAGACAGGCAATCTCCCCCCCTTCGCTGGGGCCTCAGGCAGGCTGGCTTGTGCGGTCTCCCCCCCCTTTGGACTGGGGTCTCAGGCGGCAGGCAATCTACCCCTAGGCTGGGTGTCTCCGGCAGGCTGGCAGGCAATCTCCCCCTAGGCTTGGGGGACTCAGGCAGCAGGCAATCTACCCCCTAGGCTGGGGGTCTCCGGCAGCCTGGCAGGCAATCTCCCCCTGGACTTGGGGGGCTCAGGCAGGCTGGCAGGC
Source organism: Staurois parvus (assembly GCF_062004578.1). NCBI lineage: Eukaryota > Metazoa > Chordata > Amphibia > Anura > Ranidae > Staurois > Staurois parvus. The sequence goes on along the minus strand of NW_028318404.1, from coordinate 1,699,207 downwards.
AATCTCCCCCTAGGCTGGCAGCTGGCAGGTAATCTCCCCTCCGCTGGGGTCTCAGGCAGGTTGTCAAGGTCCTACCTTTTCCCTGAGGTTATGTTACTCCATGTGCTGGCATCCATCTTGGATTTCTGCTGAGCATGGTGGGAATCCTTTATGCCTTCAGGTCTCTGAGGTCCATCCCCCAGAGGGGTGTGGCTGATGACATATAAGCCTGTGGTCCGCACATGCTCTTTGCACTTGTGTCTTGTGTCTTTGTGTTGCTATTACTCTGTTCTGACTCTCGTGACTCTCCTGGAATCTGACTTGGCTTGTAACTCGACTATTCTTTGCGTTCTCCTTTGATCTGACCCTCTGTTGCTGAACCCGGCTCGTGACCTGTGATTCTCGTCTGCTGTCCTGTACCGTTTTGTCCCGTTGTTGTCGACCCGGCCTGCCTGACTACTCTTTTGTCTTTTCCAGCAGCTACACGCCATTGGCGGCGGCCATTACCGCAACTGAGGTGTCTCGGGGGCCGCGACCTGGTTCCTGGCTGCGTCAAGTCCATCCCCACCATCAGGGGCCCTGGGGAAGGGCAGCCTGGGACTTAGACTCCGCGCCCTGAGGGACTTCGGTCTGTGGGTGGTGGTTGTCGTCAGCCAGTGTGTTACATTGTTAGGCCTGCCTGTCCGTTCCTCAGCTCCTGCCCTGACACAGGTGTGGGCGATCTCCCCCCTAGCCCTGGGGGTCTCAGGCAGAGTCTGGTCACGAGGGTCCCACCGCAGCTGGGGCTCCCTCCATGACTGCACAGCGGAATAAACAACCGGAGAGCCCGGCGTCAGCCTCTTAAGCTGACTCAGGACGCTCTCTGGTCGTCCTGGCAACTGGGGGCGGGCCGGGGTGGCGTGCCTCGTCGCTCGGCAACGAGGCACGCCCCCTTGACACGGGCCGCGCTTCACGTGAGCGCGACCTTTGTCCAGGGACTTCTCATGCCCGCGCTGCGGATGCCAGGGATCGTGCGGCGTCAGGAGGCTCGCACCTCTCCGTAGAGAGGTGTGAAGCTCGCTATCCCATCTCCTCCGGCCTCGCCGGATGGGGACAAGATAGTGGCAGAGGTGTGAGCGGCAGGACGGGAGACGGCGGGGGGGGAGGGTATCCTGAAGGGGAAGCAGGGGAAGCAGCTGTGACAGAAGGCCAGCTGAAGAGACCAGTACTGACTTTTTTTCCAAGGATACCCAGAGTTTGTGGGAGGAATGTCTGCTCCAGTCAAGTACAGTACAGTACAGTATAAAGGCAGGGTCAGGGAGACCAACCCCACCTCTAAGTTTGGATTGCTGCAGGAGAGATCGTTTGAGGGAAGCAGGTTTACCTTGCCAAACGTACTTGTTAAAGGCTGTCCTGAGCTTTAGAGAAAAAACTCTTGTGGTATCCTAATGGGCAATGCCTGCAGGAGGCGTGGCATAATGCTCATCTTAAGGAAACCAGGAAATAGCCAAAGTCCTTAATTTCTCCAAGTCCACTAAGAAGCTAGCCAATAAGAGCTAAAAGATGAGGTGGAGCTTGGAAGGGATTCTAGTCCCCAGATATTGAATGGCTTGGGGGCCTAACGGAAAGGGAAATTACTACTGAGGTGGGCAAAAGAAGAAGGAGAGCATAACATTAAGAGCCTCCAATTTTTGTAAGTTGACTTTCAAATCTGACAAGTCGCAATAAACTCACAGTTCAGATAATAAAACAGGCAAAGAGGTAAGTGGGTCTGAGATATAAAACAGAAGGTCATCCGCATAGGCGGCGACGTTTGTGATGATGCATACTAGTTTCGAGGCCTCTGATGTCCGGATTGTTCCAAATTTGAGTATAAAAAAGAGAGGGGAGGGGACAGCCCTGTCTTGTTCCGTTGCCAATATCAAACGATTTGGAGGCAACTCCATTTAGCTGTGGGAGTTGAATATAGGGCAGAAACCCAAGATAATATAGGGGCAGGCATCCCAATATGTCACAAGATGGCCAGAAGAAAAGTATACTTCACCCTCTCAAATGCTTTTTCAGCATCAGTTGACAGGAAGATGAATGGTGTGTTAAGATGTTTGGCTCTCGTGATAACGTTAATGGTCCTGACTGTGTTATCTTGGGCCTCCCTGTTATGGGCAAAGCCGACCTGGTAAAGAGGAATGATACACTGGAAAACAACCCAGTCTCTCAGCCAAAATTTTTAAGTTTAAGGTCACAGTTTGTGAGTGAGAGTAGTCTTGCTGTTCTAAGATAATCATCCAATGTCGATGACTTATCCGCTGCCTGTGCCGCATATGAATGGTGTGGATTGTAGAGAGATGCATAGAACTCGCGGAAGACCTCAGCCATCTCCAGGGACCAATTAATTGTATTGCCCGAAGGGTTGGACAAAGTGTTATATAAGACATGTTGCTTTTATCACGTACGGTGTTAGCCAACAACCTGCTACACTTGTCACCGAATTCTTAGAAAACTCTATGAGCTTGCATAAGTTTATTTTTGGCTTGGAATAGCTAATGATCCCTGATGTGTTCCGGTATGTGAGTGAGCTCTGTGTCCAGGAGAGGGTCAGGCCGAAATTTATTGTGTTTATCAAGGTTGTGTATTCTAGATAGTAGGCTGGTCAATGTTTTTTCCCTGTCCTGTTTAGCTCTGTGGCCATGTTTAATGACCACCCCTCTGATTTAGCACTTGTGCGTTGCCCAGAGGGAAAGAGGACTATTATTATTATTATTATTATTATACAGTATTTATAAAGCGCCAATAGTTCGCTCAGCGCTGTACATTACAAAGGGGGACAGAACATGTGACAGAACAATACCAATACAATGCAAAACATGAGGGGATCGAGGGTGGTGGCACAGGAGGAGATAGCTGTGGGGGATGGAGTGGTAGGAAGAGTGGAGGAGGTCGGCAAGTTAGCAGAGGGTGGGGTAGGCTTCCCTGAAGAGATGGGTTTTCAGGGTGCGCCTAAAGGAGAGGAGAGTAGGTGATAATCTGATGGGTTGGGGCAGGGAGTTCCAGAGGATGGGTGACACCCTGGAGAAGTCCTGGAGGCGGGCATGGGAGGAGGAGACCAGGGAACTAGAGAGAAGGAGGTCTTGTGAGGAGCGGAGTGTGCGTGCTGGGCGGTACTTGGATATTAGGTCAGTGATGTAGTTCGGGGCAGTATGGTGGACAGCTTTGTACGTCAGCGTTAGGATTTTGAATTGAGCGCAATCGGAAGCCAGTGGAGGGATTGGCAGAGGGGGGTGGCGGAGACAGAGCGGTTGGAAAGGTGAATGAGTCTGGCAACCGTATTCAGGATGGACTGAAGCGGGGATAGCCAGCGGCGAGGCAGGCCAGTGAGGAGGGAGTTGCAGTAGTCGAGTCGTGATATGATGAGGGAGTGGATGAGCTGTTTAGTGGTTTCTGGGGTTAGGAACGTGCGGATTTTGGCGATGTTGCGGAGGTGGAGTCTGCACGAGTTTGTTAAAGATTGGACTTGGGGCTGGAAGGATAGGTTGGAGTCCAGAATGACACCCAGTACTCTGGCCTGCAGGGCGGGTTTGATGGTAGCGTTGTTGGATGTGACGGAGAAATCAATGGGGGGTGGTGTCCGGGCTGGGGGGAAGACAAGAAACTCCGTTTTGGAGAGGTTCAATTTAAGGAAGTGGAGCGACATCCAGTCTATGTCGCTCAGTAGGTGTGTGATTCGGGCTGAGACCAAGGGGGTGAGGTGGGGGGTTGAGAGATAGATTTGTGTGTCGTCGGCATAGAGGTGGTAGTTGAAGCCGTGAGAGTGTATGAGTTGGCCAAGGGAGGAGGTATAGATGGAGAAGAGAAGGGGCCCGAGGACAGAGCCTTGAGGGACCCCAACAGAGAGGGGGAGTGAGGGGGAGGTGGTAGCATTATAGGTAACGCTGAAGGAGCGTTGTGACAGGTAGGATGAGAGCCAGGAGAGAGCAGAATCTCTGAGGCCGAGGGAGTGTAGTTTTTTGAGGAGGAGGGGGTGGTCGACTGTGTCGAAGGCCGCAGAGAGGTCAAGGAGTAGGAGCACTGAATAGTGGCCATTAGCTTTGGCGGTTAGCAGGTCGTTGGAGAGTTTGAGTAAGGCAGTTTCGGTGGAGTGTAGGGGACGGAAGCCGGACTGTAGGGGATCGAGGAGGTTGTTGTCGTTGAGGTGAGAGCATAGGCGGGTGTAGACTAGGCGCTCGAGGAGTTTAGATGTAAATGGGAGCAGGGAGATGGGTCTGAGGTTGTTCGGGTCATTGGGGTCCAGGGAGGGCTTTTTAAGTATGGGGGTGATGTGTGCATGTTTCAGAGGGGAGGGGAAAGTGCCTGAGGAGAGGGAGAGATTGAAGATGTGGGTGAGGGAGCGTAGGATGGAGGAGGAGGAAGGTCGTAGGAGTTGTGAGGGGATAGGGTCGAGGGGGCAGGTGGTGAGGCGGGCATCAGAGAGGATCTTGGAGACTTCCTCGACGGTAGTAAGGTCAAAGGTGCAGAGTGTGGGGGGAGCTTCAGTATGAGGAATGTAGGGAGGGGTGGAAGAGGAGGTCAGAGCAGTGGTGGGGCCGTGGGAGAGGGGTGATGAGGGGGTAGCTGAGTGAGGGTGAAGGGGGTTGGAGAGAGTTTGAGCAGCGACGAAGTCCCTGCGGGTTATGTCGAGGGGGAGGGGGGATAAGGGGGTAGCTGTGTGAGAGGGGACGGGTTGAGAGGGCGTGTGAGTTGCGGCAATGTCCTTGCGAATTGTGTCAATCTTGTTTTTGAAATGATTGGCAATCTCAAGGGCAGTGAGTGAGGTGCTGGGTGGAGGTGGGGGTGGAGAGAGTAGAGAGTTGAAGGCAGAGAAGAGTCTGCGAGGATTGGAGGAGAGGTCCTTGATGAGGGTCAAGAAGTAGGCCTGTTTGGCAGCATGGAGGGAGGAGGTGTAGGTGCGGAAGGCAGATTTATAGCGGGTGAAGGCTTGTTGGGATTTGGTTTTGCGCCATAGTCGCTCCAGGGCACGACTTTGTCGTTTGAGGGTTTTGGTGTGATCAGTCTGCCAGGGCTGGAGCGGTCGGGGTCTGATGTTGCGTGTGGTTAAAGGCGCTAGTGAGTCAAGGGCTGTTGAGAGCGCATTGTTGTAGGCGGTCAAAGCCAAGTCGGGGCAGGACAGGGGGAGGATGCGGTCGTGGAGTTGGTCAGCTGCAGAGTGGAGGGAGGCAGGGTTAAGGTTGCGGAGGTTACGGCTGGTAGTAGTGTGACATTTGGAGGGGTAGGCGTTGGAGGACGAGGAGATAGAGAAGGTGATCAGGTTGTGGTCAGAGAGAGGGAAGGGGGTGTTAGTGAGGTTGTGGGGAGCGCATCGGTTGGAGAAGACAAGGTCCAGGATATTTCCGTCAGAGTGGGTCTAGATACTGAGTCTTTGTTAGTCTCGAAAAAAAGGTTCATCTCTTTCAATACATGTGCCTTAACTGAAGGGTCCTGTAAAAGGGTTTCATTTAAGCTCCAAGAGGTGGACCTTGGTGTCAGGTGTTGTAAGGCCATTTCTAGCAAGATTGGCACTTGAAGCTATCAGAATCATGACTTGTGGAATGATGAAGATGTCTATCTTGGAATATGACTCGTTGGTCAATGAAAAGAAGGAATAATCCCTTTCCTGTGAGTGGAGAATGCTCCAAAAGTCGGCCAGTTGGTAGGAGTGGAGAAGTTCTTTAAGCTGACCTCAGGACCTCTGAGAAAAGGCGGAGGAGCCCACTGACGAGTCCTTATGTGGATCTGGTGTTAGGTTGAAGTCTCCGCATAACACTAGCATGCCCTCAACAAAGGAATCCAAGGATGATAGCATTTTTCTAGCACTGAAAGTTTTACGTTTGGTAAGTATACATTTGCCAAGGTGAACGTTTGCCATGGAAGGGTTGTAGCCAAGAGAATGCTAGTCCCCTTTGATTTGGTTGAAGGCAACACACATGATGGGTGATTGGGAAATGTAAAGTTTGGGAATTTTAGCCACTCAGAAGTGGATTTCCTGTAGGAACACAACTTGAGGGCATTGTCCCCAAAAGTCAAAACTAGACCTTTCCTCAGATACATTAAGGCCCTTGATGTTCCAGGACAAGAGCTTCAGTGACAACCCACATCTAGGCTTAGGGTGTAGGGAGATAGGTGGGAGAGAGAGGGGAAAAAAAGGGGAAGAAAGGAAGGAAAAGGAAATAGGGAGGAGATAAAGGGGAACGCTGTAGAATAAGGCGGTGCTGGGAAGAAGGGGAAGGGAAAGACCAAATAAACTGGAAAGTAGGAGAAATAGAGAAAAGAGGAAAAAGCAAACAGGGGCAGGTACTACTTCTCCAAACATAGAACAACTGCTATTGTAAGCAGCAAAGGCCTTGTGGGGGGAAGAGGTAAGGCTCTTCAGGGACTAGCACCCCCCCCACCCGCGGGAGACCCCCGCAGCGCCTGTCAAACGGCAAACCTGAGAAAAGTCAGCTTCCATGTACGATCATCTTGGTATGACTGAGGTATAAGGGGGAGACCAGGAAAAGTAAAATGTTCAGGATGGTTCAATGCTTCAGGAGCTGTTGTGGCCAAGGAGCCCGAGCAAAGCAGGGACTTCCAGAGGGGGAGTGGTAGCTCATCCTGTAGCACCTAGAGCCTAGCAAGAGTGAGCCATGTCTCCAAGGCAGGACTCACTGCTGAGATATTTCACAAACAACACTAGTAAACAGTCAGAACCATAACCGGATAATCGAACGGCTAACATAGACCCCTTGGGGGGGGGAGGATTATGCAGTGATTGAAGGAGGAAGCGTAGGCACCAAGTATTGAATGGGGCCGCATAAGGCAGAGTGATGTAGCAAACGCACTCCAACCCTCCAGAGCCCGATTAATTTTGTAATCGAGTAAGCCCCTGGGAGAGGCATTGGCAAGCCACCAGAAGTCATACTATGGCAAGTGTAAATGTCTCCCCCTATGAGGTAGAGAAGGCCCAACAGCTGGGAATTTGGGGGTGGACAATGGAGTGCATCCGCTATGACAACAGTAAGGATAATTCAACAAAGAAAAAGTAAAAGAGGAAAGAAAGGCAAAACAGACCACTGGCACAAGGGAGATCACTGGCATCCCCCTCAGGACGAAATTCAAAAAGAGTGGGGTGCAATGTTAGTAAAATGAACACTCAACTGTGTGAGGCAAAAATATGGGTGAGGAGATGAGCCAAAGGCTACTAACATGAAATGGCACAGGCACTCCAACGCTCCAGGCTCCATAAAGGGGAAACCGGTAAATTCCTAAATTACGCTCCACCCCACAAAATATGACTAGATGCACAGCCAATTGCATGTCATTATATACAATAGTTTTAACAATACTAGAAGGAGGAGTAGTTGGTAGCTTACCAGGAAAGGGGCAGAGGTGGAACACCAGAATGCAAGTGCCAAAATAACAATAGGAGGCAGTCAAAACAAATTCCTTTAGGTTACAGGCTCTATACTTCTTACAATAATAAGCTAGAGGAAGTAGAGCCCACTAAGAGAAGAGCCCCAACACATCAATAGTCACCTTGGGATTGGTGAGAGGAAAAAAAAAAAAGGGGGGGGTAATAATCTCCTCATGGGCTCCCAGTTCCAGTCTGTTAATCCCCCATCTTGCTTTTTTCATACATTTTGACCATATAATGTATGTGTCATGGACAGTTTCTTTTGGCCATATAGTGTGTTTTTTAGCAGGTCCACTTTAGCTACAAAAGAGGTTGATTGGATATGCAGACCGCCTACCCTCAGGACAGCACATCTTCTGAGCACTGAAGCATTTTCTATAAACTTTTGAGGTCAGCTCTGCCAATTTAGCAAATTAATGCAGTAGAGAGTGTTTGGGGGGGGGGGGGGGGGGTGATGGTAGTCATTGCCCATTCCCCATGAGCTTCTGTTAGGGGTGCTTCTGCCTCTCTCAGTAGACATAAAATGGTCAGATTGGGTAACAGTTCTATCATGTCTATAAACTACTAACCTCTTTGTCTTTTCTATACTGATCCCGTAGTAGCCTTTATAATTATAAAGATAGGTCTGTATGATGTATATGAGCAGACAGTGTGATTACTTTATTCTAGTAATATCTAAATGAAAATTGTTTCATCTTTTATATAGGAAGTTTGAACTCGAAAAATCGGAAGCAAGCATTCAGCAGCATCGTTTGACTATAACTCTCATTATCCATAAAGAGTAATTGTGTGTCAAGTGGAAGCCTGTTTAAACATTCCTGAGCTTTCAAAGTTTATTTGTGCGTGTAAATCCGCTCCGTTAACATATGCATTCTTTTACTGCTCTTACTGTACCCCTGTAATTATACTAGAGCCCCCCTCTTCCCTCGTCGCTCCCAGAGGAACCTGTTTTCCTTCCATACTGTTGTTACGATACGGTTTTGTCTTTGTATATCCCCAAACCCGTCCGCCTTGATGTTTGCTACCTCTGTCCACAGACACTGGTACTCCTTGTATTCCTGTATGCCACAAGGACCCTCCCTTTCGGAGGCAGGATTTTTGCTTATTAGTTAAATGTTTGCACTGAAACCAGATACCTGGGCTTTTAAAAAAAGGACCCTCTCATACTGACTGCATCTATTTAAAAGGACAAGGCTAGGTTTATGAGACCCTACGTCTTCATGTGCCTATATGACAGACTCTTCAAAGAGTGTGTTTTTTCTTTTTTTTTTTTTTTTTTCCCCTCGTGCCTTGCTGTGTCAAATGAGCATCCAGCAAGCATACCGCTTAGGTCCAGCAGCCTAGTTAAAGACCAGTGCAAGCGTATAATTGCCTGCTTCAGGACCTTCTCACCCATAATCGGCTGAACCTGCCTCTCCAATGACCCAGGAGGCTCACGGGGCTTTCCGACTCTCTAAGCAGGAGTCAGTTTAAAACGTCCAAAATAAAAACAAAAACAGGCAAACACATCCCAATTTAAAAAAGGAAAAGAAGCAAGATCCTAGCTGCTGGGACAAATGCATACAAATGAATTTAGGGGCTGGAAGGAGAGATTGCACTTCTCACCAAGCCGCCAAGTAAGTTATTGCACACTTTATTAAGTTTGTTTAGAAAAATGGATTGCTAGTTTTGCTATTATTTTTTTTGTTTTGCTGTAGTTTTGTTTTTTTCTGGTGTGCTGTTTCCATTAGAAACTGCCTGTTAGAGGTAAATATGGATGTTTGCTGTGGATTTTTAATGTTCTTTTGCAAAGGCTTGCATCCTCTGCTGTCACTAAGAAGCTTTTGGATATAACTGATCAGGGGCACCTTATGTCACGTGATGTCTGGTGGGATGTTGTGGAATCAATCTGCCTATTACGCAATTAGAATGGGTCTGCAGGTACAGAGCAGTGATGGATGTAAAAAGTTACTTTGCATTTTTGAACTTGACGTGTGTATGAAATGTCATGACCTCCGTTCGTTACTGTTCAAAATTTTAATGGAACAAAGGTGTATGAGCATGGATCTCTAGCCCTGATTTTGCATTATTTGGCAATGAATGTTGTAATTTACCGGCAGAGTCCTTTTATGCATACATACAACTCTCTAGAGACATTGGTGTATTGTGGTACCTGTTATTTTAAGAGACTGATGATTAAATGTCAGGGCTTTCCAGCCACTTGTAGTTTTACTGGCATCGTACACATAGTCACCCATCATATTTATGTTATCATGTAAAATATACACCCAGATTGCATTGGCTGTTTCGGGAGAATGAGCATTCTCTTTAACTGTGGCTTGCTGTGTGAGCCATCGGGTCATTTCTGTCCAATGAACTGCTTCCGTTTTCCGTCTCTGGGAATTCCGTGATATGACGTCCAACACTGATGCGTGATGGCGAAGGGTACTCCATGTCCTTATACGAACCGAAAATCTGTCACAGCTGGCATGGCCACATAGGTTATAGTATGATGATTGTTTTCTTTATAATATAAAATTTTTTTAATAAAAAGTATTGTAGACAGTGATTGCGGGTCTTTGGTACACAGATGAAAAATGGATTGCCTATTAATTACTCAGAGGAGAACCATTAAGTAAAGGATAAGGCTGCGGTAATATTGTTCCCAGGGTCATAAACCTGGCAAGTTTGTGTTACAGAATACGCTGTCTGTTCTACTGTGCAGACAGATCTGAGGGTGTCTGGTGAATGAGACCGACACTGACCTGAGAGTGTGGCAGGCTACTAGTACATCCAGGACCTACAGCGCTCTTCCTGCATTTCATGGAATAGTTCTGAGCTCAATCAGCGAGGAAGACAGACAAGACATAGAACTACTGACATTCTGAGGTTATATGTCTCCTGTGCCATAGCAAGTGCCTAAGTGTAGTGCAAACCATAGCTTTCATAGCAATCTACTTACAGTGCAAAGTAAATTGACTCTGTACATGTATGGTTCAGAGTATTGTGACTGTATATGTATAGTGCATAGTACTGTGACTGTATATGTGTGGTGTATAGTACTGTGATTGTATATGTGTGGTATGGAGTACTTTTGACTGTATATTTGTGATGCAGAGTACTCTTTATATGTGTGGTGCAGAGTACTGTGAATGTATATGTGTGGTGCAGAGTACTGTGAATGTATATGTGTGATGCAGAGTATTGTGACTGTATATGTATAGTGAAGAGGATTGTGACTACATGGATGTATTGTGATTGTATACTGTATGCGTGGTGCAGACCATTGAGACTGTACTAGTATGGTGCAGAACACTGAGACTGTGTATGGTTGGAGCAGAGTATTGTGGCCGTGTATGTGTGGTGCAGAGTATTGTGGCCGTGTATGTGTAGAGCAGAGTATTGTGACTGTGTGGAGCAGAGTATTGTGGCCGTGTATGTGTGGAGCAGAGTATTGTGGCCGTGTATGTGTGGAGCAGAGTATTGTGGCCGTGTATGTGTGGAGCAGAGTATTGTGGCCGTGTATGTGTGGTGCAGAGTATTGTGGCCGTGTATGTGTGGTGCAGAGTATTGTGGCCGTGTATGTGTAGAGCAGAGTATTGTGACTGTGTGGAGCAGAGTATTGTGGCCGTGTATGTGTGGAGCAGAGTATTGGGGCCGTATATGTGTGGTGCAGAGTATTGTGTATGTGTGGAGCAGCGTATTGTGGCCGTGTATGTGTGGAGCAGAGTATTGTGGCCGTGTATGTGTGGTGCAGAGTTTTGGGGCCGTGTATGTGTGGTGCAGAGTATTGTGCATGTGTGGAGCAGTGTATTGTGGCCGTGTATGTGTGGTGCAGAGTATTGTGTATGTGTGGTGCAGAGTATTGTGACCGTGTATGTGTGGAGTATTGTGACATTGCATGATAATGGTTATTATTATTTTATGTATGGTGCATAGTATTGTGACTCTACATGTGTGGTGCAGTTCAATAGTAACCTGTACAATCACACAGCATGTGAACCGGTATGGTGTGCAGAAGTCTGAACTTGTGTTTGTGGTTCTGTAGTGGCCCTAATTTATATATCACAGCAGTCATCTTTATTGATATTGCAGGGTAGTGTGAAAATTGTATTTGTACTACAGATCAGTGTGAACCTGTATGTGTACAATGCAGAGCTGTGTGAGCCTGTATGTACAGTGTGGTGCAGTGTGAACCTGTATGTGTACAATAAAGAGCAGTGTGTCAACTTGTATGTACAACTCAGGGCAACCAGTTGTATATGTTTACAGGAGCCTAGTGAACCTATATGTGTAGAGTAGAGAGTAGTATGTAGTACAGATTAAACGTGTGTATAATGCAGGCTAATAGGAACCTTTTTGTGTAGTGCAGAACAGTATGGACTTGTACCTGCAGTGCAGACTAAGGTAAACCTCCATGAGTAATGCAGGGCAATGTAATTCTATGAAATGAAAAGCAGTATTGACTTGTACTCCAGCGTAGTGTAGAGCTGTGTACATAGCCCAGTGCAGTGTAAGATTATATGTACAGTACTGAACAGTGTGTGAACATGTACATGCTGTATAATGCAGTGCAATGTGAGCTTTTATATATACTGTAGTGCAATCTGAACCTGGATATATAGTGCAGTGCATTGTGAGCCTGGATATATAGTGCAGTGCAGTGTGAGCCTGGATATATATATAGTGCAGTGCTGTGTGAGCCTTGATATATATAGTGCAGTACTGGGTGAGCCTGGATATATATAGTGTAGTGCATTGTGAGCCTGGATATACAGTGCAGTGCATTGTGAGCCTGGATATATAGTGCAGTGCATTGTGAGCCTGGATATATAGTGCAGTGCAGTGCTGTGTGACCCTGGATATACAGTGCAGTGCTGTGTGAACCTGGATATGCAGTGCTGTGTGAAGTTGGATATGCAGTGCTGTGTGAGCCTGGATACAGAGTGCAGTGCTGTGTGAGCCTGGATACAGAGTGCAGTGCAGTGCTGTGTGAGCCTGGATATACAGTGCAGTGCTGTGTGAGCCTGGATACAGAGTGCAGTGCTGTGTGAGCCTGGATATAGAGTGCAGTGCTGTGTGAGCCTGGATACAGCGTGCAGTGCTGTGTGAGCCTGGATATGCAGTGCTGTGTCAGCCTGGATATGCAGTGCAGTGTGAGCCTGGGTATATAGTGCAGTGCTGTGTCAGCCTGGATATGCAGTGCAGTGCGAGCCTGGATATATAGTGCAGTGCTGTCAGCCTGGATATACAGTACAGTGCAGTGTGAGCCTGGATATATAGTGCAGTGCTGTGTCAGCCTGGATATATAGTGCAGTCAGCCTGAAGGTATAGCAGAGTACAATATGAACCTGTATGAGTCACTGGCTCTACATATCCAGTCTATTTGGAGAAGCCAGTGCAAGTGCAGTGCAGAACATTGTCCAGCTATATGTTCAGTGTCAGGAAGAGGTCTTCCTCTAAGTGAGGTACAGACTCAGTCTACAGCCATATACATCGGCATGTGTAAAATGCAGTATAGAACCTGTCTGTGTGAAGTGAGTAGTACTTACTGACAATAATATCTGGCTTGCCTGCACCCCTCCATGTCTGTACTGAATGAGCTATGCTACAGATCATCACTGCCTGGCTATACGAGTTCATAGCAGTGTCAGCCTTCCTATGAATTCTTCGGTTACGTCGATCCCCTCTAATCCATTGTAGTATATGACATCTCCTGCCATCCTTTACATTGTGTTTATCACTATGTGCATTGACAAGTCATGTCAGCAGACAAGTCTCATGTATGAATGTGTTTCTGTTGCATACAGAATGAGCATACTGTACATGGGACACTTCAGTACTGAATTTTATCTCCATTCCCTCTAAACAATGAGGAGTTTGTTCAAGTACTGGGCAAAGCCTGTCATTTACAAACAGGAAAATAGCTTTATTAACTAAGCAATAATACTAATGCACATGCAGGAAAATGCTGAGCAGCTCTGTTCAGTGCTAGCTGTGGAGCTAGAAGGAGGTGAGCTGCTCTGGGTGGCTGTAGCACTGGAGCTGGAAAAAGCCCAGCAGCTGTGAGCAGTGTTAGCCCTGGATCTGGAAGGAGCCGCTCAGTTATGAGTATCGTTTCCTTTGAAGCTGGAAGCCAAGTATCTTTGAGCAGTGGTAGCCTCAGAGCTAAAAGAAGCCGAGCAGTTTAGCAATGGAGCAGGAAAAAATGCAGACAGCTCTGGAGGCTGGTAGCCTTGGAGGATGGTGAGCAAGTCTGAGCAGTTGCAGCTTTGGAGCTGAAATAAGCCCAGAAGCTCTGAACAATAGAAGCCACAGAGCTGGAGAAGCATTGAGTGGTAGTAGCCTCAAGGCTGGAGGAACCAAACAGCACTGAGCAGTAGTAGCCTCAGAGATACAGGAACCAAGCAGTACTGAGCAGTAGAGGCCACAGAGTTTGAGGAACCAAGCAGTGCTAAACGATAGTAGCCTTGGAGCTCGAGGAACCAAGCAGCCCTCAAAGGTAGTAGCCTCAGAACTGGAAGAGCAAAGCAGTACTGAGCAGTAGTAGTCTCAGAACTGGAGGAGCTAAGCAGCATTGAGTGGTAATAGCTTCAGAGCTTGAGGAACCAAGCAGTCCTGTGTGGTAGTAGCCTCAGAGCTGGAGTTGTCAAGCAGCCCTGAGTGATAGTAGCCTCAGACCTGGAGGAACCAAGCATTGCTGAACAGTAGTAGCGTTACAGCTTACAGGAACCAAGCAGCGCTGAGTGGTAGTAGCCTCAGAACTGAAGGAACCAAACAGCACTAAGCAGTAGTAGCCTCAGAGCTGGAGGAACCAAACAGCGCCAAGCAGTAGTAGCCCCAGAGCTGAAGGAACCAAACAGCACTAATCATTAGTAGCCTCAGAGCTGGAGGAACCAAGCAGTGCTAAGTGGCAGTAGTCTCAGAGCTGGAGGAACCAAGCAGTGCTGAGCTAGTTTAGCCTCAGAACTGGAGGAACCAAGCAGCTCTAAGCGATAGTAGCCTCAGAACTGGAGGAAACAAGCAGCTCTATAAGATAGTATTCTTAGAACTGGAGGAACCAAGCAGTGCTGAGTGGCAGTAGCCTCAGAGCTGGAGGAACCAAGCAGTGTTGAGCAGGTTTAGCCTCAGAACTGGAGGAACCAAGCAGCTCTAAGCGATAGTAGCTTCAGAACTGGAGGAACCAAGCAGCTCTATGCGATAGTATCCTCAGAACTGGAGGAACCAAGCAGTACTGAGCGGTAGCCCCCTCAATGCTGGAGGACCAAACAGCGCTGCGCAGTATCAGCTTCAAACTTGGAGAAGCCAAGCAGCACTGAGCAGTGATAGCTTCAATGTTGAAGGTTCCAAGCAGCGCCGAGTGGTAGCCTCAGAGTTGGAGGAGCTTAGCAGCACTGAGCGTTGGTAGCCTCAATGCTGGAGGAGCCAAGCAGCACTGAGCAGTAGTAGCCTCAGAGTTGGAGGAGCCAAGCAGCACTGAGCAGTGGTAGCTTCAATGTTGAAGGTTCAAAACAGCGCCGAGTGGTAGTAGCCTCAGAGTTGGAGGAGCTTAGCAGCACTGAGCGTTGGTAGCCTTAATGTTGAAGGAGCCAAGCCGCGCTGAGTGGTAGTAGCCTCAATGCTGGAGGAGCCAAGCAACGCCGAGTGGTAGTAGCCTCAATGCTGGAGGAGCCGAGCAGCACTGAGCAGTGGTAGCCTCAATGCTGGAGGAGCCAAGCAGCACTGAGCAGTGGTAGCCTCAATGCTGGAGGAGCCAAGCAGCACTGAGCGTTGGTAGCCTTAATGTTGAAGGAGCCAAGCAGCATCGAGTGGTAGTAGCCTCAAAGGTGGAAGAGCTAAGCAGCACTGAGCAGTGGTAGCCTCAATGTTGGAGGAGCCTAGTAGCCTCAGATGGAGGAGCCAAGCAGCGCCTAGTGGTAGTAGCCTCAGATGGAGGAGCCAAGCAGCGCCAAGTGGTAGTAGCCTCAGAGTTGGAGGAGCCAAGCAGTGCTGAGCAGCTGTAGCACTGGAGCTGGAAAGAGCAGAATAGCTTTGAAGAATAGTAGTCTCAGAGCTGGTTTGTGACTTTGAAATCAGAGTGGATTAGAATTTTAAAGTTTTACATTCAAGTGCACTGAAAGTGGAAACTGATTTTACTGTGCATCTCAAGGCAAATCTATATATATATTTTTTTAGTTTTTCATTTCCTGGAAAGGGGTTAGACCCTCTGTCAGGTTTTTGTTTTCTGTGTCCCCATTTGCAGAGTCATCTGTTTATTTGTACTGGTGATTGTTGTCACTGAAAAAGTAAGTGAAGAGAAATCCAAAATTGTTGTGTTGTCCCCAGAACAAGAGGTGAGGGGAAACCTTCCAATGGGGACACCTGTCTATGAGGGAAATTCCCTGCACTTGGGGAGATTTCCTCTAACTTCATGTTATATCTCAGGAACAAGAAGTGAGGATACATTTCCTCAGTGGTATACAGACAGGTAAAAATTAACCCTTTGCTACTCTAACCAAAACTAAGAAAATAAATTCTATCCATTATTAGTTTAGAATATCTCCTGCCGTCCATTACATTGTACACGTCAGCAGATAAGTCTTATGTATTATTGTGATGCTGTTGCATACAGAATGGGCATCCTGTTACAAAAAAAAAAAAAATGCCATCCATTCACTTTAAGGGAGTTGAGTTATGTGCGAGTGTAAGAGTAAGCCATTACAATCCAGTAGATTTCAGCTGATTTGAAGTCATATCAAAGGAAATTAACCCTCGATTTGCTGCTAGAAGTCACTGCACTTTGTACACAGTGTCTTGACCTCTGTTTAGGACTCTTTGCACCCAAATTACTGATATACTATAACTCCCATGCAATATCAGAAAAGTAACACTGTGACTTGCGTAACGTACTGTTTATGGATTCTTATGCAGCATATGAGGAGGAAATTCTAAATTCTAATAACCAATAACAACAGAGTATGAACCTGGCATGCCTACCGCTTACTTCCATTGACCTTGCAGCAAACCTAAGGTGAAATTACCTCCCAGCACCTAACCGGTGCCTCAAATTCAAATCTGCTTAAAGCCCCCCTTTTTGATGAAACGCGGCCCCCATATGGGCTCCCACAGCAGCCAATCACCACTACTCGATCCTCCTTTTCAGAAGTGACCACTTCATCAGGTGCCTAGGCATTTAGTCACATGACCCTCTGCTGTTAGATCCCAGAGCGACAAAACAGGCAGGTATTCTCGGCTTTCTCCTAGTATACCCTCTGATTCCTCCGTTATTGTAACTGTAATGTCTACCCTCATGTTGTAAAGCACTGCGCAAACTGTGTGCGCTATATAAATCCTGTATAATAATATAATAATAGTATACTGATACTAGATAATAGACAGCAACCTGGGCACAAGAGCTGGCAGGTGTCACTGAGTCAGCAGGACAGACAAAGACATGATATCATTCTGGATGTCTGATTCATGAGCTCACTTTGTGCACATAAAAAACACCTTTAGATTCAGAAATTGACACAAACTTGTCTCTGTTAAAAGCTATCCCGAGTGAAGACCTTTTTACGGATTATATTCTGCAGTATTAACACTGTATATAGCCTACTAGACCAGGGGTGGGCAAACTTTTTGACTTGAGGGCCGCAATGGGTTCATATATTGGACCCGGGGGCCGGACCAAGAGTAGATGAATAATGTGTATGCGTCATCCATAGTAAGTATAGTAATATTCCCCCATAGTAAGCATAGTAATTCATCCCCCATATAGTAATTCATCCCCCATAGTAATTCATCCCCCATATAGTAATTCATCCCCCCATATAGTAATTCATCCCCCATATAGTAATTCATCCCCCATATAGTAATTCATCCCCCATATAGTAATTCATCCCCCATATAGTAATTCATCCCCCATATAGTAATTCATCCCCCATAGTAATTCATCCCCCCTATAGTAATTCATCCCCCATATAGTAATTCATCCCCCATATAGTAATTCATCCCCCATATAGTAATTCATCCCCCCTATAGTAATTCATCCCCCCTATAGTAATTCATCCCCTATAGTAATTCATCCCCCATATTAAGTCCCCCCTGTGTCAATTCACTTACCTTTGCTCCGCGCAATTCTCTCGCCGTGTTCCCGCACCGTTCCGGTGTAGCATGAAAATCTGTCTCCTATGAGGATCTGTCCCCCTCGACGTATCTGTGCATGTGCCAGTTTCAGGCATTAGCAGCCGATCGGCGATCTCCGGCACATGCGCAGATACGTCGAGGGGGACAGATCCTCATAGGAGACAGATTTTCACGCTACACCGGTCTTCAGGGCGGACTGTGAGAGGAGCCTAGCTCCCCTCACGTTCGTCACGCTGCCCCGCCTACACACATCTTGACAGCCATCCTGACAGTATCACGCTCCGCGGGCCGGATTAAAAGGTCCGCCGGCCGTATACGGCCCGCGGGCCGTAGTTTGCCCATTGCTGTACTAGACTATGATAATACTAATAGAGAAAAAGGAGAATTAACCAGCATTGGCATTAGAAGTTATAGAGACACTTTTTTTTTACACTGGAGTTTTTTCTGAAGCTGGCCATATACTATACAATCTGTATAATCTCCTTTAGATTTACCAAAACGATGTAATAGGAGGACAAAGGCAGGCCCATGTACTATGTAGTTGATGTTAGATCTTAGGCCATATGCACACTGGGTGACGTTTAACCCCTGTGTGTCTAATGTCAATGTTTTTGTGCACTTGGGAGCACAGCTGCAGCTTCCAGCCCCAAGTCCAATGATGGGCAGAAATGCACGGCAACTGGACGCCGCACTGGGTGGTACTTGTGTTTAGCGCTGTGTGCGTTTAGGGATGTGTGCCCAGAATGCAGGTGTTCTGTATGGTCCTGAAGGCTTAGGGCAAATACCACTTAGTAGAATTTTCAGCCCTGTCCAGCCACAGCATATTTCTGCCTGCCATTGAATTTTGGGACTGGATGCTGCAACTCAGCCTCCCGGGTGCACTTGGCTAAATGCTCAAAGTACATGTGGCCTAAAGGAGATTGTACAATCAGATTGAGTTTAATAACACTTTAAACTATACAAAACCAAAAATGTAATATATTACAGCTTACCAGCCATTAGATGTGGGGTGGCTGCATTAGTTTTCTATTTTTAGGCTTTCCCCCTCTGTTTTCACCTGCTGATCTGGCCAGTAATTATATTAGAGTTCCTCCATTCTGGATGAAGGAGCACAGGGTGCACATTTGGACAGCAGCATTGTCAATCTGCGGGGAGGGGAGTGTTAGATGGACTAGTACATTTAGATACACTAACAAAATGAAGCTGAACTCCAGCCAATACTTTATTAGCAGATACAGGAACAATTTTTTCCCCTTTTTAGGATAAAGGTTTTACATAAAAGCTGATCAAGAAAAGCAAAAACAGGGAGCACTCTTTCATGCATTACTGTGGTGAAACACGAGTTTATTAAAATGCATAAAAGTGCATACTCACAAACCAAAGGAGATTAAAACAGAGACAAAGAGTCTGTGGTGACAGGAGACTCTTGATGAGGTAGGCTGACGTGTTTCGAGAGATGTACTCCCTTCTTCAGGGCTCTGAAACCTTACCTCATCAAGGGTCTCCCGTCATTTGGGACCATCACCACTGACTCTTTTTCTCTGTTTTAGTCTCCTTTGGTTTGTGAGTATGCACTTTTATGCATTTTAATAAACTTGTTTTTCACCACGGTAATGCACGAAGAGAGTGAGCCCTGTTTTTGCTTTTCTTCACCAGTACCAAGGTTACCCGATCTTCCAAGGGCTGCACCTCAGTGAATGACAGTCACAGTACCCCTAGTCAGCATGAAGATTTGTGCGCCGGTGTAGTTTTTTGGATAAAAGCTGATCAGTGTAAGCACCCCTGTCAGTGGTAGAAGGTTTGTCTCAACCCTCTAACTGCTACATAAGCAGGACAGCTTGCAGATAACAAAATTGCCGGCTGGATCACAAGCGTAAAAGAAAAGGAAATAAAGACTAAAAAAAAAAAACAAATGCAGCCATCACATCTAAGAATCAGTAAGCTGCAATAGAATAAATGTTTGGTCTTTGGTTTAATACCGCTTTACGTCTGCCGCTGATATGTGTTCATGGTCTTGTTGTGGATATATGTGTATACCACAGTGGACTGGGCCAGTCTGATCACCCCAGTCCTATATGTCTTCACAACACTTGCCTGTCAAACTTCTCAGCTCCTTCTAATTAATAAACACTGGCAAGTCTATTTCACCAAGAGAAAAAAAAAAACTACGCCTGTTTGGAAAAAAAAAAAATCCTGTTTGCCTGGCGCTGTTTTATTCAGCGACGGTCTGGCTGCGCGAGTGGAAAGAAAACGAGAAGTCTTAAATAATGCTTTACACTTTTTGGTTTATTTTCTGTCAAATCTGGCCCCTGGTGTGGAGCCATGTTTGCTGAGGCCACAAGATGAATTCGGGGGCAGGATGGAAACCTGTAATTAGAGATGACTTGAATGGCGTCCAGTTGGGCACTGCTTTTATAGGGCTTCAGTGGTTAATTAATGCGAAAAAAAATTCTGAAAAAAAAAAAAAAAAACCTCCTGATTTCTGAAAGGAAAGAAAAGGGGGAAAGAGTGAATGGGTCCGCTGCTGTCTTACTGACTTGTGTCCGCTAGATGGCGGCAGGCGGCGCTGAGCGAGCAAGCCGGCAGCCTTATATCCCGATCATTTCCCGGAGCCGTCCTTTCCTGAGCCTCGGGTCCGGCAGGAGGATCTCTGTGCAGAGCCCGGCACTGAGCACAGGGGGCGCCCGGACATCCACAGGGCTACAGCCTGCCATGGGTCCCCGCTCACCCCTGACCTGCTCACTGCCACCCTGCCAAGGTGCATGTAGGGTCCCCGGGGGGTGAGAGGCTCCGCGACCAGGCATATGACGGAGCCCCGCCGACACGACACAGCCAGCCCACGGCCGGGACGGCAGGCTGGGAGAATGAAGTAACCGTGATGGAGCCGGTATCAGCCCCGGGCTCCACACTCCGAGCAGCCGAGTCCAGGGGGTGAGTACCGGGACTGCGGGGGGACCCCCTGACTGTGTGCACAGGGACTCCTGCAAGATGTGGTCCCTATGAGTGCATGCCCTGCAAGATGTGGTCCGTATGAGTGCATGCCCTGCAAGATGTGGTCCCTATGAGTGCATGCCCTGCAAGATGTGGTCCCTATGAGTGCATGCCCTGCAAGATGTGGTCCCTATGTGTGCATGCCCTGCAAGATGTGGTCCCTGTGGCTGCATGCCCTGCAAGATGTGGTCCCTGTGGCTGCATGCCCTGCAAGATGTGGTCCCTGTGGCTGCATGCCCTGCAAGATGTGGTCCCTGTGGCTGCATGCCCAGCAAGGTGTGGTCCCTGTGATTGCATGCCCTGATAGATGTGATCCCTGTGATTGCATGCCCTGATAGATTTGAGCCCTGTGATTATATGCCCTGATAGATTTGAGCCCTGTGATTGTAAACCCTGCAAGATGTGATCCCTGTGATTGTATGCCCTGCAAGATGTGGTCCCTATGAGTGCATGCCCTGCAAGATGTGGTCCCTATGAGTGCATGCCCTGCAAGATGTGGTCCCTATGAGTGCATGCCCTGCAAGATGTGGTCCCTATGTGTGCATGCCCTGCAAGATGTGGTCCCTGTGGCTGCATGCCCTGCAAGATGTGGTCCCTGTGGCTGCATGCCCTGCAAGATGTGGTCCCTGTGGCTGCATGCCCTGCAAGATGTGGTCCCTGTGGCTGCATGCCCTGCAAGATGTGGTCCCTGTGGCTGCATGCCCAGCAAGGTGTGGTCCCTGTGATTGCATGCCCTGATAGATGTGATCCCTGTGATTGCATGCCCTGATAGATTTGAGCCCTGTGATTATATGCCCTGATAGATGTGATCCCTGTGATTGCATGCCCTGATAGATTTGAGCCCTGTGATTATATGCCCTGATAGATTTGAGCCCTGTGATTGTAAACCCTGCAAGATGTGATCCCTGTGATTGTATGCCCTGCAAGATGTGATCCCTGTGATTGTATGCCCTGCAAGATGTGATCCCTGTGACTGCATGCCCTGATAGATGTGAGCCCTGTGATTGTAAACCCTGCAAGATGTGATCCCTGTGATTGTATGCCCTGCAAGATGTGATCCCTTTGATTGTATGCCCTGCAAGATGTGATCCCTGTGATTGTATGCCCTGCAAGATGTGATCCCTGTGATTGTATGCCCTGCAAGATGTGATCCCTGTGATTGTATGCCCTGCAAGATGTGATCCCTGTGGATGTATGCCCTGCAAGATGTGATCCCTGTGATTGTATGCCCTGCAAGATGTGATCCTTGTGATTGTATGCCCTGCAAGATGTGATCCATGTGATTGTATGCCCTGCAAGATGTGATCCATGTGATTGTATGCCCTGCAAGATGTGATCCCTGTGATTGTATGCCCTGCAAGATGTGATCCCTGTGATTGTATGCCCTGCAAGATGTGATCCCTGTGATTGTATGCCCTGCAAGATGTGATCCCTGTGATTGTATGCCCTGCAAGATGTGATCCCTGTGATTGTATGCCCTGCAAGATGTGATCCCTGTGATTGTATGCCCTGCAAGATGTGATCCCTGTGATTGTATGCCCTGCAAGATGTGATCCCTGTGATTGTATGCCCTGCAAGATGTGATCCCTGTGATTGTATGCCCTGCAAGATGTGATCCCTGTGATTGTATGCCCTGCAAGATGTGATCCCTGTGATTGTATGCCCTGATAGATGTGATCCCTGTGATTTTATGCCCTGCAAGATGTGATCCCTGTGATTGTATGCCCTGATAGATGTGATCCCTATGATTTTATGCCCTGCAAGATTTCATCTATTTGATTGTATGCCCTGCAAGATGTGAGCCCTAAGATTGTGTGCACAGGGCCTCCTACAAGATGCGATCCCTATAATTGTGTGCACAGGGCCACCTACGATTCGTGATCCCTATGATTGTATGCACAGGGTCGCCTACCAAACGTGATCCCTATGATTGTGTGCACAGGGTCGCCTACAAGACATGATCCCTATGATTGTGTGCACAGGGTCGCCTACAAGACGTGATCCCTATGATTGTGTGCACAGGGTTCCCACCAAGTTGCAGACATCTGCTGGCTGGTAGAAAGTGTGAGGAGGATGGTGATGGCAGCGATGTGCAGAGGTCTTGTAGAGCTGAATGAGCAGCACTGTAGCCGGCGTCCTCAGTGCCAGGGATCTCCATGAATGGTGTGTGCTGACCACGGTTTCACAGGGGGCCGATACATTGATTCATTGGGTGTCACCGATTGCTTCAAAACCCAGTAAATATAAGTCTGCTGTTCAGTGCAGGTCAAGGTATCAGTTTCTGGTTTGCAAGTCTTTAGAAGGAGTGCAGTAGTGGAGCTTTCATGTTGTTTTCTGTAAAAGTTAAAAATAATATATAAATATTATACACACTCCATGTACCTCTATTAATTGATTGTATTTTGTCTTCATTGTATATTCCGAACAGCCTTCCTCAACCTTTTACCTGAAAGGAACCCTTAAACTTTTTCCAGGTCTCAGGAAACCACTGCTAGAACCAGTTCTCTGGTGGTCAGTGGGGAGAATGCCCCTTACATTAAAGGTCAGTGGGGAGAATACCCCTTACATTGAAGGTCAGTGGGGAGAATGCCCATTACATAGGAGGTCAGTAGGGAGAATGCCCTTTACATCGAAGGTCAGTGGGGAGAATGCCCAGTACATAGGTCAGTGGGGAGAATTCCCATTACATAGGAAGTCAGTAGGGAGAATGCCCTTTACATTGGAGGTCAGTGGGGAGCGTGCCCTTTACATTGGAGGTCAGTGGGGAGCGTGCCCCTTACATTGGAGGTCAGTGGGGAGCGTGCCCCTTACATTGGAGGTCAGTGGGGAGCGTGCCCCTTACATTGGAGGTCGGTTGGGAGAGTGCCCCTTACATTGGAGGTCGGTTGGGAGAGTGCCCCTTACATTGGAGGTCGGTTGGGAGAGTGCCCCTTACATTGGAGGTCGGTTGGGAGAGTGCCCCTTACATTGGAGGTCGGTTGGGAGAGTGCCCCTTACATTGGAGGTCGGTTGGGAGAGTGCCCCTTACATTGGAGGTCGGTTGGGAGAGTGCCCCTTACATTGGAGGTCGGTTGGGAGAGTGCCCCTTACATTGGAGGTCAGTGGGGAGCGTGCCCCTTACATTGGAGGTCAGTAGGGAGCGTGCCCCTTACATTGGAGGTCAGTGGGGAGAGTGCCCCTTACATTGGAGGTCAGTAGGGAGAGTGCCCCTTACATTGGAGGTCAGTGGGGAGAATGCCCCTTACATTGGAGGTCAGTGGGGAGAATGCCCCTTACATTGGAGGTCAGTGGGGAGAGTGCCCCTTACATTGGAGGTCAGTGGGGAGAGTGCCCCTTACATTGGAGGTCAGTGGGGAGAGTGCCCCTTACATTGGAGGTCAGTGGGGAGAGTGCCCCTTACATTGGAGGTCAGTGGGGAGAGTGCCCCTTACATTGGAGGTCAGTGGAGAGAGTGCCCCTTACATTGGAGGTCAGTGGGGAGAGTGCCCCTTACATTGGAGGTCAGTGGGGAGAGTGCCCCTTACATTGGAGGTCAGTGGGGAGAGTGCCCCTTACATTGGAGGTCAGTGGGGAAAATGCCCCTTACATTGGAGGTCAGTGGGGAGAATGCCCCTTACATTGGAGGTCAGTGGGGAGAATGCCCCTTACATTGGAGGTCAGTGGGGAGAATGCCCCTTACATTGGAGGTCAGTGGGGAGAATGCCCCGTACATTGGAGGTCAGTGGGGAGAGTGCCCCTTACATTGGAGGTCAGTGGGGAGAGTGCCCCTTACATTGGAGGTCAGTGGGGAGAGTGCCCCTTACATTGGAGGTCAGTGGGGAGAGTGCCCCTTACATTGGAGGTCAGTGGGGAGAGTGCCCCTTACATTGGAGGTCAGTAGGGAGAGTGCCCCTTACATTGGAGGTCAGTAGGGAGAATGCCCCTTACATTGGAGGTCAGTAGGGAGAATGCCCCTTACATTGGAGGTCAGTGGGGAGAGTGCCCCTTACATTGGAGGTCAGTAGGGAGAGTGCCCCTTACATTGGAGGTCAGTAGGGAGAATGCCCCTTACATTGGAGGTCAGTAGGGAGAATGCCCCTTACATTGGAGGTCAGTGGGGAGAATGCCTCCTTACTGTGTTGGTTCAAATGCTATCCTTGCAGACGGCTAAATAGACCTGTTTTAGTGCATTGCTGGCTCTGTCAGGTAGCGTTGGACCCAGGACTATATAGGCCCCACACAAGCCACTGCTGATGGAACCCCCAGAAACCTTTGGCGTAACTCTGAGGATCTGCAGATTCCTGATTGAGAATGACTGCTCTAGAATTTACAGCTGGATACAATCTAGTTTAAAATTCAAACACTGTCCTCTAAATTTTGTAGAAGTGCTTCACAAATGCATGTCAGATGCAAAAGACAACTGTGTACACTACACAACCCTTATACATTAAACTAGCAGGGGGGTCTGTGCGTTGAAGCCCAAAGTACAATTATTCCTGACCTGGCTTGCTCTGTACCCAGAGACTGCCTATACAGCCAGTGTTTAGTGTGTGATCCATTAAAAGGTCTTAAATTGGTGACTAAACTTTAAACTCTATACTCTCTTCTGTAGGGAAGGAGATTAAGTCAAGCCAGCAGACGTTAGAATGATTCCTATTGCAGGCCTTCCCCAGGGATAACATTGATATTGCACAGTTTAGACATTTACCTTGGGTTATAATTACCCAACAATTAGTTCCCTGTGGATTGGGATTAAGTGTGGATTCCATAACTTGGAAGCCAACATGAATCAGAAAGCACGATGAGGTCTCACGAGTGAAAGACATTGAGCGGGTTCGGTTACTGCTCAGTGCTATTTGTTCCATGGTCCTATGACTGTTACTCCATGTGAAAACCTTTTATCCTTGTTACAGTGCATCAAGGGATGGGGATTAATCTGTTGGTTTATTGTACTTTCTATGTTTTTTAAGTGTGACTGTTTCCTGTTTAATGGAAAGTATAATGTAGCTCCAGTTCTCCAGTAATGTGTATAGGTTGGTGACAGGTACCTCCAATCATTCATTGTGATTGGTTCGTGAAGGGGATCTCTGTGTTCGCAGTGTAGAAGGATTCTGATGTTTCAGCACTTTTGTTACTTATTATTGTTTTCCTGAGTTTGTTACATTCCAAAGGATGCTGCAGTTTGTTTTATTGGCTAAATAAGTAACAGAATGTAAATGAGATGCCAGCTATGCAGAATGATACATCCTTTGTCTATAACTGTTACCCAAATCTAAAAGAAACTGTAGGTGACTCGGTAAAACAAAGAACAGTGTGCAAATTCTGCAAAAGTTGCTTTTTATGACCACACCAAACTGATGACAGGTGAAATGTGGCTTCTGCAGTTTATATGTATTGCAAATTCACTTTGGTATGGTTTCAGATGATAGGAAAAAAAAAGTTGAATCTTTCAGCACGAGATGATCTTGCTCATAAATTTATGCATGTTATTTGGAAGAGCAGCCAGAGAAAGAGGACATGTGTAACTTTTAAAGAAGGAACAGTTAAACCTTAAAGGATGCCATAGGCTGTGCTCCAGGGGACCTGTCTCCAGCCAAGAGATGTATCTAGAGTGAAACAGGTCCAACCATTCAGTAACGTGTCCAGAAGACAGTCCAGTCAATCTTTGCAGTGTAGGGTGAGATTTAAAGGGGAATGGTAATCTCGGGGATAATAGTCTGGGATTAGAGGAGTCTGTTCATTCACTCCGTTGTTGACATAAAGCTTATTCAAATGGCCAGTAACCCATAGCAACCAGATTTCAGCAATCAATAAATGTAGAAAAAGTCCTATTTATCTTCTAGAACCATACATTTTACGTATGCCCAATACTGGGGTGTTTGGCTTAGTGTTGTAGCTCACTTGCATGGAGCATCTAGCACACCACCCATATATCCCAAAAATGTATAGAGGTCAAAGTGCAACGTAATTACATTAACCACTTGCCCTCCTGAGGATTTACCCCTCTTCCTGACCAAGCCATTTTTTGCATTACGGCGCTGTAATATTTTAACTGACAATTGTGTGGTCATGCAACGTTGCACCGAAATTAAATTTACGTCCTTTTTTTTCCCACAAATAGATTGTTCTGTTGGTGGTATTTAATTGCATCTGCGGTTTTTTATTTATTGCGCTATTACAAAAAAGACTGACAATTTTGAGAAAACAAACAATATTTTTGACCGTTTGCTATAAAACATATCCAGTACAAAAAAAAAATTAAAAATCAAATTTCGTCATAAATTTAGGCCAAAATGTATGCTGCTACATGTCTTTGCTAAAAAAAAAAAAAATCCCAATACGTGTAAATTTATTGGTTTACGTGAAAGTTATAGCGTCTACAAATGGCAGTATATATACTAGAATTAAAAAATGTTTTTAATACTAGTAATGGCGGCGATCACTGACTCATAGCGGGATTGCGGCTGGCATTCTGACACTAACTGACACTCACTAACTGCCACTAACATCCTCAGTGACACTAATAAAGTGATCAGTGTTAAAAAAAAAAAAAAAAAAAAAAGCACTGTCAGTGTACTAATGACACTGGGCAGGAAGGGGCTAACATCTGGGGCGATCAAAGGGTTAACTGTGTGCTGTTTTACTGCGTGCTGTGTGTGGGCTTTACTGTGTAAGCATGCTGCTTTGTATTGCTCTGCTGTGTGTTTGTTAACCACTGACATGAAATATGAACAAAACATATCCCTCTATAGTGTGTACTTGTCTCAGTCTAGAGCAGTGTTTTTCAACCTTTTTTCAGTCAAGGCACCCTTTAGAATCATGGACAGTCCCGGGGCACCCTTTAAAATCAACAGTCTTGAGGCACCCCATTCTAAAATGTGAAAAACTATTCTAATCTTTTTATATAACGCAGCAAAATCCACACATGTAGGACACCCAACATTGGAGCTGATTTATTCTTCCAAAACAGATACACTTTTGCACACTGGTACTTACTAGTATTCCAATGTTTCTCTTCTGCAGTTTTTCTCCATCACTCAGCTAATGTGGCCCCAGTACTGATGGAGAGGGGCAGGGGAGGTTCAAACTAGGATACTGTGCAGGCAGCTGACATCCTCCTTAACAACTTACCTGTGGCTTTGTGTAACTAAAAGGCAGGCTTGTTCCACCCACTGGCTTGTATACAAGTTTTGGGCAATTTTCAGAGATTTCGCGAAGGCACCCCTGAAGAAACCTCAAGGCACCCCAGGATGCCTGGGCACCAGGGGCAGACTGACCATTTGGAAACTTGGGCACTGCCCGAGGGCCCAGGGTCAGTAGGGGGCCCCAGGAGATGCCCCTGGTACCTTTTTTCATAGGCTTTTTTGAGTTTGGGCAAGGACACGGGTCCCATGATCCCCTATTGCCCAGGGGCCCCAGGAGTTGTCAGTCCGCCCCTGCTGGGCACCCTGGTTGAGAAAGGCTGGTCTAGAGCACTAAGTGTCATTTGCAGATGACACCAAGCTGTGCAGTGGAATAACGTCCTTACAGGATGTCTCCAACTTACAAGCCGACCTCAATGCACTGTTTAATTGGGCAACTATGTGGCAAATGAAGTTTAATGTTAATAAATGTAAGGTGATGCACTTGGGGTCTAAGAATATGCATGCATCATACATACTAGGGGGGGTACAACTGGGGGAATCAATGGTGGAGAAGGATCTGGGAGTTCTGGTAGATCACAAGCTTAATAATGGCATGCAATGCCAAGCTGTGGTTTCTAAAGTGAGCAAAATCCTCTCTTGTACTGAAAGAGGTATAGACTCCAGAGAGAGAGATATCATATTATCCCAGTGCAAATCATTAGTAAGACCTCATCTGGAATATGCAGTTCAGTTTTGGCCATCAAGTCACAAAAAGAACATTGGGGAACTGGAGAAAGTGCAGAGAAGGGCAACCAAACTGATACGAGGCATGGAGGAGCTCAGCTATGAGGAAAGATTAGAGGAACTGAATTTATTCTCTCTTGAGAAGAGGAGATTAAGGGGGGATATGATCAACATGTATAAATACATCAGTGGTTCATATAGTGAACTCGGTGTAGATTTATTCATCCTGAGGTCATAACAGAGGACAAGGGGGCACTCTTTATGTCTGGAGGAAAGGAGATTTAATCTCCAAACATGGAAAGGTTTCTTCACAGTGTGAGCTGTGAAATTGTGGAATAGATTCCCTCCCTCAAGAGTTGGTTCTGGCCAGCTCAGTGGATTGCTTTAAAAAAGGCCTGGATTGTTTCTTGGATACACCGAATATAACTGGATACTAACATTTATAGGTAAAGTTGATCTAGGGAATATCCGATTGCCTCTTGGGGGATCAGGAAGGAATTTTTTCCCCAGCAGGAGCAAATTGGATTATGCTTTGCTGGGTTTTTTTTCCTTCCTCTGGATCAACTGTGGGTATAGGATTATAACTTTTTTTTTTTTTTTTTTTTTTTTTAATGGTTGAACTGGATGGACATTTGTCTTTTTTCAGCCAGACTAACTTTGTAATTTCTGTCTGCTGCCTCATTCCTCTCTGCATGAGTCACTTCAGACAAGTTTTTCTGAGAAAACCAAAAGAGAAATAGTGTCTAGGGAGGGAGCTCCAGCACACAGTCTGTGTTTGACAGCCTCAGCTCTTTTCCTGTGTGCTGTGTGAAGGGGGTTTGTCTCTTCCCTCCAATCAGCTCTCAGCTATTCTCACTGAGCTCTGCAGAGTGTCAGTTCAGCTCACCATCCTCTGCTTTCTGAAAGCTCAGACAATCTGTATAAATGCTGCATATAAAGAAAAGAGAAGACTGCATATAAACAGGTACAACTTATATTTTGTTTATTATGTACACTGTATAGAATTTGTTTAATCTGTGTGTATCACCTGAGGCCGGTCACTTCACTGGGTATATGTGAGGGTTTACAACCACTTGAAGAGTTGCTGCCTCCGATAGATTCTTCACATTGGATACAGTAATGGGAATTCAGTAAAACAATAACAACACTTTTCTAGTAGTGTGGCCCCTTTACCATGACCTGAACCTAGTTAATGAAAGCATTGCATCAGCTTGGGTATCAGTAGTGACACAAGCACCTCATTCAGTTTGTTCTTACTTCTACTTTTTGTATCTGTTGCAATGGCTGGGACAGATTTTAAGGCTCCATGTACACTAGCTTTAAAAAAACACCAGTGCTCTTGGCAGAAAAAAAGCTAATTTTGAGCATTTTTGTGTACATGCGTTTAAGAGTGTTTAGCGGGTTTTTTTTTTTTTGTTTTTTTTTCTTTCTGTCAGAAAAAAGCTCTAAAATAACGGCAAACAAAAGGAGTTTTTTTCTGCCTCTAAATGCTAAGCTTAAAAAATGTCTCTAGACTACCTAATGTGAATGGACACATAGGATAACATTAGTTTCTTCTACAGGCAAAAGGCAAAAAGCAGCGTTTTTTTAAGCCAGTATGCATGAAGCCCAAGAAAATTACTGACAGTTTTGCTTATTTGTGAACTGGCGGTAATTCTTTTAGAAATAAGACCAACTTTGAGTTGGCATACAGAGAGAGATGCCATTTGCTCGGAGCTTGGCGTATGTACTGCAACGCTGTTATTTCATTTGACAACTTCCTGCACAGGGCTTGCGGGTTGCTAAGATGCCAGCGGCCAACGTCATCTTAGCAACCAGTAACACTTCCCTAGCCACATTCATCTGCCAGTCAAGAGATTCTCTGGCTGACAGATGAAAATACATAAAAAGGCAGAGATACTGGCTGACATCATTGTCCAAATATGACCATGACTATATTTGGGTATTAACATCGGTTAGCATCCCCGTCCATTTGGTTATATTCATCTGTTGCCTGGGGGAATCTCCTGACTGGCAGCTGAATGGGGATGAGTTACGAGTTGATGGATGCTGTTTGGTTCTGCAGCGACATCTAGCTAGCAGGGGACTAAGCATGCACTCAGTACAGATGTCTGTGCTATGGAATCCCTGGTCTTAGTGTCTGGTACATGAATCTGTCTCCTGCCTGAACATTGGTTGAACGGAGGATCAAGGAAATTCTACGACACTATAGCATTCGCTTGACTGTATTGGATACCTGGTACCCGTTGTGCATTGTGGTTTCTCCAGTTGGCTCTTCATCCCTACTGTGTCCTGTAGGGGCTGGCAGATGGATGTGTGATCCTTTCTTCTCTGTTCCTCCCCTTTTTCAAGCGACCACCACTTATCTCCAGACTGAACTGTAGGCTTTCACATGCTCAGTTTGGTGTATATTGCTAAAGAGGCGTTTTTTTTTTCTTGGGAGAGTGCATGTGATCAGCACAGTCCAGACAGAGGTCAAGGGATTTCCATCCTCCTAGAGCAGAAAGAAAACTCCTCCTACAAGCTTTAACCAGTGCTCTGCTGAACACTGATAGAAGTCACAAGACTGCTCTAATTTCTGATGAGAAAATGTATTTAGCAGTTTATATTTACTAAAATAATGCACTTCCATGTTCTGAGTATAGTGGATGTAGGGTCCTGGGTTTAGTAACACTTTAAGAACAACTGTGCAAACATGCAAGTTAACATTTTGTAGCGACCAGTGAGGAATATCCATCCAAGTCTATCAATTTTTTACCCTCGAGAAGACTTTGCCAACAGGCATGGGGAAGTTCTACAGACATAGTAATATTCCCTAGTTGGATGGTGCATGGCTAGATTGGGAGGTTGAGGAATTATTTTATGCCTGTAGACAGCTTTAAACTAATTGACTGCAGTAGAGTGGTCAAAGTATCCCAGAAATCAGGTAAGCAATTTCTGATGAAAAAACCCTCTCTGTACTCTCAAAAGCTTACACAACAAAATACATTCAGTAAGCCAATAAAAGTTGTCACCTGTATTTTCATTTTTCTGACAGTTTCCTTCAGGCTGTGTTCATGCAGGTACTGATAAATAAGTGTGTCTTGTTCTGCATACATTTGAGTGATGTTCCACCCTTGTATTTCAGATGCTGTCACAATGGGAACTATGGGGAGCAATAAAAGTCAGTGGGTCAGTGTGTCTGACAGGGGTCACACATTGCAGGCAGAGTTCCGGACAGTGTAAAGCAGTCACTTCCTTTAGTGCTGGTGTGTACTGAGCTTTTTGTACCTTTTTAGTGGTTTGTGAACAAGGCCTTAAAGTGATCCAGTTGTCAACAGGAAGACCAGATTGCGAATTGGTACTGCATATGGATGTTACCAGCTTAGTGCATTTTAAAGAAAACCTGTCACAGAAAGATATGAAGAAATCTGTTCTGAGAGACTCGTGAGGGCTTCCATTGCTAACTTCTTTCTCTGAAAGTGCCATTTTTTTTTTAGGTTTTCTGTTAACTGTTTCCTTCAATACATTCCCTGCAGATGGGAACTCAAGATTTCCCATTGACCTTTGTATCTGCACATTTGTTCCTGGTCAGTGACCCAGAAGCTTAAATCATTGACTTATGGACATAACCAGTAACAGAGTTATTGAGTAACCAGGTTCCAGTTTTCTATTGGCCCGTCATTATGATGAAGAGGCGTCTTCTTCAATAAATAGTCAAATACAATTGGTAGGGCTAATCACAGAAGCTGGGTACTCTTTCATGAATATACTGACCAAGTTTCTGGGGTCCCCAGGCTTTCTGTAGGAAAACAAAGCTGCTTTACAGACACCTTATTTATTTATTTTTGTGGTGGCCCAGAATGCTTTAAAGTCTGTGTTTACCTGCTAAAATGCACATATTGACAGGGGAAAACATTTGGTCAACTGATACAAGACGTTAAACACCTTAACCCCCTGCTGATGATCAGTGTCATTTGACAGTGATCACCTAATATAAAAATGTTGCAAAAACCCTGCTTTGTCATAAAACCAGCCTACCACTGCCCCCACTGTAAAGTAATCCATTCCATAGTGCAGACATCCGTCACACCCTAGGATATGCATGCAAGCCTTTTGATGTAGCCTCCTGGAAGTTGTACAGGGTAAACACTGGTAGGCTACAGACTGGGTGATGTAGTGACAAAAGTGGCTCCCCTTGATGTTGGGTCACTAAATGTATGTAGCAAATTGATGAGAACAAGGCAGAGGTAGGAGAGTGATTTTTTTTTTCTTTTTAATGTTCATAGTAACTCTAAAGTGGCGTTTAATTAGGGGGTATGAGAATCAAATGGTATGAGTATGGACCTGGACTCGAGGAATTTTGGGGGAAAAGAAAACCAAAACAAGATTCCTTGTATTATTGAGTTTAAATACAAAGTGGAAAAATAAACGTGATGAAGTGTGAGTAACATTGTCAGTAACTGGACATCTCGGCAAAAATCTTACTTGTTATATCTAGCTTGTGGATATGTGATTTGTTGTCTTTATATAAATAAATATGGTAAAACCTTTTCATTTCCTTTCATCTATTCTGGAAAGTAAAACTAAGCTATTGACATCTTTTTGAAGTCCTAACAGTACTGATTGCTGATGATGATTAGGACAGTTTGGTGAAGAAATTATGGGAACATATTGGGAAATCCATTTGCTGGTCTGTAATTATAAAGAGGTTATGACTCCTCATAATACCCCTGGTTATGAAGGTGGTAATAAAAGCATGCTTAGAGGTTTGGGAAATGTACTGTTGGCGGCCATTGAGGATGGAGTTAAGAAATTCTACTTGAGGCGTAGAGAAGATTTATTGTTTTTATAGGATAATGCAATGTTATTAGACTTTAATTTTTGTGTGCTCTTCCTGTGTGGTGGTTATGTTCATTTATAAATGTATACAGGGCAGTGACTGGGAAAGTTTGAATGAAACATTGGCAAGCCCTAGTGATTGTTACTGAAAAAACCCTAAAAAGGATATAGCACCTCAAAGGCTAATCAGCAGTATAAATTAATTTAGCACATAAAAAAGGGAAACACATATCATGTAATCATACAATGCTCTATTCCTATCCACCTCTACCCCTCACCGATTCCCCCCCCCCCCCAATACCATCCCACACATCCCTCCCTCCCAGGACAACCCCAGCACCCCCACAAGCCCCCCTTCCCTAGACCAGAGCACCGGAGGCTACCCTCCTACTCCTCCCTGTGATCCGTAAGTCCCCCTATCGTGAGGATGGATCAGATCCCCCAGAAGGTCCCGCTGTAGCAGTGCCTGTGATGTATAGATCTACAGTATATGGACATATGAATCCGGCTGTAAGTCCCAATATGTATGCACTGATTATCGCTTCACAGCAGGAGGGAAGAGCAACAGAAAAGTCAACCTTGATTCCTCCAAATAGGTATTACTCAGTTCGTTGCAGGTATAGGTATGCCACTATGCCCTATACCCTCAGTAACCTCCCTGAAGCCTTGCAAAATGGCCATCTGACGGGTGCTATCCAAGTCCAGGCTACCTGTGACAGGTTGCTGGTTGACTCTGTATTGCCTGAGAACCGCAATTTAGAAATGTCTGTACATACACTCTCAGTGGTCGGGTTGTACAATGTCCGTCAGTAATGTGGCAATATCCATGTATAAGTCCAGGTCGGCACATGCTCACAGACTGGGCTAGAGAGCTGGTGTGCACTTCGGCATCTCATTCGGGGACCACACAGGGAAGGAGGATGTGTTTCCTTCCACCTACATGTTTCGCCCCTCCCACTGACCAGGTCTTCTTCAGGGCTTAGCTAGGGATTGGTTGGATAATATATACATATAGTGCAGCGCTGAAAAAGTATAGAAATGAAATGTGTAAAATATATATATATATATATAAAAGTCTTTCTTATGACAATATAGTCAAATATGTGCAGGTCTTCTCCTCATTAGGTGACTGGAAAATAACAAGATTGCGCACTCACCGACCGCACATTTAAAATGCGCCTGTGTATGATATATTCCAAAAGACCAGCCAGGTATACAGCTCCAGAGACCACACGGATCCTCCCTCTCCAACACTCTCGTTTGCCTTGGGTGTAGCAATATCTCCAGATCCAAAGGTAGAAAGACAGAGATCCCCCCTCCTTGGT
Source organism: Staurois parvus (assembly GCF_062004578.1). Classification (NCBI taxonomy): domain Eukaryota; kingdom Metazoa; phylum Chordata; class Amphibia; order Anura; family Ranidae; genus Staurois; species Staurois parvus. Next base: position 1,664,738 of record NW_028318404.1, on the reverse strand, counting down.
TCCAGACACCCCAGGAATGGAAGATGTGTATCTGCACTCTCCAACAGGAGAGTCAAAGAAAAAGGGGAACGCCAATAGTGTGGTACTATCAAAAAACTTTATTGGAGCAATAATGCCTGGGTCATATGCACACATATATCCATACACCATAAGCCAATAACGGACAGGTAGGTATGAAAGGAAATAGTAGTACTAACCCGGCAATGGCATAAAAACAAAGACCACCAGACCTCCTCTTGGTCCCAGTGGTCTGGAAGTCACACTTGCTACTTGGCTCCTCCTGAGGCCTTTCGTGCAAAAAGCACTTCTTCAGAGGATGGACGCCACTAGCAGTGTGACAGCCAGACTTCCATTTAAACGCCGATCGCGCATGCGCGAAAATCCCGCTCTATCGTGAAAAGCGGTACTGCGCATGCGCGAACAGCGGCCATCTTGCCGTGGATCGCGGCTGTGCAGTATCAAACTGCGCATGCGCCACCCAATCGCCGCCATATTGCCATGGATCATAGGCAGCAAGAAAAAAAAACTGCTGCTGAAGATTAACCCATTAGAGAAACGAACAAGTAACCTCACACTAAGGTGCTCTATTATTATATGGATAGATGCAGATACCTGCCCACCCCAAAGGGAAGCATTAGGAAGGCCCAACCTGGAGTAATAAATCCAAGTAAGAAATATATATATATATATAGAGGAATGCACCAAATAAGTGCCGCAAGAGCCCTCTCAGGAAATCACTAACACCATGGCAAAAGGGGCTTATGCATCATCATACAAAGAATAAAGATGATGATAAACTAAACTCTAAAAATTATGCACATATAAAACTTCTGAATGCCCCAATATCATTCGGTAAGCAGTCACATTCTGAAGAGGCTTAAAGGATAATAGTCAAATTCTAGATCACAACGTCTTATATTATAGACTAATGTGTAAAGGTCAAGCGATCCAATATAAACCTAATCACAATAATTCCGACTTTCTATATAGTTCGGAACCATAACTCAAACACCTAGAATGGGGTTATTAAAACGAACTAAAACCTGATCAAATAAAATTACGATAAAAACACAGCGCTATACTAAGTAACAGAATCTTCATATCCTAGCTGTTGGCAATAAAACAGTTTATGTCTACCTCCACATTATGTCCCTGAGGGTAAAGGGTGCGTAATTCGTAGACCCAGCGGGTCTCGGCCTGCGAGACTGTTCTGGTCTTGTGAAGTCCCCTCCAATGTGGTGATACCATTTCTATACCCACAAACCTTAAAGAAGTGGGATCACTATTATGGAACCGTCTGAAATGATTAGATAACGAATGATCCCTGTAACCTTTTCTTATGTTGGCCACATGCTCCCGCAGACGGTCCCTTAGGCGTCTAGTTGTCCGCCCCACATACTGCTTATTGCAGGGACAACTGAGGAGGTAGACAACGTACTTGTTGTTACACGTTATACACTGCCTGATAGTATAGGACTTCCCTGTTGATGTTGAAGTAAACATATCTACTTTCCTCTTACGAGATTTGTCACATCTGCATATGATGCATTTGTTAAAGGTTACAGGGATCATTCGTTATCTAATCATTTCAGACGGTTCCATAATAGTGATCCCACTTCTTTAAGGTTTGTGGGTATAGAAATGGTATCACCACATTGGAGGGGACTTCACAAGACCAGAACAGTCTCGCAGGCCGAGACCCGCTGGGTCTACGAATTACGCACCCTTTACCCTCAGGGACATAATGTGGAGGTAGACATAAACTGTTTTATTGCCAACAGCTAGGATATGAAGATTCTGTTACTTAGTATAGCGCTGTGTTTTTATCGTAATTTTATTTGATCAGGTTTTAGTTCGTTTTAATAACCCCATTCTAGGTGTTTGAGTTATGGTTCCGAACTATATAGAAAGTCGGAATTATTGTGATTAGGTTTATATTGGATCGCTTGACCTTTACACATTAGTCTATAATATAAGACGTTGTGATCTAGAATTTGACTATTATCCTTTAAGCCTCTTCAGAATGTGACTGCTTACCGAATGATATTGGGGCATTCAGAAGTTTTATATGTGCATAATTTTTAGAGTTTAGTTTATCATCATCTTTATTCTTTGTATGATGATGCATAAGCCCCTTTTGCCATGGTGTTAGTGATTTCCTGAGAGGGCTCTTGCGGCACTTATTTGGTGCATTCCTCTATATATATATATATATTTCTTACTTGGATTTATTACTCCAGGTTGGGCCTTCCTAATGCTTCCCTTTGGGGTGGGCAGGTATCTGCATCTATCCATATAATAATAGAGCACCTTAGTGTGAGGTTACTTGTTCGTTTCTCTAATGGGTTAATCTTCAGCAGCAGTTTTTTTTCTTGCTGCCTATGATCCATGGCAATATGGCGGCGATTGGGTGGCGCATGCGCAGTTTGATACTGCACAGCCGCGATCCACGGCAAGATGGCCGCTGTTCGCGCATGCGCAGTACCGCTTTTCACGATAGAGCGGGATTTTCGCGCATGCGCGATCGGCGTTTAAATGGAAGTCTGGCTGTCACACTGCTAGTGGCGTCCATCCTCTGAAGAAGTGCTTTTTGCACGAAAGGCCTCAGGAGGAGCCAAGTAGCAAGTGTGACTTCCAGACCACTGGGACCAAGAGGAGGTCTGGTGGTCTTTGTTTTTATGCCATTGCCGGGTTAGTACTACTATTTCCTTTCATACCTACCTGTCCGTTATTGGCTTATGGTGTATGGATATATGTGTGCATATGACCCAGGCATTATTGCTCCAATAAAGTTTTTTGATAGTACCACACTATTGGCGTTCCCCTTTTTCTTTGACTCTCCTGTTGGAGAGTGCAGATACACATCTTCCATTCCTGGGGTGTCTGGAACCAAGGAGGGGGGATCTCTGTCTTTCTACCTTTGGATCTGGAGATATTGCTACACCCAAGGCAAACGAGAGTGTTGGAGAGGGAGGATCCGTGTGGTCTCTGGAGCTGTATACCTGGCTGGTCTTTTGGAATATATCATACACAGGCGCATTTTAAATGTGCGGTCGGTGAGTGCGCAATCTTGTTATTTTCCAGTCACCTAATGAGGAGAAGACCTGCACATATTTGACTATATTGTCATAAGAAAGACTTTTATATATATATATATATATATATATATTTTACACATTTCATTTCTATACTTTTTCAGCGCTGCACTATATGTATATATTGTCTCTATTATGAGGTTTAGTGATTCCTTGAAGTGTTCCAGCAGCTGGTTTTTCTGAGCGCTCGCTTTATTCATTATTCATTTTCAGGGATTGGTTGGATGCCTATACTATTTATCTCCATTATTGCAGGTACATTCCACCTCTTAAGGCAACCTCCCAGGATTAAACTTTGACCTAAACCTTCACTTGGGTTCCCCCTGCTGGTTGGACAGCATGCAGAACCTTTTAATACTGAGGAAAAATCCTCTAATCCTTGTCATCTCTATCACGGACTACTCCAATCAATGGCTCATACCGTTTAAACTGATTAGTTCCGCATGGTCTCCAACATCTCACTTATATAACCAGGTATAAGTCTATCTTCATAAAAAAGGTTGCAATGACAAATCATTATTCAATCCATGTGGGCTCATTGTATTTAATAGAAAAATACATCTTGCCTCCTTTTCTCCAAAAGGACTTTATCCTTACATCCCGTCCTTTCTGATAATAACAACAATAATGATAACCCTAGTGATTGTTACCTGCCACCCTGACTGGCAGAAGAGCCATCAAAACTGGAAAACCGTAGCTGACAGCGTTCCCACTACACATGAGGGCAATCGGCACATGCCCTGTAGAAATGCAATCACTATAAATTGCACACCTAGACTGGAGGGGATCCCAGGCCATGGAGTGTGCCAGACACACCCTTGCCTCTACCTGTCCTCACCCTTTTGCAGCCAAACTTGAAGCATTAACTCTTCACTGAGACACAACTTCAAGCCGTGCCACCCATATAAGGTTCTCAGCCCTTCATATACCCTATATAAAGGTTTAAACCTAATCTGAAAAAAAAAAACATATTCTTTTGACATGATAAACCTTTTGACATGATAAACCTCTGACATGAAAAATGAGCAAAGCACATTCTTCTATATTTTGCTTGTTTCAATCCAAATCACTAAGTGTGATTTCTGTCTGCAATCTGGTTCTTCTACTACAGTTGTGCTCAAATGTTTGCACACCCTTGGAGAATTGTATACAGTATGTACCATTTTAAAGAAAACATGAGTGAGCAGGCAAAACACATTTCTTTAATTTCTTATGGAATTCATATTCAACTGCTGGTCATAACCGAATAGCACAATCATAAAACATACACGGCAGCAAGTAAATAAATGAAATGACCCCTTTTCAAAAGTCTGCATACCCTTTGTTCTTAATACTTTAGCATCTATGACCACGTGCAGTCTTTTGTAATAGTTGTCTATGAGGCCTCGAATACTGGCAGGTGCTATAGCTGCCCATTCTTCTTGGCAAAATGCCTCCAGGTCATGCAAAGTCTTTGGTCACCTTGCAGTTCAGTTTGTTTAGGATCTCCCCAGATTGGCTCGATAATATTAAGCTCAGGAAACTGTGATGGCCACTCCAGAACCTTCTCCTTTTTCTGCTGTAACCGCTAAAGGGAGAACTGGGCCTTGTGCTTAGGGTCATTTTCGTGCTGGAAAGTCTAAGAGCGTCCCATAGGCAGCTATCGTACAGAGGAATGCAAATCGCAAGCCGGTATTTTCTGATAACATGCTGCATTCATCTTGCCATTAATTGTTACAATATTCCCTGTGCCTTTATAGCCCACCCCCCCAAAAAAAAAGTGGGGATGGTAATCTTATTGCTGTTGCCCTGTCTCTAAACCTAGCGCTTATGGTTTTGAACATAAAGCTCTATTTTGGTCTAATCACTCTAGATTACAGTGTGCCAGAAGCTGTGTGTTAAGGTGTTGTCTGGCATTTTACAACTGGACTTTTTTATGGCATTGGTGCAGTAAAGGCTGCTTTCCGGTAACTTGACCATGCAGCTAATTTCTGTTCAAGTATCATCCTTTTCCAGAGCAGTCTGTATTTCTCCTGAGGTTACCTGTGGGTTTTTCTTTGTATCCCGAACAATTCTTCTGGCAGCTGTGGCTGCAGTCTTTCTTGGTCTACCTGACCTTGGCTTGGTTTGGTATCAAAAGATCCTTGAATTTTCCACTTCTTAATAAGTGATTGAACAGTACTGACTGACATATTCAAGGCTTTGGTTATATTTTTATATCCTTTTCCATCTTTTTACGCAGGTCTTTTGACATTTCTTTTCTGCTCCCCATGGCTCAGTATCTAACTTTCTCACTGCATCCACATGAGACATAACAAACTCATTGACTATTTATACACACACTATTCACAATTTAAAAAGCCACAGATGTGGGAAATTAACCTTTTGATTGCTATTTTAAACTGTGTATGTCACTTTGTATCGATACCAAGACCAAACATTCCAGGGGGTGGAAACTTTTGATCAGGGCGATTTCTGTTATTTTGATTTAAAAGAAGCCAAACAACTGTGTGATAATAGATGGCTTTATATGATCACTATAGCAAAATAAGACAGTTTTTTGGCCTGATCAATTATATTTTCAATATCGGTGTCACAATTCCACGATTTCTGCCAGGGTGTGCAAACTTTTGAGCACAACTGTATCTGCATGAGTTATCTCTGACAGTTTGTGCTGACTCCAAAAGATCAAGGGGGACCAGGGAGGGTGCCTCCAGCACACAGCCTGTGATTGACAGTCTCAGCTCTGCATGTTTACCTGTGAGATTGTGTGGAGGGGAGTGTGTCCCTTTCCTCCACTCAAGTTGCAGATTACACTTAGCTGTTCTGTCTGAGCTGAACAGTGTGTGACATCAGATCCCCACCCTCTGCCTCTGGAAGCTCAGAAAATCTGTGTACATTTTGGACTTTAACCGCTTCCCGTCCGCCCTATAGCAGAAGTACTGCTACACGGTGGCACGGTTGTGCAAAATCACATATATATACGTGATTTTGCATTTCCAGGTAGGGGGCGTGGGGGGGTGGAGGAAGAACTGTTTGTAAACAAAACAGTTCTCTCCCTGTCCGCTCCTGCACACTGCTGTGCATGGCTGTGCATAGCCATGCAAAGCAGTGTGCTTAATGTGAAGCACAAATACACAGCCCCATAGTGAAACGCACACAGTTAACCCTTTGATCGTCCCACATGTTAACCCCATCCTGCCCAGTGCCATTAGTACAGTGTCAGTGCTTTTTATTAGCACTGATCAATGTATTGGTGTCACTGGGGATGTCAGTGACACCAAGTCAGTTCCCCCCCAGTGTCAGAATGTCCACCGTAGTCCCACAGTCCAGCTATAAGTCTCTGATCACCGCCATTACTAGTAAAAAAAAAAAAAATCCCAGTGTATATATACTCCCATTTGTAAATGCTATAACTTTCATGTAAACCAATTAATGTACACATATTGGGATTTTTTTTTTAGCAAAGACATGTCGCAGAATACATTTTGGCTTAAATTTTTTATGAAATTTGATGTTTTTTCTTTTAAATTATTTTACTGGACATGTTTTTAAGAGCAAAAAGTCAAAAATATTTTTTTCTCAAAATTGTCGGTCTCTTTTTTTTTTCAATTATAGCGCAAAAAATAAAAACTGCACAGGCAATCAAATATCACTGAAAAAAAGCTCTATTCGTGGGGGAAAAAAAGGACGTAAATTTAATTTGGGTGCAGCATTGCATGACCGCGCAATTGTCAGTTAAAGTAATGCAGTGCCATAACACAAAAAATGGCCTGGTCAGGGAGGGGGGTAAATCCTCGGGAGGGCAAGTGGTTAAAGGGGTGAAAAGGAAAGAGGGATGCAGATAAACAGGTACAACGTATGTAGGAAGATTTGTTTAATCTCTGTGTATCACCTGAGGCCAGTCATTTTACTGAGTATGTGAAAGGGTTTACAGCCACTTTAATGTAATTTCAAAAGTAATAATTACTAGGGATGCACTGTTGCCCTTTTTTTATCGGCGAGCATGAGTACCGATACTTTATCAAGTACTCGTCGATACTGAGTACCAATACTTTGCGGTGTGCGATTTGCGTCCATACAAAATGAATAGGCGATGAAAAGAATTCCTGTCCAAATCGCTTGCAGTTTCCCCACCACTCCTGTGTGAACCCAGACTTGTTATACCTAACATACCACAGGAGCGGCATGGAAAACCTCTCTGCACCGATCCAATGCTGTCACACAACGAAAAGCCGCTGCACAGGTCTGGGGATTTGAAATCCCTGTGGCTTTCTTTCCTCTCCTTGCAGGAATGACAGTACGGGCTAGACAATGTCACGATGCTGACCTATCAGAAGCCGTCTAGCCCATTGCAAGGAAAGAAGAGAAAGCCGCCACCATTTTACATACAGTTTTGAGGGGATTCTATTTTTTATCAGGATTTTATCACGGTCTGTGACTCCAGTGGAGAGATTTCCTCTAAAGTACCAGGATAAGAAATGAGGGGTAAGGGAGTCAATGAGGAAACAACCTAAAGGGGGTTCTAACCTTTCCCTACTATACTAAATAAGTCCTTCCCATTGTAGAGATTTCCTGTTATGTCGTTTGACCCACTGTGACTGGGACAGGAAGCGAGAGGAGAATCTCCCAAATAGGACACAGCAATAGCAACATCGCAGAGCTTTCTAGCCCTTCCCTCCACTGTACAAAATTAAAAAATACTTTTGCCTAGACTTTTAGTTTATACTCTTCATCTTTTAAAGACCATTTCTAGCTCTGGGTTCAATACATGCTTCCGCACTGGCACTGTCCACAGCAGTAATAATCTTTCTGGCACTAGATGTTCTCAGTCTTCCGATATCAATGAATCTCAGCAATAATAAAGACAGACATAAGACTGAAGGCATCCTGTAAATGCAGGGTACCATGGGCTTCCTCTCTGCAGGGGCATAACCCCTGTGCTCTGCACTTACCTCATGATTAAAGACTGCTTGCCTCCTAGAGAAGATCCAAAGAAGAAATCACGCGAGTCTTCAGAAATTCAGGTGCATGTACAGTAGAAAAAAGTATTAAAAAAAACAATTGGGGGGGGGGGGGAGGCTCTGTAGAGGAAACAACTGGGGTCAAGAAGATGAACTTTATGGGTTTTGTGAATTGGCTTTAGAGTAAACCTATGCCTTATGCTCTCAACAGCTTCACACATTCAACTTTGTTTGCTCCCCCACTGCTCTGTTCGTCAGCTGAGATGAAATGCCTATAGTCTTTGGCTTTGGGAAGCACTTCCCTTCCTCTTACTGGACAGCACTGGTGCTTGGTGAACGGCCACTCCGGCACCTGGCTTTGTCAAATGGAGCTCTGTATAAAGTCCAGGTCACGACAGGAAATTGTAAAGGCTTTTTTCTCATTGACCTCTGGAAGTACTCTTCTGTGCTCTACAAGCTGCATTTGCAAGTTCAGCAATGTCATTATGGTACTTCATAAAAGTAAAGGGAATATGTACACTTTATTGGGTATCCATATAAATTAGATCAGCTTGACTGAAATAATCCTATTACTATTTCCTAATGTTTAAAAACACTCCCAGTGTGACTGATATCTTGGCTTCAAAGTATCTTGACCACTTGAGCTCCCAGGTCTTTCTCCCTAACCCTTGGTTCACACTATTGTGGGATGTGCTGGCCACGTTTGCTTGGGCATGGCAGCCCATTCATTCCCGAAGAAAAACAGTGCATGCAACTTTTTAAAAATGAGGCTGACAGGGAAATTTCCCTGCGGTTCCCACAACCGTACTGTGGGCTAAGATATGTGGGCGTGCTATCCAGTATGAATGGCAGCACCGCGCATCTCCGAAGAGCAGTGCTGTTTGGCTGTGGGTGCGGGAACAGGAGCAATTCCTGCACCTGCAACCAGCCTTCAGATTGTGGGCAAGTGAGAACCTAGGGTAAGTCCCCCTTGAGTCCCAGAGCATTTTTTCATTTTGGTAGTGTCTTAAGTTCTACACTAATGTGTTCTTTGTCGCAAAAAATAAAAGCATATAATGGAATTTTATTTGGTAGTAAATTGGGACACGTATATTTTTATTTCTTTGTAGATAATTCACAAAAGAAGGAAAAATTTCATATTCCTATAATTTTTCCAAACGTAATAGGTATCTAATTTGCACAACCCTGCTAATTAATATAACATCACATTAGTGAGACTTTTATGCAACAATCAAAAATGACTTTACAGTCAACACCATATTAATAACTCAAAATATGCTCCTACTTAAAGTACAGCGTATAGCTCCCTTTAAGAGACATTATTACAGCAACAGATGTTTAAGCATTGTTGGTCCTGCAGTAGAGTTGGAGGTATGCCCCTATTACCTGCACAGAATCGTCTTTGATGATATGAATCTAGCTCCTGTCTTTTTGTATTTCATGCCATGTTTTGACTGTTTAACTGGGGTAGGCACGGAATAACCATTCTTTATATTGTCACATGCTGACCTGAGCTGTCATGGAATGTGAATTTAGAGTCCTGTTAGGATTGGCATTAGCTTAGGCTAGAATCAGTCATGACCATCCTTCCAGAAGTCCCAGAATGCCTGCTAGCCGGTACAAGCAAGTCATACTGGGTCTTCAGCTTTCCAGCTGTCCTGGGTTCTCTTCTCAGGCCAATAGATCACTTGTCAACAGTGCACCAATATGATTTGATAATTACATAGGTACATAGTTAGTCTGGCTGAAAAAAGACAAAAGTCCATCCAGTTCAACATTAAAAAAAAAAGTTATATTCCTATACCCACAGTTGATCCAGAGGACGGCAAAAAAACCCCAGCAAAGCACGATCCAATTTGCTCCTGCAGGGAAAAAAATTCCTTCCTGATCCCCCCAAGAGGCAATCAGATATTCCCTGGATCAACTTTACCTATAAATGTTAGTATCCCGTTATATTCTGTGTATCCAAGAAAGAATCCAGGCCTTTTTTAAAGCAATCCACTGAGCTGGCCAGAACCAAATCTTGTTGTCACTACATTCAATGTTTTGAGGACACTGAGAACACCTTTAGTCAAGTAGAAAACTATTCTGCACGTCATAATGAGATCTGTTCATGTTGCAGCGTCTGCGCCAAAATGCATGCATTTGGGTAGCTTGACATTCAAATGAAATCTACAACAGACTGTGCATTTGATCTTAAAATGATTTGTTGCTTCCCAATTGGTGTGACAAGGTGTATCTAAACCCAAGAACAAAAGTGTAATATATTGCAGCTTGCAGTCCGAAGATGTTATTTGTTTTCTTTTCTCAAGATTTCCCCCCCCTTTATTTTCACCTGGTAAATGGATAGAAAACTGGCTAAAAGATCGTATTCAGAGAGTAGTGGTTAATGATTCATACTCTGAATGGTCTGGGGTTGTCATTTCAGTCTTTGCAGATGACACCAAGCTGTGCAGTGGAATAATGCCCTTTCAGGATGTCTCCAACTTACAAGCCGACCTCAATGCACTGTTTAATTGGGCAACTATGTTGCAAATGAGGTTTAATGTTGATAAATGTAAGGTGATGCACTTGGGGGCTAAGAATATCCATGCATCATACATACTAGGGGGGGTACAACTGGGGGAATCAATGGTGGAGAAGGATCTGGGAGTTCTGGTAGATCACAAGCTTAATAATGGCATGCAATGCCAAGCTGCGGTTTCTAAAGCGAGCAAAATCCTCTCTTGTATTAAAAGAGGTATAGACTCCAGAGAGAGAGATATATCATTTTACCCCTGTACAAATCATTAGTAACACCTCATCTGGAATATGCAGATCACCTTTGGGCACCAATTCACAAAAAGAACATTTGGGGAACTGGAGAAAGTACAGAGAAGGGCAACCAAACTGATAAGAGGCATGGAGGAGCTCAGCTATGAGGAAAGATTAGAGGAACTGAATTTATTCTCTCTTGAGAAGAGGAGATTAAGGGGGGATATGATCAACATGTATAAATACATCAGTGGCTCATATAGTGAACTCGGTGTAGAGCTATTCACCCTGAGGTCATCACAGAGGACAAGGGGGCACTCTTTATGTCTGGAGGAAAAGAAATTTAATCTCCAAACACGGAAAGGTTTCTTCACAGTAAGAGCTGTGAAAATGTGGAATAGACTCCCTCAAGAGTTGGTTCTAGCCAGCTCAGTGGATTGCTTTAAAAAAGGCCAATATTCTTTCCTAGATACACAGAATATAACTGGATATAACATTTATAGGATTATAACATTTTTTTAAATGGTTGAACTGGATAGAGTTTTTTCTTTATTCAGCCAAACTAACGATGTAACCTGGTGATCGTGCAATTAAGACATCTATCCTCAGGTGACAGCACTTCTTGTATCTGTGGTGGAGCAGTGTTGTCATTTTAGGACAGGATGTGTGTTAAGATTACAGAATACTTCCTACAGCAGGCACTGCTCTATCAGGGATTTCTGATGTAGAGCAGCTACAGACCTTTCATCTGGGCAGGTGTCTCCTGTCACGATCGCGGCGTTAGACCCCAGCCCTTCTCACCAAACTCGTGACCAAAGGACTAGCCGATCTAAAACCGCGATGTCACGTGTATAACAATGCCCCACCCAGCTGCACCCTGCACAACAATTTTCCAGCTAATTGGACCACAATCAATGTACCGGCAGCATGAGCGATTGTTACTGGGTCAGGTTAATTACGCAATTAACCCTCCACACTGCCACCACCTCCTTTTTGTACAGAGAAAGAGGAAACTCGGCGATACCAGTTATAACACTATAATGGTTGAGGTAATCGTCTGTATAACACGGTTATACAGAGGGTTAAACAAACACAGTAGCGTTCTCTTTAGAAGCAGGAATTCGTAAATTGCAATAAAACGCTATAGAAACAGTTCAACACTTTCAGAAGGAAAGATTTATTGCTAAAAGGTCAAACGGGTGCAATAAAAATATTTACAGAAAAGATGTAACTAAGATATATATATATATATATATATATATATAAATATACAGAGACAAACCGCACAGCAAAGAGATATCAGAGAGAGGTGAAAGGGTTAAGGTAGTTGCTAAAGTCCTGGGTTAGCAGATCCAAGTTTCAGAGCAAAAGGGCACGGGTCTCCCCAGGTGGTAATGATGTTAAAATGGCGTTAAAATGTCTTCAACTCACACTCTTAGGCCTGACAGCCTATTTTGTAGTCCCCAGCAGGGGATGTCTCTGAAGTCAAGGACCAATACCCGTTTAGGGCTTGTAGGTATGGGTGGATACCTCAACTAGAGCCAAAATCTCCCTTAACTCATATTTTGGCCCATAACTTTCCAGCTGCACAAGTGACATTCCACCCGCGGGTAGCTTATTATGCAGATACGTCTGAGGATTGATTAGATATGAATTATGAAATTATACACTGTACGGTTCACGAGATCTACTTTTCTGTTTTCCTATGTATCTGAGACAATGCGAATGACCTATCAAACCGTTCACCTTCTCGTGGCCAATCTGACAATAGGTCCGGTTTTTATGTAAGTCTCTCATATTCCAAGATATGAGACATAGAGAAATGGATTTTGAAAAGTGTTTATCTGATTCTGTCACCTACGCTGAGTTAGGTTTATTAGATTGGAATCTCTTGCAACTCCTGGGAAAGCTTGCCTTATCTCTTACGAGGTGTTACAATTTGCAGGTTCTTTGGACAGGGAGGCCCCGACTCCCTTGGGGGGCCTTATAGCTCCTATGACCCTCCTGTGACATTCCCAACTCACACACATACTGGCCAAATGTCGCTGGGCCTCTCTAAGGAGGGAGAGGGGAAGAATGAGGGAGAAATATATTTGTCAGGATGGTTAATCCCTTTGCCAAGATGGAGGTTGAAGCTAAAATGGTTGAACCGCGTCCATCTCTGGGTATACGCTGTTACACCCCCCTCTAGCAGTGAAGTCCTGTTCTTTCTAATCCAGCCACATGAGTAGAAAGAAAATGAATTGGAAGTTTCACTTCCCATGAGGTGCCTGTAGCTACTGCCTTTCCTCGCCATGTATTCCCAAAGAAGCAGATCCCACAGATACTTTATTGGATTGAGATTTGGAGGTCAAGTCAACACCTAAACTTGTCGTTGTGTTCCTTAAACTATTCTTGATCCATTTGTGCAGTGTGGCAGGGTACATTATATTGCTGAAAGAGACCACTGCCATTAGGGAATACCATTGCCATGAAGGGGTGTACTTGGTCAGTAACAATGTTTAGGTTGGTGGTATGTGTCAAGTAACATCCATGCTGTACAGTGACATTAATAAAGTGTTAGCTTTGTGAGCTTCCTATAAAGTTTGTCCAACAAAATGGGAAGTGTGTGATGCTCTGAATCGCGCATCACACCGTCTTCTACCGCCACCGTGTGGCAGGTGTCCAGGGCATTGTGAATGAGCCTTTAAAAGTGGTTAGCACTTCTACCTAGCAGCACTAGGGTCGATGGTTCCTATCCCAACCACAGTACTACCTGCCTGGAATTTGCATGTTCTCCCTCTGCTTGGGTGGGTTTCCTCTGGGTGCTTCGTTGTTTCCTCCCACACTCCAAAGAAATGCTGGTATGTTAAATGGCTCCTATCTAAATCGGCCCTAATATGTATGAATGTGATATATATATATACATACACTATATTGCCAAAAGTATTGGGACGCCTGCCTTTACACGATCCTGGCATCCCAGTCTTAGTCCATAGGGTTCAATAATGAGTTGGCTTACCCTTTGCAGCTATAACAGCTTCAACTCTTCTGGAAGGCTGTCCACAAGGTTTAGGAGTGTGTCTATGGGAATGTTTGACTATTCTTCCAGAATTGCATTTGTGAGGTCAGGCACTGATGCCGAACGAAAAGGCCTGGCTCGAAGTCTCCCCTCTAATTCATCCCAAAGGTGTTCTATCGGGTTGAGGTCAGAACTCTGTGCAGGCCAATCAAGTTCCTCAACCCCAAACTTGCTCATCCATGTCTTTATGGACCTTGCTTTGTGCACTGGTGCGCAGTCATGTTGGAACAGGAAGGGGCCATCCCAAAACTGTTCCTACAAAGTTGGGAGCATGAATTGTCCAAAATGTCTTGGTATGCTGATGCCTTAAGAGTTCCCTTCACTGGAACTAAGGGGCCAAGCCCAACTCCTGAAAAACAACCCCACACCTTAACCTCCCTCCACTAAACTTTACACTTGGCACAATGCAGGCAGGCAAGTACCATTCTCCTGGCAACGGCCAAACCCAGACATCTCCATCAGATTGCAAGACAGAGAAGTGTGATTGGTTACTCCAGAGAAAACGTCTCCACTGCTCTAGAGTCTAGTGGCGGTGTGCTTTACACCACTACATCCAGTGCTCTGCCTTGCACTTGGTGATGTAAGGCTTGCTCGGCCATGGAAACCCATTCTATGAAGCTCTGTACACACTGTTGTTGTGCTAATCTGAAGGTCACATGAAGTTTGGAGGTCTTCAGCTATTGACTTTGCAGACAGTTGGCGACTTGTTCGCACTGTGCGCTTCAGCATGCGCTGACCCCCCTCTGTCATTTTAGGTGGCCTACCACTTCGTGGCTGAGTTGATTTTGTTCCCAGTTGTTTCCACTTTGTTATAATACCACTAACAGTTGACCGTGGAATATTTAGTAGCAAGGAAATTCCACGGATGGACTTATTTCACAGGTGGCAACCTATCACGGTACCATGCTTGAATTCCCTGAGCTACTGAAAGCGACCCATTCTTTCACAAATGATTGTAGAAGCAGTCTGCATGCCTAGGTGCTTGATTTTATGCACCTGTGGCCATGGAGTTGATTGGAACACCTGAATCCAATGATTTAGAGGGGTGTCCCAATACTTTTGGCAATATAGTGAATGTAAAGCTCTGCGTAAATTGACAGCACTATGTAAGTACTTGTAGTAGCAATAATAATAAAGTGCTGCATAAATCAGTGGCGCTGTATAAGTACCTGTAATAAATAAATAAATGGAAGTGTGTGCCACTTTAACACAAGTTTTTAGAATTCTAAGAACCCCTGGAATTTTTGTAATCAGGCTGTTCATGTTTCCTCATCCATGAAGATGTATATTTGCCTTGAAATGGAATAGCCATTAACCACACAGAGAAAGTTCTGGGTGAAAGCATTGGGGTATTTGCCGTTTGCCTGACCCAGCAGTGTCCACACACTTTCTAGTAGTAGCCGTGTGCTAAATATGGAAGTACTGAGAGACGCAACAAATCTTGGCTTGCAGGCCAGTGTTTTGGTATAGTAACTGGTACACAAGGAGTGACACAGAGATGACACCAGCATTCAAACTGCAAGGCTCCGACTTCAAAGGTCAGTGTGTTTGCCCTTAGTCATCTCCTCCTTTTCTCCATGGCTGTGTAAAATTTGACACCATTCCCCAGCTACGTTCTTGCTGTAGCATATTTTCATGAATGAGTGTGTGGGCATATGAATAGATTTGTAGATTTTAGGCATATCTTCTACACATTACTTTGGTCTGCATCCCTTCTTCCTTACGTTGTGATAATTGGAGTTTAAAGAATGTTTATGTTTAAGTAATTCTTAGACTACTTTAATGGCCAACTTAAAACAGGTCTCCAGTTTAAGGAGCATTAGGGGCATATAATGTAAAATTCTGTCTTTTTTGTACCCAGGAAGACAAGGTTTTGTGAGGGAATATGCTGGCACTCACATATAGAATATGGATGCATTCCCTGAACACAGACTTTCTGCATTCTGGGAATATGCCTGTAGGCTATGTGCAGGTTGCATGTGTATGTCTATATAGAACCGCACACAGACATTCCCATCTATGGGCAGCTAAAAGCTTTCCAGGTGCAGAAAAAAGTCTGAATTTTATGTTGTAACCACTCATGCACCTGTGTGCATGGAGCCAAAAAATCTTTACTTGTGTTTAGGGCCCTGTGTGTTCAGGGATGAGCACATAGGGCTATAAATGTGGGTACCACTTGGTACAATGTTTAGCCTTGACCATCTGCAGCCTACCATAAAATTTGACAAGCTGTAGGCAGCGGGGTTGGATGCTAATGCAAAGAGCAGCACTGATGTTTTGACATTAGAGCTTCTTATTGCATTATAGTACCGTGAGCCCAGGAGGCCAATGTGGTGAACCACCCTCAGTGGGTGTGTTCATGACAGGAATTCTGTTGAATTAGGCTAGCTGTCATTCAACCCCAGGGACAACCAGTTGCTGGTGGTGGAGGAGCGTTTCTGTGGCGGACAGCACTGGAGACGAGGTGAGAATTGCAGCTTTTTCTTTTTTTTTTTTTTTTTTTTTTTTTCAAACATACCAGGTTATTTTATTTTTTTTATTTTAACTCGTGTTTTGCCTTACAGTGTTGCCAAACCCTGGACCCTGCATTCACTTTATCTGGTCTCCCACAGTACACAGAACATGGAAATGGAATTATTTTTGTAAATATAAATGGCTAAATACCTTTTCTCATCAGCAGTAAATAGCAGTCTTGGGACTTCTATCAGTGTCCAGCTGAGCACAGGTTAAAGCTTTTAGGAGGAGTTTTCATTCTGCTCTGATTGTCCAGTGGGGCTTCATAACCACTGACCTCTGTCTAAACAGTTCTGATTGGCCCTGTACTGATCACATGCACCCTCCCAAAAAAAAAAAAAACTTTCTAGCAGTACACACGAAATTGAGCATGTGCAGAGTGACTCCCAGACCTCTGTACTATCAGCAAATGGGTTGAGGACAGTTGCAGAAGGTGAACTTGTATGAGTAGTTTTCATTCTGCTCTAGGAGATTGCAGGACCCCTGACCTCTGTCTGGACAGTGCTGATTGGCCCTGTGCTGATCACATGCACTCTAGCAATACACACCAAACTGAGCATGTGCAGAGTGTCACACAATATGTCTTATCAGGAGATAAGAGAGGGGACTATCCAAGAAGACAGGATCAAAAAGCCTTTTACACAATCCGGAGGATTAACCCCTTAGGTTCCACAGTGAGTATAACAAGCATTCTTTACTGATTGTAAGCTCTAACAAGCAGGGCCCTATGTTTCCTCTTTTACCAAATTATATTGTAACTATAATGTCTGGCTTCATTTTACTGTTGTGGGTTTAGTAAGACTTTAAGTTAGTAAAGCTATAAGCTTTTGAAATCCATTCATGTAATACCTGAGGAAGGAACCTAATTGTATCTAAAGTTTGCACCTTTAAAACCTTAAGTTAGCTAATAAGCATATCACTTAAATTCCAAATTTTCTGAATGTAGACTTTGCAAAGTGGCTGCATTCCAGAGGTAGTTGCCTTTGCTCACAAGGTGTCGCCTCTTACCTGTTATTTTTATGACAGGTGGAGCAGACGGTCATTGGAAGACACTGCTTTAAGATGAACACTCAGCCATCTATTTCTAAAGGGCTTGTTTATAATGGGATTTGTTTTAATTTCTCCTATTTATTGAAATTCAAAACCTTTATTTTCTTTGATTATTTGCGGCTTTTTATTAGTTCACTGTTTTTGTAGCAAATTCCATTTAACACAGATGTTTTGCCTAAGCATAAACCAGTGGAATATGTTTTATATGTTTTACATTTTGGTCTTAAAAAAAAACAAAAAACTAATATATATATAATTGTTTTTTTTTTACTACACTATGCTGTAATCAGTTATTTTAAATAGCGAGAAAAGTAACTTTTTTCAACCACATGTATATGCTTGCCTCTCAGCTGAAAGACTTGATAAAGTATGCTTCAGTGTGTGGCATATTCACACACGTTTCGGAGGCAATGTATTGCATTATTGAAGGTCTGCATTCAGCTGGTTCGAATTCAAACCTATAGGTCAGTGGAGCATAGTTACAACATACGGGAGATTTATTCTTCGGGACTACAACCCAAAGCACCTGTGGGAACTGGTCCTTTGCTTACCTTTCCAATTCTAAGCATGCTGTGTCAGTGGGAGTAACACTGATGATATTCAGCATCAACGTGAGTGGTATTGCCACTTGAAACCATTGACTGACTCTTGCTGATGATGGCTGTATTTGCATAATTCATTTGTCCAGAGAAAATATGACACAGATGGGTAGAACACAATGCATCATTAAAGCTACTCTGGACAAAATATATACATTTTTCTTCCATTCTTCCCTCCCACCCTCCTCTAACTCATACTTTTAAAGTACCCCATCCAAGTCCCTCATCGCCACAGTTTCTGGGTGCAGGCGCTGAAAATCTAGCAGTGCAGAAGAGCTTGAGATCACCAATCTCCTTCACTCCCCTCCAATGACCTTGGTCCTCTTCTGGATTATGAGAAAGTCCCGACTGATGGACATCCAATAGGAAGTGTTCATGTCATGCAGGCACTGACATGTACACCCAAAGATGAACCCAAGCAGGAAGTAAACAGAAGAGAAGAAGATTCAAAGCTAAAAAATGGGCATTTAGTCAGAGATTTTTGTAATGGATCCAATGATCAGATGGAGAAGGGTGAGGGGGGTGGGAAGGGTAGGTGACAGGTGAATTTTATCCTGGATGGGGGCTTTAAACACTTTATAGAATACCAGTTAAGAAAAAGTGAATCTCAAGGAAGATATTCTATATCAAATGAGTGTTGATTTAAAAATCATTACATGTTTGCTCCAGGGTATTCTATGCTATAGCCTCCTGTGATCCTCAGCCTTGGGGGGAGGGGTAACAGCAGGAACCAGTCCGATTGTGCAGCAATACATGGAACATGCTGACTGCAGGAAAGAGCAGAGTGAGCAGAGGGATGAACTTATCAGTGTTATGCCATCCCATCACTGACCAGGCACAAGAAAAAGGGACCTGCTTTCTTTAAATTGATCTTCAAGGATTTTAAAGTGATATTCAAGGTTCTGTTTTTTTTTTTTTTTTGTAAAATAAAAAACATGTCCTACTTTCCTGCACTGTGTAATGGTTTAAAGTCATTTGCATTAAAGCCTTTCTGCCTCAGTGGTGGTTGAGGACCTGGCTGACCAGGTCCCCACATTGCAAAAATGGATGAACAAAGCTGCAGCTCCGTTGGCAGAAATAATGATTTCCTATATGGCATTTGAGCTGCCTTCTGAAGTTGAGATTTACATTTAGGGTAAAGTTCTGGGGTGGGTTCATGTTATGGTTAACTGTGCTAAGGATTGGGTTATAAAATAGGTTGAAGTTAAAAAATAAATGGGTCATTCTGTAATCTTTTAGTATTGTAAAGTTCCTTTCTTGGTGATGATTGTGTTCTGTATATCTGAAGCTGGTGAGAACTGCACCTGATTGGTTACTATAGACTACACAACGTTTTATCCTTAGCCCTATTGTTTTTACAAATGAGCCTTATTTTCTTAATTTCTTAAAAACAAAAAAAAACCACTGCTGTTCCATGCTAATGATGGCTTCTTACTACGATCAGTCCTCCATTACACCCCGTTCACACCAAACCCAACTTTAAAATTGTGTGACTTACAGTGAAGGCGCACATGCCGATTTCAGGTGAGAATTGCAAGACATCTGACACAGATGTCTACGCAAATTGCACCAAAAGTAGTGCATGCACTATAGAAATATGTGCGGCTCTGCCCAAGTTGGAACCGCACCGATATGACCGCTCTAATTGCGAACAATAGTGTGCGACTTGGCATGCAATTTGCAAGTCGCATGGCATGCACATCGCATGCCAATTCCAGGGGTGTGGAAATTTTTTAAAAAACTACTTGTCCAGGGACTAAATCGGGGCCCCAATGTACTTGTCCCTCATGACAATCTACTTGTCCAGATAAAAAAATAAATACAAAACTGTATTTAAATGTGAGGTGATTTTAGGAATGTTGGGGCTTTTAAAAACAAAAGAGGCTTTATGGCAACTTAAACGTTTAATATTTTTAAAATTGCACTGTTTATCTTTTCCTCCCCTCCCTGCCTCTCTCCAGCACCACACGCAGGGACTAGCAGGGAGGGGAGAGACCTTGCAGTGTAATGAGCACCGAGTGGCTGCTGCTCAGGAAAGGGTGGGTCAGGGCGTATCCTTTATCCCTTTCGCTGCCAGAGCTGTTTTTTGCATTTTTTGCACAAGTATAAAAAATCATTTTAGGCCTGAAGATTACATAAAACCCCCAAACATGATGTATTTTCTGAAAGCAGAGCCCTTAGAGAATACATTTTTTTATGTTGCAAGATATTACCCCAAAATTTAAGTAAAAAATACAAGTAAGATAATTTCAGTGCACAAATAATAAATTACCCTTGTGAAATGGTGATGAACTTCAGTACCCTATATTTTCTATATGTGATGCATTTAAAGCTCCTTATAGGTCATTAGTTTAGCATTACGGAGGAGGTCTCGTGCCAGAATTAATGCTCTCATTCTGGCGTGCGCGGCGATATGTGACATGTGTATCACAATCGACGTTTTAATGCGTAGGCACCCCCAGGTGTGCTTTTATGTTTGTACGTGTGTGTATGTGGGGGTTGGGGGCCTCAGTTTTGTTTTTTGTTTTTTTTTGGGGGGGGGGGTGGTATATGCTTGGTGTAACTTTCATTTTTTACAATTAAAAAAACACTTTTTTTTTTCATCACATAGGCGCCCCCTATGTGATGATTTTTTGGTGACAGGTTCTCTTTTTTGAGGCATCCAGGGTCTAAAAGACCCTACATATCTCCCCTGTGCTCCACTGAATGTAATGTAATGCAGTGCACATCGCACTGCATTACATTCTTTCCCGGCTTTCATGGCCGGGTATCTCTCATCATAACGTCGCTTCCGGGTCAGGGCAAGAGGAGGGGAGCAGACATGTCTGCTCTCCCCCCTCCCCTGTAGCCGTTGGCGGTGAGCTGGTCCTGGGCCAGCAGATGAGCAAGCGGAACCTGGGAGACCTCACTGGGGTGGGGGGGGAGAGTCTGGCACTGTGTGGAAGCATTCAGGCGGCAGCGCTGCCGCTTGAATGCTTCCACCTGACAGGTGAGCCCGCTGCTTGCCTGCAGCAGGGATAAAGGTAGAAAAAGAACTGCCTGTCCGACGTCTGGAACTACAGTACATGTTCCATGCATCGGGCGATAGGAATCGAACATCCCTGCAATTCACATCCAGTGCGACTGGGGACTTAGTTCAAGTCTGGATAGTTATGTGTCTCTCTGCTGGATGCACTGGTACAGCAGCAGTTAAGCTGGTGGAGAATACATTTCTATGGTGAGCTACCAGATTCCTCACCAGCTGTCATCACCCGCTCCCTCAGCTGTAAATCCTATTTTTGGCCCCACACCTCCATTGCCCCCATTACACCTCACTTTTAGGTCACGGAAATACTGAAGACATCGCCTGAAAAAGTCTTTTGTTTATTTGGCTCCAGCAGACTCTGCTGAGACATAATGTGACTGTTGTAAGGCAAAGTAATGCATTCTTAAGAAGGCAGTGCAATTTTCTCTGCTTGGAATGAGTTAGCGGGGGAAGCAGATAGGTACAATATATCAGCTGTTTGGAGACTTCAGATCATATTGCAGAATTCCCACAATGCAATCTCTAATTAAAGCAAAACTTGCTTAATGTCTGAAAGTTTGAAAGGAATTTACTATAATATATCCCATGTGCTAATGTTATTATATGATTTGCCTTTGTGAAAAGGAAACCTAAAAGTCAAGCTGGACTAAAAAAGTGAATATTTGCTGTTTTAGAGAATGTTTTTAGAAATGTTAAAAGACTACGTTTAGTTAGGGATGATACTTATATTCAATAAGAAGTGTCCCTTGTGCAGGTTCTGTCTGTCTTTGTTGAAATTTTAATCCTCTTCTCTCCAACTATAATCTTCTGGTTCTGCGGGAATTAATGCAACCACTGGACTTGTCATAGGCTTTCGTCAAAATAGCAGACTACATCAACCCTCTCTGGCCCCTTTCTCCATTAATAGAAGCTTTCATCAATGAAAAGTGTTATATGAATGAATGATGGGCAGATGAATGAATGGCTTGCCTCCTTTCATGTGCTTTCATTTAATGGAAGGTATAGTGCAGCTTCTATGAATGGGAAAGGGGGGCATAGTCAACACTCTTGACAAGCACCTATAACAGGTCCAGCAGCTGTATGTACCACCGCATCACCAGAAAATTACTCTACTATACTGGTATGGGGGTCACTGGGAGGGGAGGGGTCACTAGGTATGAGCAAAGTTGCATTACTGTCCTTTCAGTTCTGACATTTATACATGTCTGTTACACAGCCCATTAAGGTGGAAAACATCACTTTTTCCGTTACAGTTATAGACTGTAGAAGGGATACAGTGAGGTTCTCTCTTCACCCCCAGCCTGCTGACTGGATAGTGAAGGAGTAGCAGAAAACTAATGAGGCTGTCCTTCTGTTCACTCCTGTTGTCTTCTGTTAAGGATTTTCCTTTTCAGTACATTTGCCAGTTCCTCCCTCTCCCAGTCTGAGTGCTGAGAGCTTTGCAAGAGGCTGATAGCAAGTCAGATTTAGGTATTTAGACTGGTTGCATTAAACAATACATTTATATTCATGAATACTTTGTTGCATTCATTTGGTTCGCAATATATATGTATGTATATATATATATATTAAAAAAAAAAAAAAAAATATATATATATATATATATATATATATATATATGTCTGTGTATGTGTGTGTATTTTTTGTTTTTCACCTTTAAAGCCTAAGTGTAGGTAAAACTAAAAAAAGAAGAGTTCGCACACAGGACATGACTTACAATTTAGTATGGTGTGTCCCTTGTCCAGGTTCTTTAGTTTCAGTTGAAATCCCGCTGTATCCTTTACTAAGCATAGACTTCAATGTCCCCACACTAGCAGTACATACTCACCATTTCAACTACTGGGAGCAAAGGCTTACTTCCTGGCATGGCCTCTCTGTCCTTCCTCCTCATGTGACAGCGCTGGTGCTTAGTGATCAGTACAGCTCTGTTATATGGGGGCAAGAAGAGAGTCCCTGTGTCTTTGTAAGCTCTAAATGGAGTGAGTCCGACATCACACAGGGCTTCCTTACCTGGCTAATGAAACTGTACAGTGCAGCAGGGGAGGTAAAGGAAGGAAAGTTACTTTGCCTTTCATGGATGCTACAATTGTGAATAATAAATGGACTGACAGTTGTAATAAGCAAATGACATGGTGAAAGGTAATTCGGGGAATTTTACTGCCTGACAAGTGATACAGACTCAGAGAATAGCACTGATCTATTCCTGACTGCCAAACCCTTTTGAATAGCATATACTTGGATCTATTTGAGTTTAGGTTTTGGGAAAGCGTGATTGAGTACATCCATTTTTTAACCATCTCCATTTAGAGAGTTTCTACATAGCAGCAATATGTATTTTGGCAGCCATGGATATGAAATGCACAAACGTCGCATTAAATTTAGATTGCTTCTTGGTCAGTAGAGTCAAAGGGGCTTTTCAAATTAGTTTTAGATAACAATTAGATTAGATAACTTCTACGATATCTATAAAATACACACTGTATATATATGCATTAATGCTAAGGATTCATCTGTTTATATTTTGTCTTCTCTGGTTTCTCCGTTCCCCCTCATTAACATGCTAGCGTCATAAATCTTTCAATTTTAATTACATTATTATTATTATTATTATTAATAATAATAATTATATATTTTTTAAATTATTATTACTATTCCAGATTCATATAGCGCCAACAGTTTGTGCAGCACTTTACAATCTAAAGGGAGAATGCACATTTACAATGCAATAAAATACACGAGGGTTGAGAGGGCCCTGCTCATAAGAGCTTACAATCTAATAAGATGGGGTAAGTGGTACAAAAGGTTATAAGTGTGAGGGATGAGCTGACGGAAGAGAAGGTTCAGTTAGTTGGAGGTGTGATAGGCTTCCCTGAAGTGATGAGTTTTCAGGGATCGACTAAAGGCAGCCAGAGTAAGAGACTGCTGGACATATTGAGTTAGAGAGTTCTAAAGAGTGGGTTAGGCTCTGGAGAAGTCCTGGAGACGAGCATGTGAGGAGGAGACAAGAGAACAGGAGGTCTTGGGAGGAGCAGAGGGCGGTTTAGGTGATATTTGGAGACAAGATTGGTGATGTAGCTCGGGGGCAGAGTTGTGGATTACTTTGTATGTTGTTGTTAGTATTACATACTTTAGTTTAGACCCAGTAATGTCATCACTGGGTCTATGTGCTTCTCTATGCAATGCAGGAAGATTATGGCTGGTGGGGGGGGGCAGTAAGGTGCTAAGCGTAGCTTCTTGGAAATGTCACAGCCAACTGCCTCAGTTCTCCTCTCAGAGGCTCTCAGCCATGATGCAAGTAGTCTATCTCTTGGGAGCATTTGATGTTGGTGTGCTGTGCCTTTTTTTTCTCCACACATAGTGTTGTGTGTTCTTCCCAAACAACTCCATTCTTGTTTAATGTTTTCCTTATTGTAGATGTGTCAACAAAAATGTTAGCATGTGCCAGAGATTTCTGTAGATCTTTAGCTGACACTCTGGGATTCTTCTTTACCTCATGCAGCATTCTGCGCTATGCTCTTGCAGTCATTTTTACAGGACGACCACGCCTAGGGAGAGTAGCAACAGTGCTAAACTTTCTCCATTTGTAGACAGTCTGTCTTACCGTGGACACATGAACATCAAGGCTTTTGGAGATACTTTTGTAACCCTTTCCAGCTTCATGCAAGTCAACAATTCTTGATCGTAGGTCTTCTGAGAGCTCTTTTCTGCGAGGCATGGTTCACATCAGACAGTGCTTCTTGAAACCAGTAAACCCAAAACAGGTGTGTGGTTTTTTTAAGGGCAGGACAGCTGTCAGCAACACATCCAATATCATCAAACTGATTGGAGTCAAGGTTGGCTCACTCCTGGCTCGAATTAGCTCTGGGAGAAGTCATTAAGCTAGGGCCTCACATACTTTTTCCTCCCTGCACTGTGAATGTTTACATGTTATGTGCAAATAAACCATGGCAACATCTAATGTTTGAAGGTTATTGCCCATGGTATAAACACGTGAGGGATTTGGTCATAGCCTGAGTCCCCTCCTAAACACCCCTCCCCAAATGAGGCGATTGGTTCTCTGCTTTAAGGAGACACCCTGCTGGGTTCCTAGAAAAAAGGCTGTCATGCCTGGAGAAAAGATGAAGAGATTCTTCCTTTTAACATCAGGAACCATCTTTGGGAGAAAAGGCACCCTTTTTGTTCAGGACACTTGAACTCTGCTTAAACTAGAACTTCTGTGTGTATCCTACCTTCTTAAACTTCTTTCTCTTAT
This sequence comes from Staurois parvus, assembly GCF_062004578.1. Taxonomy (NCBI): domain Eukaryota; kingdom Metazoa; phylum Chordata; class Amphibia; order Anura; family Ranidae; genus Staurois; species Staurois parvus. Next base: position 1,639,445 of record NW_028318404.1, on the reverse strand, counting down.
CTTTCTGTTGAGTTATTGCTCTATATATATATATATATTTGTTACATCTTTTCTGTAAATATTTTTATTGTACCAGTGTTGAACTGTTTCTAAAGCTCTTTAATGCAAACTAAGAATCCCTGTCTCTGAAGAGTGCTACTGTGTGTTTTAAAACCTCTGGATACATCTGTCTGTGGTGACAGTGTGTATACTGACGCTTATTCAAACATCATAGTGTTACTGCTAAGATTTGTGAGTTTCCTCCTTCTCTGTAAAAAGGTGGTGGTGGCAGTGTGAAGGGTTAATTGCTTAATTAACCTGACCCAGTAACAATCGCTCTCAGGCTGTTGGCACCTAGATTGGGGTCCAGTGAGCTGCAAAATCTTTGTGCAGGGTGCAGCTGAGAGTGGCATTGTTACGCAAGTGGCAGCGCTGTTTTAGATTGGCTAGTCCTTCAGTCACAAGTTGGTGAGAAGGGCTGGGGTCTGACGCCGCGCCCGTCACAAACACTGTGCATCCAGAAAGTATTCACATTGCTTAACTTTTGCAACATTTTGTTATGTTACAGCCTTATTCCAAAATGGATTCACTTTTTCCTCAACATTCTACAAACAATACCCCATAATGACAATGTGAAAGAAGTTCATTTTGAAATCTTTGCAATTTATTAAAAATAAAAAACGAAAAAAAAAACACATGCACATAAGTATTCACAGCCTTTGCCATGACACTCATAATTGAACTCTGGTGCATCCTGTTCCCAATGATCATCCTTCAGATGTTTCCACAACTTGATTGGAGTCCACCTGTGAGAAATTCAGTTGATTGGACATGTTTAGGAAAGGCATAAACCTGTCTATATAAGGTCCCACAGTTAACAGTGCATGTCAGAGCACAAACCAAGCCATGAAGTCCAAGGAATTGGCCATAGACCTCCGAGACAGGATTGTATCAAGGCACAGATCTGGGGAAGGGTATAGAAAAATTTCTGCAGCATTAAAGGTCCCAATGAGCACAGTGGCCTCCATCATCTGTAAATGGAAGACGTTTGAACCACCAGGAATCTATAGTGGGCTACGCGGCCAAAATGAGCAATCGAGGAAGAAGGGCCTTAGCCAGGGACGTAACCAAGCACCTGATGATCACAATGAAAGAGCTCCAGCGTTTCTCTGTGGAGAGAGTAGAACCTTCCAGAAGAACAACCATCTCTGCAGCACTCCACCAATCAGACCTGTATGGTAGAGTGACCAGACAGAAGCCACTCCTCAGTAAAAGGCAAATGACAACCCGCCTGGAGCTTGCCAAAAGGCACCTGAGGGACTCTGAGACCATGAGAAACAAAACTCTCTGGTCTGATGAAACAAAGATTGAACTATTTGGCCTGAATGCCAAGCGTCATGTCTGGAGGAAACCAGGCACCGTTCACCACCAGGCCAATACCATCCCTACAGTGAAGCATGGTGGTGGCAGCATCATGCTGTGTGGATGTTTTTCAGCGGCAGGAACTGGGAGACTAGTCAGGATCGAAGGAAAGATGAATGCAGCAATGTACAGAGACATCCTTGATGAAAACCGGTAGGGCAGAAATTGATGTCAGTAGTTTTTATTTTTTTTATATTTTTCACACTTTCTTTCAGAGCCTTGTTGAATGGGGAGCACTTGGGGGAGGGGCCAGGCAGCAGAAAAGAGGAGAGACCAGGATGGAAGGGGCAGCAGGGGAGGCATTTACTAGAAACAATCCCCTGGATTTTCCTCCTGCAGCCACTGTATGCTGGTGTGAGGGCTTTTAGATGCTCCAGGAGGACAATAAAGGGAATCGTTGGAAGGCAGGTATTTTAAAAATCTGAACTCCCAGCAAGGCTGTGGATTGGGATTATTCTGCACCCTAGCTACCCTGGATAGGGGGGAGGGGGGGGGGGCAGAAAAATCCTGATCCCTAGCCACTTGCTGGGAATTCAGATTATTGAAATACCTGTCCATGGGAGGGAAAGGACACTGCTGGTGGGGGGAAGGAGGGCTAGAGGTCACGGCTATGGGGGAAAGGGGGGTAGAGGACACTGCTGGTGGGGGGGGAGGGGGGCTGGTGGGGGTGGAGGGGTGCTGGAGGTCACTGCTCTGGGGGAAAGGGGGGGGACTACTGTGGGGGGATGGTGTGAAGGGTGGTAGAGGACTCTGCTATGGAGGTGGCCCTGCCCATAGCGGTGTCCTCTGCAAATCGCCTCCCGCCACCCCCAGTAGTGTCCTCTGCCCCCCCCCTTTCCCCCATAGCAGTGACCTCTGGGCCCCTCCCCCCCCCCAGAAATGTCCTCTGCCCCCCCTTTTCCCCATAGCAGTAATCTCTGGCCCCTTTCCTCCTTCCCCAGCAATGTCTTCTCTGCCTCCCCATTCCCCCAGCCTCTTCCACTACTGCTGTCATTCTCAATGCACAGCAGAGAGTGGAGGAGAGCAGGGCTCAGGACAGAGGGCGGGAGAAGGAGTTGGCCAAATGAACTTTACAAATTAACAAGCTGGTAATTGGTTGCTAGGACCGACCCAGCAACCAATCACCTGCGGGTTAGTATGTAAAGTTAATTTGGCCAACTCCTCCTCCCGCCCTCTGTCCTGAGCCCTGCTCTCCTCCACTCTCCACTGTACATTGAGAAAGCCAACAGCAGCGGAGGAGGCTGGGGGAATGGGGAGGGGGGGAGGGACCTGTTCGTGGTCTAAATGTCACAATCCCGATTAACGGGTTGCCGACCCCCGCACTATACTGTATATATGAAGGAGCAGCGTTGTCACCCTATGTTTCTTCTTTTTATTTCGATTACAGAACAGGTCTCCTCATCTGTTACATGGGGAGGTGCTCTGTAGTTCACATCAGAGAACTGAGATGCCTGATAGCATTGTTTAATATTTCAGTTAAGTGCATAGGATGTTACATGGACAGGATCAGCAGATCTTTTTCTGTACTTGCAGAACAGGACTGACAGGCTGCAGTATATTCCATTTTTGTTCATGGGTTTGGATATACTTCAGTGTACGTCCTTCCTTGTTCCAGCCACAGAAATTGCCCATCTTCCTCTGGGTCATGACAGTATATTGTGAGGTATTGGAAGAAGTGGCCTATCTTGGATAAATCAGGCTGCATTAGTATGCTGTCATCACTCCACATCCTTACTGTACCTGCAGCACTCTTGGCATTTGTGGGGAATAGGGGGGCAAATAGTTCTGTTACTTAGACACACTGCCACTCCCATCAAGAATATCACATCACCCACTCTTTCCATCCAAGACTCCAGTTTTTCCATTTTCAAATATGGAACCAATATCCAGTGGAAGCAGCCAGGTCTGTGCTACGTTTGGTTAGTTACACTAATTCAGACTGATGTGAATTTTCCATAGGCTTCCCTGGAAGAGGAAGATGACACACACAATCGGCCCACCAGGAATAACTGCCTCAGCATGGTGTGTAAGTGGCCATGTGCATCTCTTGTACACCTAAATTGTGGCTGTGTTTTTAGTTTGGACCCCCAGGCTTGTCTTCCTCCACTGAATTTACTAGGAAAACCTCCTGTATCATTCCTCAAGATGAAAAGGACTAAAAAGGAACTGTTTATGCTTCAGCTTAATGTGAAAGCAACACTTGGACACAATGTAAATCACAGAGCACTTTGCACTGGTTCTTGGCAGCGGGTATTACTGCAGAATTAACTAACTGAAGCCAAGCTCAGCGTGCCTGTCGGCTGTTTATAATGACATGCGGATAGAACAGGGGGGGGGGGGGGTGGACCATGAAGATGTGCAGTGCTGCTCCTCTTGCAGAGCATCTGTTTGGTCAGTTACCCAGACATGTACTATATAATAGCTGACTCAGTCAGTGTGATTAACCTGCACTGCTTTGTGTGTCTGACATTTTTTGGTGATAATGTTTGTAACTTCCTTCCTACTCGCGTGACTGGCTTCCCTCCATTGTGTGCCCAGGTTGTATTTCTTTATAGCAACCAATGGTTAAAAGCTACACTCAAGTCAAAACTTAAAATGTAACCCTAAAATCTATACAGGTACACACATCATGCCTGCTCAGTAGTTCAGGTTTTTATCCGGGCATTGCTTTAGAATACAAGTTCGATCAGTGCTTTTTAATGATCTCATGATCCTGATACATACCTGCTTGTGATGCTGGAGCATCTCTGCTGACTGCTTGTAGTTCTCACAGCATCCAATCAGATCTGACCTGCCTTGGAAGTTTGAAGATGATTGGTGATGCATCGGTTAGTAGTTAGTCAAATTCAACTGGGTTTGTTCTGTAATGTTGAAGACATTTTGTAGCTTCTCCAAGTCACTTCTTTAGTTTTTATGAAAGTGATTCTGAAGGTTATATTTTAAAGAAAAATTAAACCTTACCTGCTCCTTGCAATGGTTTTGCACAGAGCAGCCTCAATCCTCTTCTTTTTGGATCCTCTGACAGTGGCCCCCCTCCCCAGCCGAGTGCCCCCAATAGCAAGCTTCTTGCTATGGGGTACTTGAGCAGGCTCGCTCCTGTGCCCTGCTCCTTTGGATGGACATTGTCCCTTTACACACAGAGCGTGGCTCAGCCACGCCCTTACTCTCTCCTCACTGGCTGTGATTGACAGCAGCCAATGAGGAGAGAGAGACCCAGGAGAGCCGTGGCTCTCGTGCACATCACTGGATTGCAATGGGACTCTGGTAAGTATAAGGGGGGAGTTGAACCCAGAAGGTTTTTCTCCTTAAAGTAGTTAAGGATAAAGGTAAAGCCCCCCAATTACCCATCTCAATCCAATGTGCATGAGAGCCATGGCTGTTCTGGGTCTCTCCCTCCTCTTTGGCTTTGACAGCAGCAGGAGCCATTGGCTCCCACTACTGTCAGTCGCAGCCAGTGAGCTATGAGAGATCAGGGGGCGGGGCTGAGCCATGTCTGTGTGTGAATGGAAACACAGAGCACCAGTTTGGGAGCTTGCCTGCTGAGGTTACCCCATAGCAAGCTGCTTGCTGTGGGAGCACTTGGCTGGAGGTCAAGAGTTCTAGAGAGGGACCTGAGAAGAGGAGGGTCTGGGCTGCAAAACCACTGCACACAGCAGGTAAGTATATACATGTTTGTAAAGGCTTGTTTGTTCTTTTTTAAATAGCAATCACTTTAACTTGTTTGACTATGGGACATGCAATAAAAGGATATCTCCGTAATGGGACACAGATGGCGAAAAAAAAATGTCAGGGGTATTACCCTTCCTTACTCTATCCAAAATAGAAAAAGTTTTGTCTAAAGTTCTACTTAAAAGAACAAGTCCAGTTCAATGTGTATACTACTAGATACATCACCAGTCACATTCAAACTTCCAAGGCAGGTTTAATCTGATTGGTAGCTGCAAGAACTAAAGACAGCCTGCATGGATGCTCCAGCATCACAAGCAGGTAGATTCCAGGATCACCAAATTATCAGTAAAAGGCACTGGGTAGACCTGTGTACCAAAGTAATGCCTGAATAAAAAACTGCTATACCAAGACCTGGATAAATGAGAATTTTCACAGAGAGATTCGTGATTCAGGAAGCAGAGAAAGAAGTTACATATACTTCAAGATGTGCACTCCGAGCACCTGTCAGCTGAGCCTGTTTGGCTGGCTATGTAAAGACTGGGTGCAGGAGATTATAGAGAACTCAGGTGAAAGTCGAAGTCAGGGACAAACAAGTTTTGGCATGTGCATTTTTACTTAGTTTTTGTGTTTTTCAGATCTGTGCAGTAATCCATCCAACTTTGTGCAAGATCTTCCTGTAATCAAGACCGCTCACTGTCTGTCTCCTTGTGTAGTGTGATTGGTCTTGTCTCCACCCCTTCCTGTAATAGGTGGACCTGCTGGGTCCCTCTCTCAGCTCTGCTGTCTGTATAGGTTACATACAGCACAGGGATGATTGCACCTCTACTTTTACACAGTACTATCTAGGTTTGCAAAGGCATTTTGTATACATAAAATGGTTTTATATGCTTTGTGGCTGTTGAGGAATATATTCAAATTAAAGTTTTTGTGCTTGGAATTCAGCCTTGAATTGACTTTCTGATTATACCAAACTACAGTGTTCACTTGATAGCATTACTAGCCCATCAGTCGCTTTCACTTGTTGCCTGAGCTTGCTTATTTTCATTTAAAACCAAAGCCAATTAATGGATGCAGGGAAAAGGATAGAATGTTTCTTTTAGCACCAGGTAAAAACTTTAATTTCTTAAGGCTTTAGTAGAACAGTTTGGTGGACTGTACCTTTTTATATAGAGACTTTTCAATTGCTCCTTGTGGGCTTGCTGGTTAGCACTTCTGTCTTGCAGCACTGGGGTCCTCCTAGTCTCAGTCAGGTCTCTATCTGCATGAAGTTTGAATGTTCACCCTGTATGAATTTCCTCAGAGTTAGCTCCCACACTCTGAAGACATGCTGGCGGGTTAATTGGCTACTGTCCAAAATTTGCCTTAGTTTGTATGTGCGTGCATGTATGTGAGATAGGGACCTTAGAATGTAAGCACCGGAAGTGCAGGAACTGATGTGAATGTGTTGTATGTAAAGATTCATAAAATTGTTGACGCTCTATACATATAATATTTTTTTTTGTTTAATGCTTTGCATATGTTATTATTGTGTTACTAAACCCACAACAGTAAAATCAGTCTGTATATGCAGTAAAGCATGCTTATTATACCTAAAGGGTTAATCTTCCATGTTTTGTAAAAAAGGCTGTTTGATCCTGACTTCTCTGATCCTCCTCTTCTTTCACTGTCCCCAGTCCATCTGCTGATAGAGCTCTAGGAGATACGCTGTACATGTTCAGTTTGTGTATTGCTAGAGAGTTTTTTTTTTTCTTTTCTTTTGGAGGGTGCATGTGATCAGTACAGGGCCAATTAGCACTGTCCAGACAAAGGATCAGGGGTTTTGTAGCCTCGTAGGACAGTCGGGAGAATGAAAACTCAAGTGATAACCAGTGCTCAGCTGGACACTGATGGAAGTCACAAGACTGCTCTAACTGCTGGTGAGAAAAGGTATTTAGCAGTTTCTATTTACTAAAGTAATTGCATTTCCATGTTTTGTGTAGTGTTGGAGACCAGATATAGTGAATGCAGGGCCTGGGTTCAGTAACACTTTAGGTGTGCAGTGCTTAGCTTTGACTGTTATGGTGTGAAGACTTAGAATATTCATTAGGTTTTTACTGCATGCTGTTTCCCCACTGGGGAGATTTTATTTGAATCCTCTGTCAGGTTTCAATGTCTGTGTGTCTCTATTATTTTCTTTCCCTTCCTGGTAACTGGATCTAGGACAGAAAGTGAAGGGAAAATCTTCCCAAGGCGAGAGCCTAATATTTTTTAGCCGGAGTTTGCATTTAAGTATGTGGATTTTCCATGATAGCAGTCACCAGGGCAAATCTCCCTAACGGGTGGGTGGGGGAGGGTTATTCTTTTCCTGTCCACTCTATACTAAACTAAAAAAAAAAGAAGTTTAGCTTTCCATTTATACTTTAGGGGACAGTTTGGGTGTACTAAGCCTTCATTGTATTTCATGGCCGGTTCATACTGGAATGTGCACGTTCATGTGCGGTTCCTGGCATTCTGGTTTTACAGCCTATTCATGTGAATGGGCAGAACCGTGCAAAGAGTAGTGCAAGCACTACTTTTTCAAATTGTACGACACCAAACCACATGGTACTGCAGATGTGTTTGGGGTGCCATTAACAATTAGTGGCACACTCGTGTGTCTCTGAAAGGCTGCAGGTTCACATACGGTGTGCAAAACGTGCATGGAATACACCTTTCCTGCACCACGTTTCGGTATGAAAGGCCCTTAGTTTTCTCGAATAATATAGTTACATCTTTATTTGATGAGGAGCAGTCATGTACCTCCTGCTGTGTATTACAGGTAATGCTGTGCTTATAACCAGGGCAGTAACAATCTTGGACCTTGGTCAGATGGCTGTAATGTACTACAGTCTTGTGTGGATGGAGTCATTTTTCTACAACAGACCGTTGGAAAAAAGTAATTTGTTAACCTCAGACAATTAATACCCTTCATTAGTCACTGACCGGGCATCTCGTTGCTGGATTAAGGTTTTCCACTCTCTTGTTAAGTTCTGCCAAAGTTTGCATTTCAGTATTTTGGCACTTGGGGTGATGCCAAGAACGTGCGGCTCTGAGTGATGAGAACATGGTCTGTGTCACCATCTTCTGCTGTGTATCTTCTGTGCTCCACTCACAACATTCCTGATGATTTCTGGGATCACCTACAGTGCATACAGTTTATTTTGCCATTGCCCATAGCAGCCAGTCACATTACCTGTTTTCCCCTAGTAAATGGAAGCTGAAACCCAATTGATTGTTATTCCATTTGATGTTAGTTATGTTGGGAAAAAAAGACAATTTCACTCAGTTCAACTGATATACAAAGTGAATAGATAATTAATTTGAAAATTGGCATATACAAGACTCTAAACCTACAACTGATTTAGAGGAAGGCAAAAAACCCTTATAAAGCATGGTCCAATTTGCTTCAACAAGGGAAGAAATCCTCTCTGATCCCGTAACGCAATTAGCTATTCCCTGGATCAACAGTTTTTGTTTTTAATATAACATCACAATCTGCACTGGTTCAAAGAGATCGTAAGCTGCCAACACTAAATTCTCATGCAAAGAATTTGCAAGACATACAAATAAAAGTAGCACTAAAAGTGTAAAAACCAATGATATTACTGGCCTAGCTAAACATCAGTGAAGCCAGATGTGACAACACTTGCAATACAATAAAATAAAGTATAAAAGTGAAAACCCTGTGAAAGTGAAAAAATAATAATAAGTCCCAGTACCAAAGAACATTGAAAAATGTCAAAAAGTGTGATCATGAATCTTCAATTGCTAGATGATCAAAAGTTATCCATGTGAAACGTGTCACCCCACTCCGTGATCAATGGCGGCTTACCAGATATATTTGACCATCATGTTATAGAGTAGTCAAAATGGGTTCAAGAATGATCATAAAGCAACCGCTCCAGCCTTCTCCATGACCTCCAAATGTGGTTCAAATGGCGTTCACCCACTCCGTATAGAACGTCAATGCATGCTTTGTCAGGCATAAAAATGGCATGTGCATGAAATAGCTTCCCATAGTGTACAATCATTTAAAAGATTTATTAAGTCAAAGAAATGCACTTACATGCTTAAAAATCAAATACAGCACTGTATATCCAAAACAGATCCGCGTGTTCCCACTGCTAAAATGGCTGAGAGCGTGCACGTATGCGTGGTGATGTATGCCCAAGCTCCACCCAACGTGTTTATCACAATTGACGTCATCAAGGATCAGAGGCATACATCTGTCACCACACACTTATATAGGAAGATCACAGAGAGAGGACCGGCATTGATTGGCCACACTTAATCGACATTTGTTGCTATGACTATAAACAACCTAATCAGCTGAATGCAGATACACATAGCACTCCAATAGGAGGACAAAAACATTACACGGAGATCATAATAAATGATCTGATCCACACGGCCCCCTACCGGTGAATGTGCATAAACAATATATAGTCAAAGCAATGTACTATAAAACTGAGCTTCTAAGCCCCCTAAAGGTGAGCAATATAGCTCTAAGTTTAAAAATCTTTACAAAATAATGTAATAGATAAAGGGCTCATGCAACTACCTAGTGGTGAACAATTTTACTCCATGTAATATATATAAAACCCTAAAAAAGAAAAGAAGGGGCAAATAGGGCACTAAAATAGTGTAATGAAGAAGTTAAATCCCCTATAAAAAAAACAGCTGGTCGTCTCTCACTAGATCCAGGTGAGATGGTTAACAATAATGGTGGCAAAAACATGAAAATATACAAAATGATAAATAATAAATTAAAATTAAATTGTTAACACCTTGCCACCCGGCCTATAGCAGATTGATGGCCTCGTTGTGACTGGGCGTCATATGACGTCCTGTCAAAAGGAGCCGCGCAGCGGCGTGATCTGTCACCGGCTGTGTCCATGGGACACAGCCGATGACATATCACTACATCGGCCCATTGCCAGTGTCATGTGACCGCTTTGACCATTCACAGTAGATCACATGTCAATTGTATACAGTGGATGGCTTCCTGTCATGCCATCCATTGTATACAATTATATTGTTAGCTGTGACACTCACATGATACAGACAAGGCCAATTGCAGCCCATCTGTATCGTGATGAGCTTTGCCCAATCACAGCTAATCACAACAAAAGACTGATTGAATCAGTTTATCAGTAACAATGATTGCAAATATCAATGAAATATATTGGTATTAGCAATCATAATGTGTTAAAAAAAATCCTGATCACTTGCCCAGAGTAGTTAAATGTTACTATGGTAACATTTTATTGCTTTGGTCACAGTGTGTTGAAAAAAAATAAAATAAAAAATAATGTAATCAAAAAATAATCAAAATGTGAAAAAAAATATGTTTTTTTTACACACTGTCACCAGTCAGTTTCTCTGATCTCCGCCACACCAGTTATATGATAACACTGTACTGTACTGTACTGTACTTTACTGGTGACAATATGTGGGGAAGAAAAAAAAAGAAAATTGTTTTTTTTTTTTTTTTTTAAATTTCTACATTTTCCAAAAAAAAAATACCTTGAACTGTCTATTTTCCAAATATGGGTGACTTGGGGGGTATTTGTACTATCCTGGCGTTTTCGGGCCTTAAGAAATGAGATGGGCCATCAGTACATCACAACTGATTGTCAGATATATACCATGGTTTGTGGACTCTATAACTTTCTTACAGACTAAATAATATACACTAATTTGGGGTATTTTCACCAAAAAAATGTAGCAGAATACTTTTTGACCTAAATTTATGATGAAATATTATTTATTTGCTAAATTTTATAACAGAAAAATGCGTGGGTTTTTTTTCAAAAGTTTTTAAGGTTTTTTTTTTTTTGTTTTATTTAGCATAAAATAAAAAAATCAGTGGTGATTACCACCAAAAGAAAGCTCTATTTGTGTGGAAAAATATGATAAAAATTTCATATGGGTACAAGGTTGCATGACCACACAATTGTCATTCAAAGTGCGATAGCTCTGCAAGCTGAAAATTGGTCTGGGCAAGAAGGGGGTAAAAGTGCCCGGTATTGAAGTGGCTAATAAAGCAATTGATATCCCAATCGATGTTGAAACCATATGGTGCATAAGTCTTGAGGTCATAAAGCCACTTGACCTCAGAACAAGATATTTCTCTTTTAGCATTGCCACCCCTCCAATGGGAAATAAATGTATCTATGGCAGAAAAGACAGTTCCCTCCAGGATGTTTATTATGGAAAAGTCCATAATGTCTTGAAACACTATGCCACTTAAAACCCTTCCTGATATTCGCAATGTGTTCATTAAGACGAATATGAAGTGCCCTAGTGGTACACCCTATATATTGCTTCCCGCAAGGACAACTAAGCATACAGACTACATTTTTTGAATGACAAGTGATTAAAGGAATGAATTTCTTAAGTCCTCAACATTTGAGTTGAAATGAAAATTTAAAATTTTCTTATCCTTTAACACATTAATTTTACACATATTACACTTCCTACAGGGAAAAAAACCCTTATAATCATTAAAAAAGACCGGACGAATGGGAGGATCATAAATATTAGGGGCCACCTTCTTTCTTAATGACGGGACTCCCTCATTTTGCTGTTCAACACTGCACTATTTCAACTGATAATTGCATGGTCATGCAATGCTGTACCAAATGGAAATTTATGTACTTTTTTTCACACAAATAGAGCTTTCTTTTGGTGGTATTTATCACCTGTGTGCTTTTTATTTTTCGCACTATAAAGAAAAAAAAGGTAATGTTGAAGAAAAACTATTTTTTACTTTCGGCTATAAAAAATATATAGTAAACACAAAGTTAGTTATAAATTTAGGCCAAAATGGATTCTGCTACGTTTTTGATAAAATCCCAATAAGTATATATTGATTGCTTTGTGTGAAAGTTATAGCGTCTACAAACGATGGTATAGATACTGCAATTTACGCCATTTTTACAGCGCTGCACTAGTTTAACTGACAATTGCACAGTCATGCAATGTGGTACATAAATGAAATTTATGTCCTTTTTTTCACACAAATAGAGCTTTCTTTCTTTGGTATTTGATCACCTGTGCGCTTAATATTTTTGGCTCTATAAACAACAAATAAAAATGTTGAAAAAAACCCGATATTTTCTAATTTCTATCATAAAAATATCCAAAAAAACTCAAATTTTGGCCAAAATGTATTCTGCTACATGTTTTTGGTTAAAAAAAATCCCAACAAGTGTGTTTTGATTGCTTTGTGTGAAAGTTATAGCATGTACCAACTATGGTATAGATAATGGAATTTACACAGCTTTTACTTTCTGACTGCCCATCACATTTCTTTAGGTGCTAAAATACCAGGACAGTACAAACACCCCCAAATGACCCCTTTTTGGAAAGTAGACACCTTACGCTATCTGCAGAGAGGCATACTGAGTACATGGAAGATTTATTTTTTTTCCACAAGTTTTTGGAAAATGACAAAACCATTTTTTTTTTTTACACAAAGTTGTCATTTAAATTATATATTTCTCACTCAAGCCATGGGTATATGTGGAATTACACCCAAAAATACATTCTGCCACTTCTACCGAGTATGAGGATACCACATGTGTGAGACTTTTTGGGAGCCTAGCCACATACAGGAGCCTGAAATCCAATGGTCACTTTGAAAGCCTGAAGGTGTGTAACTTCTTCATTTCACTTCCTCACTACTTATCACAGTGTCGGAGGCCCTGAAATGCCAGGATAGCAACAACCCCCCCCCCCTCCCCCAAATGACCCCTTTTTAGAAAGTAGACACCCCAAGGAATTTAAAAAGAGGCATGGTGAGTATTTTTTAGATCTAATTTTTTTCTCACAAGGTTTTGAAATATAAAAAAAGAAAAGAAAAAGTATGTTTTTTTGTTTTCTTTCTTCATTTTCCAAAAACTTGTGGCAACAAACGAGATCTGCAAAATACTCACCATGCCTCTCAGCAAATATTTTGTGGTGTCTACTTTCCAAAAATGGGTCGTTTTGGGGGGGTGGGGGCATTTTATGCCCAGCATTAGAAGTTTATGCCACACATCACTCACTCTTCTAACCACCTGAAGATTAAGCCTTTTCTGACACTTTTTGTTCACATGAAAAACATCAGTATTTTTTGCTAGGAAATTATTTTGAACCCCCAAACATTATATATATTTTTTTTAAAGCAGACACCCTAGTGAGTAAAATGGTGGGTACTGCAATTTTTTATGTCACATAGTACTTGCGCAGCGATCTTTCAAACGCAAATTTAAAAAAAAAAAAACACTTTTTTTTTTACTTTTAATGCACAAAAACACAATATATTGGCCAATTATTTGGTATAAAAGATGATGGTATGCCGAGTAAATAGATACCAAACATGATATGCTTTAAAACTGCGCATGTCCCATGCAATGGCAACAAACTGCATACATTTTTAATATCCATAGGCAATGCTTTAAAAGCCTTTAGAAGCTACCATTTTTAGATTTACAGAGCTAGTGCTAGAATTACTACCCTTGATCTGACGTTCATGGCAATACCTCACATGCCTGATTCAACTGCTGTTTACATACTGGTACAGGGTCAACACTGCAAGGCGAGGGTGTTTTTTGTTTTGTTTTTTTTTGTTAAGTTATTTTGATTTTTTTTAAATTATTTTTACACTGTCCCGTTCATTTATTTATTTATTTTTTGATCACTTTTAATGCTATCACAGGGAATGCAAATATCCCCTATTAACTTCAATGGGCATTGTCATATATTCTTTTTTGAGAAATCTGGGGTCTATCAGACTCTAGATATCTCCTCTGCCCTTACATTATCTAATCTCACCAAGATCGGTGTGATCATATGCTTTCCCAGTATACAAATGGCACTGTTTATATCCTGGGAAAATGAAGTGATGAAATGCTCATAGCTTCTGATTTCTTAGACTATAGAGATGGTTGGCACTATTCTGGTCTCCAATAAGCTCTACGGTCAGCTGGCGGAAACACCGGCTGCATTCTCAGGTTCCCTTGATAGCACGGCACTGCCCAAGAAGGCCATAAAAGGCAGCGGGGGAGGCGGGGGGCGTCATCTCCCGCTGCTTCTAAAAGCAATCCTGCAGCTAATTTAGCCACTAGGATTGCTTTTGCATGAAAGCTGAAAAAAACTATACCAGGATAATGCCTGCAGCTGTAGGCATCATCCTGTTATAACCATTCAAAGTCCAGTGATGTACCATTACGCCGCTGTTCCTTGTTGGGTATATATGCTATGTTCTTCTTTTTTTTTTTTTTTTTTCTTGTATGCAGCCTGTGGGCTGAATGGAAAAAAAAGAAATAAATCTCTGCCAGAAAAAGTGTGTGGTATGTCCACCATTAGAATATACTGCCCTGCATCCACCCACTTTAATGGTGGTGTCCACCATTAGAAGCGGGTGGATGCAGGGCAGTATATTAGGTCACACAGGCCCACATGCGCCAATTCCAAGATTGTACAAATGTCTAAATAGTGGCACGCTTGAATAAAAATTGTCCATTTATAAGTGGTACCCCATATGGAAAAAGGATGACACCAAGTTCCAAACTATCTTGCCACTGCTCCCCATATAGTCTGGGCATCAGGGGGGCTCCACGTGACTATCTTTTCCCTTGTAAATCCAGAACTTATATGTATTGCCTGTTGCCCTCTCAAAGGTCTTATACATATTGACTCCATATCTGGCATGCTTGCTGGGGAGAAATTGTTTGAATGCAAGGTGACCAGAAAATTTAATGAGGGGCTCATCAGCGCAGATTTTTTGCTGGGGAGTATAGACATCTGCAAATTCTTGATTAAGGTGATTTACCAGGGGCCGAATTTTGTGGAGCTGGTCAAATTCAGGGTCACCCCGAGAACGACAGAGTGTATTGCTGTTGAAATTCATAAAATACATTATACTCTCATATCTATGCCTGGCCATGGTAGCAAAGAACATGGGCATATGATGAATCGGGTCTGTAGACCAATACAACCGCAATTAATTTTTTTTTAGTTACGCCCAAGTTTAGGGTTAGGTCCAAAAAACGTTAAATTTGGAAACCGTAATGGGTTTCCATGCGAATGGTCTGGCAAGGTTTGAATTTGGGTTGGAGGCGATAAATTGTTGTGCATATAAATTGCTTTGATCCACAATCGATGCATACAGATCTTCCATGAAAAACAGCTTAAAAAAAATCAAGGGGAGTAGTTAAATTTGCTGTTTCCACCTGAATTCTGGGATAGGCAGTGAATGGAGGAAGTACGCTGCAGAATTTGTGGGCTGCCAATCGGGAATTTAAAAGCACATCTGGGAGAATACTAGGGGCTCTACGGGCCTGTGTGCAAATTCTTTGTGGTTGCTGGACAATACTTGTGCTCGCCACCGCACCAGCTTGTACTGCACTTATGGGACTCGCCATGTCACCAAGTGATACTGCAGTGCTGGTATGTGAAAGACCAGGATGTGCTAGGGCGCTGGTGCTCACCGTTTCTCCAAAAAGTGGAGTGACACTAGTACTGCTGCACATGAGTCATCACAATTTACCATCAAGTGCTAGCAGAGATCAGGTCTGATTCTGCAAACACTGCGGTTTTGTGTGCAATGTATCAAGTGACAGTGACCTACTGACATTGCACTTGCTGGGGGAGAAAGGGGGGGGGGGTGTAGGTGTAGGGGCTAAACACAGGTGCTAGCAGGAGTTCTTTTTTTAGTTGGAATTTTTTTTTTTTTAATACTAATAATGACGGCGATCAGCGACTCATAGCTGGACTGTGGCGGGCATTCTGACACTGGGGGGAACTGACTGACACTGTACTAATGGCACTGGGCAGGAATGGGTTAACATGAGGGGCAATCAAAGGGTTAACTGTGTGATGGTAGTGTTTTACTAGGGGGCGGGGGGGTATGCTTTACTGTAAGCACACTGCTCTGGATGGCTTTGCTCAGCCATCCAGAGCAGTTTGCCCAAGCTGACAGGGAGGAGGGCTGCTGGCAAACAATGCAGCCCTCCTCCCTGTCGGTGATCTCCAGTAATCACCAGCTGGGACCACGATCGGTGGCGTGGGTAGGGCGGGTGATCCTGGGGCCGCCCTATAGCAGTATAGTAAATGTACTGTGGGCGGTCCTTAAGCAGTTAATAATCTGTTTGACCTTATAGCGTTGTGCAGAGAAAAAAGTATTAAGTGAGAGACCCAAAGAGCCAGGATCCACAGATGACTTGGGTCTCTCTATTAATAAAGAGTCCTTATCTCTTAGAGTGACTTCCGATATATATCTCTCTAGATCCACACTGTTATAACCCTTTTCTATAAATCTCGATTTGAGAAATGTAGCTTGATCCAAAAAATCCCGTGTGCATGTACAATTCCACTTTAAATGTAAAAATAGACTCTTGGGTACAGATGCCGTCCAAGAAGGATGGTGGCAGCTCCCCATCGGTATAAGGCTATTCCTATCAGTGGTTTTACAAAATGTGGAAGTAACAATGGTGTCATTCTCTATAGTGATTTTAAGATCAAGGAATGTCAGTTCTCTCTCTCAAAGATATACCCCTATCGTTTTCATTCAAGTGATTCACGTATAGGTTTAGTGAATTCAGATCCCCCACCCGAATCAAAATCATGTAATCAATATAGCGTCTCCACAATATGAGTTTCGGTCTCTTCTCTTTAGATATCATAACATTCTCCCACATAGCCATGAACAGGTTGGCCATACTGGGGGCAAATTTAGCCCCCATGGCTACAGCCTTATGTTGTAAATAATAAGATCCACCAAACCAAAAATAGTTATGGTTCATAGAAAATGAGTTAAATTCTGTGTATTTTGAAATATTTACAGGTTTTTTTTCCAGCTGAGCTTTCACACTTTCACGGCTCTTACTGTAAAGAAACCTTTCTGTATGTGGAGCTTAAACAACATTTCCTCCAGACCCAAAGAGTGATGTCACCCCTTGCCCTTTGCAATAACCTAAATAAATAAGGAAAAGTGTGAGATAGCAAAAAAAAAAACAAACATACATACTCAACCATATGGCTGCAGCATTGGTCTGATGCTGCAGCTGTCCCCCACCAGCTCTAAGACTGAGATCTGAGAGATTACATGACTGCTGATTGCTCAGTTCTCATTTTTCACTGAGCAGATAGTGGTGACTGGTTTTCTGCTCTGCCCTTCCAGTGTTCACTGGAGCTCTGGTCTGTGGAGGGGGCGAGAGCGGCTGGCTCAGGCTCTTGGTGTCACCCTGAGGGGCTGAGCCAGCTGTCTTTCAGGCATTTGGGTGGATCTCAACATTATTGTCTGAATCCTTGCAGAGCCTGGAGCAGCTCTGACGGCAGCTGGCAAAGCAATTCTAAAGTCAAAATAGTTTTTTTACCTTAATGTATTCTCTGTATTAAGGTAGAAAATACACCACTACCTATCCAACCCCCTCCCCCCATCCTTAAACTTTTACCTGACTCCTCTCACTCTGATCCAATGCTGTTCCAGTTGTAGCACTGCTCTCCCCTCTTTCTAGTTTCACAGGAGACACTGAGGGCATCTGGAGCCATAGGATTCTGCTGTTGTCTGGCAAATCCTGTGAGGGGGGAAAGGGCTTATTGGTGCTGTATGTGTGTATATGAATGCACACAGACTGAACTAGGAGCATGCGCACATGGGTTCCCCCATAGCACACGTCTGGCTAGTGGGGGCACTCAGAGGAAGGAGTGGACACTACCGGTGGGGGACCATCAAAGAGGAGGTAAGGGGCCGCTCTGCAATATTGTTGCACAGAGCAGCAGTAAATATAACATCTTTATTTTAAAGCAAACATAAATTGCGTTTAGTATTACTTTAAAGAGGAGCTTGGCACAAAAATAGCATTTTGCACCATTTCAATTCTCCCTCCTCCACAATGTAAAATAAAACAAAGACCTTTAAATATTTTAAAAAATATTATTATTACTACAGGTACTTATATAGCGCAATCAATTTACATAGTTACATAGTTATTCTGGCTGAATAAAGACAAAAGTACATCCAGTTCAACCATTAAAAAAAAAAAGTTCTAATCCTATACCCACAGTTGATCCAGAGGAAGGCAAAAAAACCCAGCAAAACATGACCCAATTTGCTCCTGCTGGGAAAAAAAATTCCTTCTTGATCCCCCGAGAGGCAATTGGATATTCCCTGGATCAACTTTACCTATAAATGTTAGTATCTAGTTATATTCTGTGTATCTAGGAAAGAATCCAGGCCTTTCTTGGAGCAATCCACTGAGCTGGCCAGAAACAACTCTTGAAGGAGTCTGTTCAACATTTTCACTGCTCTCACTGTGGAGAAACCTTTCCGTGTTTGGAGATTAAATTTTTTTTCCTCCAGACGTAAAGAGTGCCCTCTTGTCCTCTGTGATGACCTCAGAGTGAATAACTCTACACCGAGTTCACTATATGAACCACTGATGTATTTATACATGTTGATCATATCCCCCCTTAATCTCCTCTTCTCAAGAGAGAATAAATTCAGTTCCTCTAATCTTTCCTCATAGCTGATCTTCTCCATGCCTCGTATCAGTTTGGTTGTCCTTCTGTGTACTTTCTCCAGTTCAGCAGTGTTCTGGTGTTCAGCAGTGTTCAGCAGGTCTTACTAATGATTTGTACCGGGGTAATATGATATCTCTCTCTCTGGAGTCTATACCTCTTTTAATACAAGAGAGGATTTTGTTCGCTTTAAAAACGTCAGCTTGGCATTGCATGTCATTATTAAGCTTGTGATCTACCAGAACTCCCAGATCCTTCTCCACCATTGATTCCCCCAGTTGTACCCCCCCTAGTATGTATGATGCATGCATATTCTTAGCCCCCATGTGCATAACCTTACATTTATCAACATTAAACCTCATTTGCCACATAGTTGCCCAATTAAACAGTGCATTGAGGTCGGCTTGTAAATTGAAGACATCCTGTAAGGACATAATTCCACTGCACAGCTTGGTGTCATCTGCAAAGACTGAAATGGGATTTTTAATCTTTACTCATAGCTGAGCTCCTCCATGCCTCTTGTCAGTTTGGTTGCCCTTCTCTGTACTTTCTCCAGTTCCCCAATGTTCTTTTTGTGAATTGGTGCCCAAAACTGAACAGCGTATTCCAGATGAGGTCTTACTAAGGATTAGTACAGGGGTAATATGATATCTCTCTCTCTCTGGAGTCTATACCTCTTTTAATACAAGAGCGGAAAACGTGGTAAAAAGCACACGTATTTATGCACATTTGGCATTCATGTGTTCTATGCATCTCTCGGTAATGCTTTTTTTTAAATATTAGCCTGTAAATGCTCCTCTTCAAAAATGCCTGTGTGCGCATGGACACATAGGCTAACATTCAGGTGCATTTACAGGCTGAAAAAAGAAATGGCAAACTCCTGTAAAAGCAGTTTTTTGTTTTTCTGCTCTGTTTTCATGAGGTCTAAAGCAGGATACTGAACATAGAGTTCTAAGCTCATACGTGTGAGCAATACAACAGTGCAGGCTGTTTCTTTCTTCTATGCCCTTACCAGAGCTGAGTTTGGAGACTGCATCCTTAGTTTTCATATAGAATCCTCTGACAGGCCATGTAATGAGAGTAGTATGGAGTGGAGATCATAGCAGAAGTTAGTGATAAAGTAGGGTTGAAAGGTGAATATAAGTTTTCAGACATGCTAGCCCCATCACTCTTCCAAAATGAAAGCTGAACTCCTGGAAGATATAAAAACTCCAAATAATGTAGTTATGTATTATGTAATAAATTATTACATTTATTTTTTAAATGCAGCTAACATAAGTACCTGAAGTTTCTTATACTCTCCGGTACAGCAGAGCTTTTACTGGGAGGGAGGGGCAGGAATAGATAAGCTTGCAAATGTGCTGACAACATATATGCTGATAGTAGAGGAGTGGTGGAGAGGTGAACTGTTGAAGGGAGGTGGACTGTTGAAGGGAGGTGACTTAAAGTGGTTGTAAACCTCAGACATTATTATTATTATTATTATACAGGATTTATATAGCGCCAACAGTTTGCTCAGCGCTTTACAATATAAAGGGAGACCATACAGCAACAATACAGTTCAATACAAGAGGGATAGGAGGGCCCTGCTGACATGAAATATGAACGAAGCATATCCCTCTATAGTGTGCACTTGTCTCAGTTCGGAGCACTGTCATTTCTGTCTGCTGCCTTGAGTCACGACTGCTTCACACCACATGCAGTCTAGTGCATTTTTTTTCTGCATCAAAAATGCATGCACAGTGTTTTCCATGTATTCCAATAGCCCTAAGCTGCACCAGTGCGGTCAGTTTCCGGAGCCGAAAAAAAATAGAACGTGCTGCATTTTTTCTGCACAGAACTGTACTGAAACACGCAAAACGCATCAAAAATGCATCGGAAGGGAGTGTGGTGTGAACTGTAAGCAAAAATGCATCCAGAGTGCATTTTTGTGGTGTGAACTGGCCTTTCCTGTGTGCTGTGTGAAGGGGGTGTGTCTCTTCCCTCCAATCAGCTCTCAGAGCTCTCCTCATTCACGTAACTTCAGTTTTTTTCCCCCTGCATTTCAACGTTGAGAGATCCTGTGTAGATTTTGCACTTTGAATGAATGAGGGGACAAACGGCTCTAGTTAAACAGGCACAACTTTTGTAGGAGGATTTGTTTCATCATCATCATTTGTATCACCTGAGGCAGTCACTTCACTGGGTATATGTGAGGGTTTACAACCACTTTAATACTTTACAGCAGTAGAGTTAAGTCAGGTAACCAGACTCCAAAGCTGCTAAAATTAAAGTGTTACCTTGCCTCAAATTGTTTTTCAATGAAAATAACAAACATGTTATACACACCTGCTTTGTGCAGTGGTATCGATTCTCCTCTTCTCGGGTCCTCCGGCGGCTATCTCTGCTCCTCTTCTTTGTGTGTCTCCCATAGCAAGCTGTTTGCTGTGGGGACACACGCTGCGTGCACGCTCCCAACCTGTGTGTCTAGAGAGCTGCACTCCATAGACATACACAGTGGGACTTGTCCTCGCCCCCCCCACTTCCTACACTTGATTGACAGCAACAAAAGCCAATGGCTCCTGCTGCTGTTCGAGTCCCTGTGTGAAGAGGAAGCGAGGGAAGAAGAGATACAGCCGTGCACAGCACTGATCACTTCTCCCCTCTCTTCCCCTTCACACAGGGAAGGGGGAGCACAGACAAATAGAAAATGTTTTTTACCTTAATGCAAGCAATGCATTAAGGTAAAAAAACATGTTTAGGTTTAGTATCACTTTAAGGACTGGATGGATAGAGAGATACATTCTATGATAGTTAAAATAGCAACCTTAACTGTGAATTTGGCTCTTTGCATAGCTACCCTGTAACAGGTTCTCTTCAAGTGACTGTATACATGTACTGTATATTGCTGTGTGCAATGTGAAGGATCTTCTTCAGGGTAGAATGAGTCCACTAACAAAGAAATACCATCTTCTGTAGCCATCAGAATTTCCATCGAGAATCTTTACAAGCATCCTAAACAGAGCCCTCCACCCCTTTTTTCCCTCCTGAAATGAATGGATTAAAAGACGGCGTTCTGTTTTGACATAGCAACAATGGGCAGTATTCTGGAGATGCGGGGAGGGTGGGTGTATTTTGTCATCATTTTTCCAGGGTGCCCTTTGTAAGCGGGGTGATGTAGTTCTAAGCAGCTGGGTCATTAGAATGGATTGTTCAGTCTCCATGACCTTTCTGATGGCTGACAGTGACTCGGTGCCGCTGTTCATGAACTCGATGGGACTGACGTGACTTTTGGTGCCAGGACCTCACAAACCCTGTACATCCAGACTTCACATGCCAAAATCAATGTAAGATTCATTGGCCAAAGCAAACTAGAGCTATGCTATAGAGCCCAGACTTACCTAGTGCTTATCTGCATAATGAATATCAAAGCGGCTAAACTTCATGCACTTGATTACTTGAATTGATAACCATTTTACTATATCAAACCTTTTTGGTCTTTTTTTGGTCATTTCTAATTCTATGAGATGGTTAAAGTTCATGTGACAATTTTATTATGTGATGTTTTAGAATGTGTGGCCTATACTCCTATGCTTGTATATTTGGACATAATATTTTATCTTTATGAATATGTTTTACATTTATTCTCTAGCCCTGAAGAAGGGAGAGTGGTGTTGCCCCTGTAACATCTTGGATGTTTTATATGATTTATCCATTTGTAGCAATTCAAATTTTCTTGGACTTTTTCATCTGTTTTTGATCGGGTATCCTTTCTGTACTTCTAAGGTCGGGCCTCCTTTCTGTACTTCTATGGTTTGAGCTACTGTTCAGTGCCCATTGAGGGAAGCCTTGCTGTGTGGCCTCCACCTCACTAGAGCCCCTCAGCTTTTTTGGAGTTTTTCTTCATCTGACTGCAAGTGCAAGTTTGAAAGTTCCCAGTGCCTCTTTAAGTATGTTCTCAAATTCTCAACCTGTCACAATAAACAGAAACCAATTTAATAAAAAAAAAAAAGTTAATTAAGAGAGAGTATTTTCATAGTCTCCTTACTCCCCCACTATTCAGACATTGTAAGTTTGCAACAGATCACAAGGTGAGAAGCTGCAGCAGGGGCTGATCTGTGGCTGCCATTTGTAAATACATAACTGCACACAGCTGTGAGCTTCTTTTAGAATTTGTCAGAACTTGCAATGTATGGCAGAGGCTGGATCCTCATAATATTTCATGCACCCCTTTTGTTTTATGTCGAATGCCACGCTTCACAACCCTCCGCCCCCTATTATCCCCAGGAGCATCTGACTACACTGAGATACATGCTCATTGGTCACCCTTTATTTGTGCCGGACTTACAATTCTTATTTACCGTTATTTATGGAGTACTAAGTACCAATACGGAAAGTTCAGCTAATATAGCTTCTTCTGGGTAAATGCCATTTTCCACATCTGTCCTATACCCAAGAGTCATCTCTTTTCAATGTTGAAGTGACTCTAAAGCCAAAACTTTTTTGGTCATTGAGAATGTAAGTGTTAGATCCTCTGTCATTGTTTTTATTGCTATTTTACAATTGATATTTATTCTGTTTGTCCCAGTGATAATTATTACTAGCACAGAAAATGGTAAGAAATCAAAATTTTTATAGTTGTTACTGCAACAGGAGATGTGTGTAAATCATTCAGTGGGGACACCTGTTCTGGTGCAACTCTTAAGAGGCAATTTAAAGGAACTTTCACTTCTTGTTGTTCTGGTAGAAGGTAAACTTCCCTAAAAAGACATGTAAAATAAAAAAGATGAGAAAAATTTACAAGGGTTTTATTATCTCCTCTGCTGGAAGCTAAAAAGTTGGGGTTTAGATATACTTCAAAGGACACCTGTAACAAGAGAAATACGGGGCTGCCATTGCTGATCTCCATCTGAAAATGTTAGGTCCCTGGCTTTGTATACTGAACCACTAACCTTAAGCTCTAGTGCAGATCAGAATAGAGTGGATTCAGAGCTCCTAAACCGCATACTTCCAGGTTAGAGTCTTAAAGTATTGAAGTCACTGAATTGGTTCGACAACCGGGAAGTGACTATTTTCAGCGAGTGAGTTAGCATTGACAACCAGAACATGTTTCCTTTAATATGTAGCACACTATTGTTTTGTGCTACTGCCAGAGCTACTGTCTTTGAGATTTTGTCACTCGTGTATCACTGTCATGTAACTTTCAGCTATGGCAATTGTGTTATTGTCCCACTTTAAAGCTGAACTCCAGGCACAGAAAATTTATTTAAATTTATTCCTCGATGGCATGGCCACAAAGGATGTATATCCACTTTGTAAACCGAGGCATTATATTGTAAAAGTAGCAGTGACACCAGTACTGTGCTGCAGAGAGCAGAGCTGTGGGAATGACCTTACAGGCTCCACCTACTACAGGAAGGGGCGGGCACAAGACAAGTCGCCCTGCAGCGAGCAATTGACTGGTTTGGATTATAGGAAGCTCCTGCATAGAGGGAATGTTTACTGCACATATCTGGAAGAAATACAAAAAACACGCGAAGATTGAAGTTAGAAGGCACAAGACTTTTTTATTTATCCCAGAGTTTAGTATTAAGTCCATTCTTTATGGACAAGCTTTTCTTCAGATGTGAGATTTCTCCCTAGGATCACGAGTCCAGGAATTCAGCCACTATAATCTACTGCTGGCATACTATGAGTTAAGTCCAATGTGCATGACACTTGGTGGACTTTTTCTTTTTTACATCTGACAGTTTTACAGAGCATTGAGAGTACAGCTGATAGCTACACTGCCAGGGCTCTGACAGGAGAGACGCTGTTCTCTCATACAGCAGGCCTGTCTCCACCCCTTCCCTCCACTGTTCATTCACAGAAGCCTTTGTATTTTGTGAAAAAGTTCAAATCATCCAAAGCACTCAGTGATTGGGCAAGGGGAGTGGCAGGCCCAGCGGCTGCATGTGATGATGCAGTAGCTGAGACCAGAAGGTCATAGCGTACTTATGTTGCTGGCACTCAGTACGATCTGAAATAGTAAATTTAAAGAGATAAATCCACGAGGTGGCTAGCGCCTCATTGTACCTGATTCATAGTAATCCAGCACATTGTACAGTCACTGAAGTCCTGGAGTTCAGCTTTAATGGTGGAGTTGCAGTACAGAGTCAGTTGAGTGCCTGACTAGCTTTTTATATGTCCTGGGACTCCAGTGCTGAGATCTCTTCATGCACATTTCCTTAGGCTGTCTGTCTGCAATAGTCATTATCTTGTGTTGTTGGGCATTTTTCATTTGCTTAACATTATGGAGGGTATATCGGGAAAAGTGAAACTCATCCTTTTTCCAGTTGGGAAAACAATACACCATGGTGTCTGGAGGTCAGAGCCAGACTCGGTAGGGGAGTTCTCGAGAACTACTTGTAGTCAGTCGGTGACTCAGCTTGACCATTGCTGAAATATCAAGTTACGAAAATTCCCAGTACTCAGCAAAATAAACTTTACTAAACCCCATCTCTAATATTTTAATAAAAGGAGATGCTTTGGTCCGTAATTTGGCACATATTGTATATGTGTGTTCCTATACATTACAGTAAGACCATATTTTACCTTGACACTGGTTCATATGTCAGTGTTCCTGTAGATTACAGGAATATTATATCCTGCCTTGATATGGGAATATACAGTATGTGGGATTCTTGTAGATTATAGTTAGACAATGCTTTGCCCTGACATGGGCATTTGGCCACCTAATTGCATACAAAAAGGCCTCTGTTTTTATTCAACTAATAAAAACAAGTTTCATTTTAGGTCTTAGATGAATGAGTGCTGGGAAACAATTATATTTTGTATGTCGTTCATTGCTCTTTTGTTATGCACCTTCCTACTTGGCGGTAAATTGCCTGAGCACTAATCTTTTTTTGACTTCTAAAATTCAGTTTGAGATTTACAGAACTTTTAAAGTGATTCCACTTTTATTCCTTCTGAAACAACCCATAATTTTCCATCTGACTCGTAGAATGTACTGTGGACCTTCGTTTGTAAGCTGTGGATGACATATGTGCGGCATGTGCCAATGTATTGCTTTCCAATTATTTGTAATTATTGTTCATCATCCTAAAGGCCTTCTTTCTTCTTTTCCCTTTTAGGAGATCGCTCTTTGTTTGGATAATTCTTTATATTTCCTGTTGCCTGGATATTTCTCAGGGAGCAGCTGAAGGTAAATGGTTTGTTTGTTGAACTGTAAGCAATGTACAGATTTGGAAGAAGGGGGGTAATACGGTATACAGACCACCCCTTATACCGACACACAAACAACTGTTTGTCTGTTATATGTTGTGTTTTTTTTTTTTCTGCTGAATTGGCTAAGCTTTTATTCCCATGTTCCTGAATGCAGGAATTCTAGCATAGAAAAAAAATGGCAGCCACTAATTGCCGCAAACTGGAATCATCAAAGAAGCCAAATTAAAGGAGAGGATATAAATATGCTTTTCATGTAACTACAAAAAGGCCCATCTGATGGTTTGTGTGATTGTTGGGAATGCTGACATGGGAATAAGACAAGACAAGCAATTATCATGATAGAGAGAGGATCATTTTATAAGGAATAGCCTGTACACCAAGTATTTGGTAGAGACAGCACCTCTGGGTCACACTGCTCACCAATGTAAGAGGCTATATCTCTGGGTTTTTATTATAATACGCAGAATTGGATAAAGACTTTTGCGCTTAATGCTCACAGACTACATGCCCACCCTGAAAGCTCAGCCATTTTCTTTGTAGAAGAAATTGTCTCTTAGGTCAGTGCTGAATGCACCAAAATTAGATTTGCTCAATGCTGAGATCCGTGTCAGTGAGTATTGAACCTCCATCTACTAGAGAGTAGCATGTCACTCATTGTGCCTAGGAGCACTAAGTTCATTAACACCGAGAAATTTGGGCTGAAAACCATGATGAACAATGGTGGGCAAATTCATCAGGAATAGACTGTGCACCATGCATTGATGAAGTGGTGAACATGGTGAAGACAGAACCTCTGGGCCACGCTGCTCACCCATGTAAGAGGCTATACTGCTGTGCCTTTATTATGTTACCCAGAATTAGATGAAGGCTTCTGCACCCTGGTTGAAAAAGGCCACCTTACTCTATTATTATTATTATACAGGACTTGTATAGGGTCAACAGTTTGCTCAGCACTTTACAATACAAGGGAGACAATACAGCAGCGATACAGTTCAATACAACAGGGTTTGGAGGGCCCTGCTCCTTGGAGCTTACAGTCTAAGAGGGAGGGGCTGGTGATACAAAAGGTAATAACTGTGGGAGATGAACTGATAGGAGGAATAGAAGATTCCGTTATTAGCTGAAGGCAGGATAGGCTTCCCTGAAGAGAGCGCTTTTCAGAGATCGCACAAAAATTGTGCAGAGTAGGCGATAGTTGGATAGATTGGGGTAGAGAGTTCCAGAGGATGGGGGAGGCTCTGGAGAAGTCCTGGAGATGAGCATGGGAGGAGGAGACAAGGGAGCTAGAGAGCAGGAGTTCGTGGGAGGAGCGGACAGGATGGTTTGGGTGATATTTGGAGACACGATTGGTTATGTAATTTGGAACAGTTATAAATGGCTTTATATGTTGTTATTAATGTTTTGAATTTTATTCGTTGTGCAATGGGAAGCCAGTGGGGGGATTGGCAGAGAGGAATGGCAGATATGGAATGGTTAGTAAGGTGGATGAGTCTGGCTGCAGCATTCATGATAGACTGAAGATGGGATAGCCTGTGATTAGGTAGGCCATTGAGGAGGGAGTTACAATAGTCAAGATGAGAGATAACAAGGGAGTGAATAAGTTGCTTAGTGGTTTCAAAGTTTAAGAACAGGCATATCTTGGAGATGTTGTGGAGGTGACGTCTACAAGATTTGGATAGTGATTGAATTTGGGGCTGAAAGGACAGATGGGAGTCTAGGATTACACCTACTACTCTGGCATGAGGGGAGGGACTGATGGTTGTACTATTGATCTTGATGGAGAAGTCACGGGAGGGGGCACGGGCTGGAGGGAATAGTATGAGCTCTGTTTTGGAAAGATTTAATTTGAGGAAGTGGAGTGACATCTCTGCTGATATGTCACTTAAGTTAGTAATGCGAGAGGAGACTGAAGGGGCGAGGAGTAGAAAGATAGATTTGAGCATCATCAGTATAGAGCTGGTACTTAAAGCCATGGGAGTTTATCAAGTAACCAAGGGAGGAGGTGTAGATGGAAAAGAGAAGGGGTCCAAGGACAGAACCTCGAGGGACCCCAATAGAAAGAGGAAATGGAGAGGAGGAGATAGTTATAGGTAACGCTGAGGGAGGAAATTGGTAGGAAGAGAACCAGAAGAGAGCAGAGTCTCGGAGGCCAATAGAGTGGAGTTTTTTGAGGAGGTGGGGATGGTTAACAGTATCAAAAGCCGCAGAGAGGTCAAGTAGTAAGAGTATGGAGTAGTGGCCATTGGTTTTAGCAGTTCGTAAATCATTAGTGAGTTTTTGTAGGGCAGCTTCAGTGGAGTGTAGCGAGCGAAAGCCAGACTGTAAAGGGTCAAGAAGATTGTTGTCAGTGAGGTAGGAGCTCAGGCGATTTTAGACTAAGTGTTCTAAGAGTTTAGAGGTAAACAGGAGCAGGGGGATTGGTCTTAAGTTCAGGTGGTGGGGTCCAGCGAGGGCTTTTTAAGTATGGGAGTGATGTGTGCATGCTTTAGAGGGGTGGGGAAGGCACCATTAGAGAAGGAGAGATTGAAGATGTTAGTGAGGGAGCATAGGACAGAAGCAGAGGGTGACTGTAGTAGTTGAGGGGGGGACAGGACCCAGGGGGCAGGTGGTGAGACGGGCTTCTGAGAAGACTTTAGTGACCTCTTCAGTAGTAGCAAGGTCAAATGGAGGTGGAGAAAGTAGAGAGTTAAAAGTAGAGAAGAGAC